>NC_000074.6:66367054-66677887 GCF_000001635.26 Mus musculus | reverse complement strand
CTTGATGCTGTGGTTTCAATGTGTCCTCTCCAACTCAGGAGGAAATTTAATGACCACTGAGTTAAGAGGAGGCAGATTAAGAGGTCTTATATGTTGGAGACTCTTCTTTATTTCTGTGTTAGTTGTAAAAGTACAGGGCATTTATATGTCCAACCTTGCTTTTGAATAAATTACACAGAGACCTTTTTATTTATTGATAAGCCCAGTCACTACAACTGGACAGATATTCAGCTATTCTAACCCAACTACACTGGCTTGGCCTACTTCCCAATAACTGCCATCTTGGTCTTACTCTGGCCTCCTTCCTCTGTGTCTTTATGATGACTTGCCAGGTCCTATCTGAGACCCTGCCTTTCTTAGGGCACAGAAGCCCCACCCTATCCTCTCCTGCCAAGCTATAGGCTGATCAGCTCTTTATTGACCAATCAGAAGATGATGATGGAGAATGATGTTTTATAAATTACAGGATCAGGAAATGCTTCATAACAATGACAACACCAAAGTTTGGAGTGCAACCTGCTCTCTGGGGTACAGAAATCAGCATTCAAATGCAGGGTGCATGAAACCCCCTTATGTAACTATTCCAAGTGAGTTGTAATACGAGGGAGTTTGGCTGCCTTGGTTCAGCTCTTACTTTCATGTGCTCCCTCGCCATATGACACCTCCTACCACATGGAGGAGCAACATGAAGGTCTTCACCAGCACTTTGGTATTGTGCTTACAAATGTAAGCTGTACATTTCTTTATAATGATATTCCAGTTTGAAATTATTTGTGATAGCAACAAGGGCCAGACTAAAATATATAGTGTTGCCAGGCCTCTCCTGAGTGGTTGGATTATAACTGAGTAATCAAATAGTCATTGTGTAATCAGCCCTTGAACAATGGAGATAGGACTGAACTAACAAAGCAGGGCTCTACAGAAGACATATTAGTCACAATAGTTTTTTAAAATCACGAATACCAATCTTAATGACTTCTACCTAAGAAGAATAGGCAGAGACCCAGAGAGCTCATGCTCATTTGGTATCTTCCTTCTGAGAAGGAGAAAGCCAATGATGAGAAGTTTAAAAGTGATAAGGAATAATGTGCAAAAAAATCACATAGAAAGAATACAGTATGTATAAAAATGCTTTTTTCTACAAGGCTGCTATGGCAAAGTACCACAAATTGGGTGACACAGAAGAACAGAAATGTATTGACTCACTGGTCTTCAAATTAGAAGTCTGAACCCAGTGTGCCTACAGAGTTTTACTTGCAGCTTAGAGTCTTTCCTAGCTACTGTGGATAGCTGTCAATCTCTGGTGCTCCCCACACCTAAATAGCTCCAGTCTCTGTTCTTTTTATCATATGTATTCAAATCTCATTCTTCTAAGGACAGTATTCATATTGGGTTGCCACTCCAGTAGAATTTTAACAAGCTAAGTTTATTAGCTATTTTTTATCTGAAATGCCTATATTTCCAAATAAGGTTATATTCTGGGGGCACAATGCAACCCTCAACAGCATTTTTAGTAATTGTTAGTATTGATGTGAGCCTTAGAACCATACAGACTAAGATCTGAAAAAGAAAACCCGTGGTGGGAGGTTGAGGAGAGATAGATGAAAAATCATGTGGTTTGGTTCCAGACTGTCCAAAACAAAACAAATAGCAGCAGCAGAAGCAGCAGAAGCAGCAACAGCAACATCAACAACTCCTGGGAAATGCAAAAAACTTGAGAAAGGCGAGGGGGGCTCTAGCAGGGAAATGAGGAGTTGAAGTTCTGCAAAACAAAACAAAGCAAATAAAAATAACAAAACAAAACAAAACAAGAAGAAATTGTTACAAAGGGAAACGAGGTAAGGAGCTCATTCAGTGAAAATCTTTCAGGTACTTAAAACCACGAGGAGAGATGTTCACCTGGTTATGACCAGAGATGGGACTTACACCCAATCTGCACTAAACAGCTCATTCTAGATGTGAGGATAGTCTGGGCAAACGAAATGCCTGATATGCCAATTCCACTACTTCTCTTACATTTATTAGGTCAGCTACATGGATAAAAGTTACTTTTCTTTAATATATTATTTGGTTACCCAGTGCCACAACTATTTAAGGAAAGACAGGTGAGAAGATGACAGCATCACTTTGCTGCTTGCCAGGTAGTGATCAACTCCTGGATCTAAAGACAAGGTGACTCTGGATGCTACCTCAGTTACCTTTACGGACCAAGCTCAAACATTGCCTGCAAGAGCACCTTCCTGTTGTCCTAAGCTCATTTGGTTTTGTTTAATTTTGTTTTGTTTGTCTTTTGCCTCTTGTATTTGTAAGCTATGGCCAGAGGACAATATTATCCACAACAGCAACGGAGTTCAGGGTTCCTTTATGTGCAGTGGAATGCAAACTGATAGAAGGAATTTCAGGGAGTGAGAAGGTTCCTCTCTCATGGAGCCTTAGATCTTCCTTCGTAGTAGGAGATTTGGCAGGGGAGTCTGATGTCAAGGGTGAGGCGGTCTAGGTCATCTGGAACACTTTGACTGTTGATCCTGTTCCTTAGGCACTTGGTCCATAAGTTAGGGTAAAGCTATGGCAGGGTCCAGTACAAACTAGATACTTTTTCAAGAGAGCTAAAAAGTCAGTGCTCTTTAGCTCCTGGCAGGAGTGTTTTAGGCAATAAAAATTTTCAGAAACTAGAGTGACCATACTCTGATACTCTCAGATCCATAGCAGAAGTGTTTCTGAGAACAGTAAGAAAAGGTTGTCAAGATATTCCAAGTGCCCTTACGCTTTATACATGAAAATAATTCTTCTTCTTTCTTGTATTCTGCCTTAAATACAGGCCTCAGTCTTATCTGTCATTACTGGCCTGATCTAACTTAAGGTCTTATCTAACTTAACAGGTGTTTTATACATTTTGCTGCTGAAATATTAATAATTTTGTTATAGAATACTATTCTAGACAACACTACAGTAATAAAATGTATCTAGACAACCTTTTAATAGAAAGTATATTTTTCTTAATATACATAGCTCCAAGGCTTATGGATTTATTCTATTTATTTATCTCCACCAATCATTCCTTACTGTATAGTTTCTTTGGATACTGAAAATATTTGACCTGAGGCTGTAAGGTGACTCAGCAGGTACCTGCCTTCAAGCCTGGCAACCTGAGATTAGTCCTTGGAACCCCCATGGTAGAAGGAGAGGGCCCACTCTGCAAGTTGTCCTCAGACCTCTATGTATGTTCTGTGGCCATGTGGAGGAGCCCTACCCCACATATTCTCTCGTACCCTTATGTCTGAATGCATGCACCTCTATATTCAGGAGGAGTCACATGAGAGCTATCACACAATATTAAATCTCCTAGTTTCCTCATGCTTTTTCTTAGATGCTAATTTAGGTACACTTCTTACACTTAAACCCCCAATCCTTGAGAGAAGACCCTTAGACTGATTACCAATAGTGTTTTGTTTTAGGCACCACAAGTTCGATAGGGCTTAGGTAGCTGGACATCATGTGACAAGGGACGTAAATGGCTTCTGTAGTCTCTGAAGTGGGCACTGCCTCTGTGAAGGCCATCACCATCATTCCCGCAGAGGCGGAAGTGCAAACAGAGCAGACCTCAGGCTATTCTTTTCAGTGAGATTGTGACATACACAGTCTTTAGTTTCCTTTATCAAAAAGCCCTAGAACCAAAACCCAGTACCGAACGCACTGAGATAGTGACTCAGACAACAAAACGTAAAGGGTTCTTTTATCCTCATTGTGATTGCCACTACTGACCATGGATTCTATTTTTTTAATTATATTTTGAGCTCAGATTGACAAGACTTGAAGGCAGGCAACTGCTGAGTCATCTTAGAAGCTCAAGCCAACATTTTCAGTATGCAAAGAAACTATACACCAAAGTATGATTGGTCAAGATAAGTAAGTAGTAGGTATACAGCTTATATTCCTAAGCCTTGAGGCTATGTGTATTAAGAAAAATATACTAACTGTTGGCATCAAACCTCCCAAACCTATGACATTACATAGGCAACAGTGCGACCTGCAGACCTGTTGCCAAGACAACAGGCACAATATTCCCAGAATCCACTAGGCTCGCCTCCCACCTTTACCTGCATTATGTCATTTTCCATATAAATAAGGAGAACATCCCTCGTCTTTCTCTTTCCCCCTTCTCTTTCTGCTGCCACCTCCCCCCCCCCAATCTCTCCAAATAAACCTCTCACACGTGGACACGTGGAATTGCTTGAACCCAGTGTGCTGTATTCAGACTGGAGCCACTATTTTAACACATCACTAACTCTTTCTGTTAAAAATTTTAAAATAATATTTTATAATTGCATTATCTTCCCTTCCCTTTTCTCTCTCTAGCTGTCTATGTATTTTTCTCTTGCTCTTTCTCAAATTCATGGCTTCTTTTTAATTATTTTACCCACATGTGCATACATACACATGCACATGTGCGTACCCCCCCCCACACACACAGATTACTCACTGAAGGCATGTGACAAGAAAATTGTCTTATTTGCATACATGTATTCAAGAACAGTGCTGATTGCTATGAAATTACATATTAGTTAGGGGACAGTGTCTTAGTTAGGGTTTTACTGGTGTGAACAGAAACCAGGCAACTCTTATAAGTAGCAACATTTAATTGCTGCTGGTTACAGGATCAGAGGTTTAGTCCATTATTATGGTGAAAGCATGACAGCATTCAGGCAGATGTGGGGCTGGAGGCACTGAGAGTCCTACATCTTCATCCAAAGGTAGCCAGAAGAAGATTAGCATTCTAGAAGCTAAGGAAGAAGGTCTCCTGTAGCCTCCCCCAGCCTGAAGCGGGCTGGTGCAGACCTTGTCGCCCCTGAGGTGGGGCCACCTGCGGTGCAGCTTTCTGACTTGGCTGGCTTCTTTTGATGCCCTGCTCTTCTCCAAGATCCTGCTGCCTGCTGAGACACCTTTGAGACAATCCATGTTGGCGACTGGCTTTTTCAGATTGGCAACAGGTACCGAGAATGGATTGGTGGCGGGGGATGGGCCTTCCCCCTTTATAAGCACAGTCTCTTAGTAAATTTGCAGGCCTTGATCAGAGAAAATTTGTCTTGGCTTCATTCTTTTCTCGCAGTCTAGTCTCTCTTTCAGCCCCAGCCTACCTTCCAGGAGTACCCGGTTCATGTAGGCCACGGGGTGGCTTACAACTAGAGTCTCCAAGCCCACCTGCACAGTGACACACTTCCTCTTACGAGGCCACACCTACTCCAATAAAGCCACATATCCTAATAGTGCCACTCCCTATGAGCCAATCATAGTCAAACCACCACTGGTTAGTGGTGTTTTGTTGTTGTTGTTATTGTTGTTTTGATTTTTCTTTTAGTTTTTGGGGTTTCGTTTTATTTTGTTTTTGTTATTTTTTGGCAGTTATGGAAGTGTTTTAGGGCCATTAAAATAGGTTGTAAGAAGCAAAATAGGCTCTGTTTAAGTGTTTATTAAATGATATTTTTTCTTTTTTTTCTCTTCTTTCAATAGAACAATTTTGTGAGTTCACTTGGGCACATTTTGGCAAAGGTCATGGAGTTAATACAGTCCAAAAATATGTTGGCAAATCAACAATGCCATTAGTAAAACCCTTAGAAGATCACCGTAACCCACAGTGATACTTTTGACCACTATACAAGTGCACTAATGTGGGTCACTTTATGTTTCTAAGACTGCAGAGATGGCTCATTAAGTCAGGAAACCATGTTGGGTTTCCAGAAGACACAAGTTCATTCTAGCACCCATGTTAGTCACTTGTAACTCCAGCTCCAGGCAATATTAGTCTCCTGTAGACTGTGAAGGCATGAAAACACATATTCACACACACACACACACACACACACACACACACACACACACACACACACACACACATGCACAACCCATATACACATTCGTGTAACTAAAAAATAATAAAAACAAAGAACATTGGCTGAATCACAAATTAATGAAGAGAATAATTATAGTAGATGAAAAATACAAAGCTAACTTATTCAATGTTAATTAGATGAATTATTTAATTAACATTTTATGTATTGTAAAATAACTTTCTATTTAATAAAATACTGCTTTTAAGTTTATTTGCGCACTTATTTATTTATTTATAAGTATGTGTGTGATAATGTGGAAAAGCACACATGAGAGGTCAGAGAACAATTTATGGAAGTCATTTCTTTCCTTCCTCTATATCGTTCCCAGGGATTGAACACAGATCTGCAGGCATGGTGGCCAGCATCTTTACCTGCTTGCACCATCTTACCAGTTCCTAATAAAATCTTGTTAAGCTGAGTAAATCTCTGGACCATCTTGCTTTTTGGTAATTGATTATTTAAATTCACAACAAACCTTTCATATTAATGCTCTATAAAAAAAGCCTAAATTTCGAATGTTAGAATTAAGATGCAAAAACATTTTTTAAGATTTGAATTTGTGATGTACAAGATTAAAATGCCTCAAAAATTAGCTTGTTGGGGAAGGTTTGTAGAAATATTTGACTTCTTAAATATTTACTAGACTCTAAATCTCTAGGTTAAAGCACACTTACCATCGAAGTATTTTTTATTTGTTAACTTTTGATGTTCTTCCAACTTATATGAAGAAAATTCAATATATGTATAAAAGTAAAAACTGTAACCATCCATTCAAAGTGGCAGTGAGTGTTGGTACAAGTCACTTTAATATAACAGTGTGACCTTTATGTTGCTGTGACAAAACACCATGACAAAAAGGACTTATAAAGAGAGTTTGTGTAGGTATCTGCTTCCAAATGATGAGTCCATGATGGGGGTGGGAGGGTGGCAGCAGGCGGCCAGGGCAGGAAGCTGAGAGAGCACATCTACAGCTGCGGTTGTGATGCGGAGAGATTGAGCTTGAAGAAGAATTATACATTTTCTCTTTCTTTCTTTCTTTCTTTCTTTCTTTCTTTCTTTCTTTCTTTCTTTCTTTCTTTCTTTTTTTTTTAATTTTCTGAGACAGGAGATTTCTCTGTATCGCCCAGGCTGTCCTGGAACTCACTCTGTAGACCAGGCTGACCTTGAACTCAGAAATCCACCTGCCTCTTCCTCCCAAGTGCTGGGATTAAAGGCATGTGCCACCACTGCCCAGCAAGGTTATACATTCTTAATCTCATGTCCAGTAACAACTTTCTTCCAGCAACACTGCACACCCTCACAGTCCCCGCGACCAATGTCCTCAGCTGGGGAATCACCAGGCTTGGTGACAAGCACCTTGGATAAGTGTTTAAATACATGAACCTATGGGGTAATTCTCATTCAAATCACAGCAATGTTCCTCCAGAGCTGTAGAGATGCTGTTCACAGTCATTTCAGATAAAAATTCATAAATTAGCATATTAAACCTAATTTTGAATAGTCTCAACAGACACCTTTATTTTGCATACCTACACAGCTCTGAATGAGAATGAAGAGTTTATGTGGTGATTTCTTTTTTTTTTCTTTTTTTCCTTAGGTATCTTCATTTACATTTCCAATGCTTTCCCAAAAGTCCCCCATACCCTCCCCCATTCCCCCCTCCCACTTCTTGGCCCTGGCATTCCCCTGTACTGAGGCATATAAAGTTTGTAAGACTAATGGGTCTCTCTTTCCACTGATGACTGACTAGGCCATCTTCTGATACATATGCAGCTAGAGACACGAGCTGGAGGGTGGAGGGGGTACTGGTTAGTTCATATTGTTGTTCCACCTATAGAGTTGTAGACCCCTTTAGCTCCTTGGGTACTTTCTCTAGCTCCTCCATTGGGGGCCCTGTGATCCATCCAATAGCTGACTGTGAGCATCCACTTCTGTGTTTGCTAGGCCCAGGCATAGCCTCACAAGAGACAGCTATATCAGGGTCCTTTCAGCAAAATCTTGCTAGTGTATGCAGTGGTGTCAGCATTTGAAGGCTGATTATGGGATGAATCCCCGTGTATGGCAGACTCTAGATGGTCCATCCTTTCATCTCAGCTCCAAACTTTGTCTCTGTAACTCCTTCCATGGGTGTTTTGTTCCCAATTCTAAGAAGGGGCAAAGTGTCCCCACTTTGATCTTCGTTCTTCTTGAGTTTCATGTGTTTTGCAAATTGTATCTTATATCTTGGGTATCCTAAGTTTCTGGGCTAATATCCACATATCAGTGAGTACATATCGTGTCAGTTCTTAGCCTTCACAGCCCACTTGTTCACAGGCACTGACCATTGGGAGTCCCCTTTCCCAATTAGCCGGTTTTCTACAGTTCCTTATGCTGCATTTTTGATGTATCACTTTTTTCTACATCTATTTTTTTTAATTTTATTTTATACCCAGAATAAAACTGGGACAGATGACTCCTCATTTCATTTTGTTATTTTTTAAGAAGAAGAATAGGATTTTGATCAAAAGAGATTTGATTTTTTTTTCTTTCTTGGATATCATAATGGAAAAATAGTTTTCATTTGAACCTAGTCTTTGGTAGAAGAACTGACTTGTTCAGATCATGGCGGTCTTGTGTTAGGGTAGAGGCAGTTCTGAATTCAGATTCTTCTTTTAATTCTCAAGTTTTACATTGTCCACTTTCTCTGTCTTTATTACACACTCACCATACCTACTTTTTTTGCTCTTTATATTCAGTAAGATGAATCATTTTAGACAGTAATATATAGTCAGTTTTCAATTATATTACCAAACATTTGAAAAGTTTAACAATTCATTACTAATTGCACAAAAGAGTGGAGTGTTGGAGAGAGGAAGAGGGAGATAACTCAAAAGATGTGGTTGGGTGACCTTATGATGCTTCTTTCAGATAGAGAAGTCAGTGTTCTGTTTTCAATATATCCACTTAGGTTATTAATTATATGGATACGCTTATTGGCCACATCAGACCGTGAAATAATATGGGATAACTGGAAGAGACACCCTTTCCCCAGCTCATGAAATGAAGAATTTTGGGTGGCCAGTGTAAGAAGCTGACATTTTCACTTTATAGTTTTTGGGTTGCTACAGAAAGTTCTGGGGTGTCTCAGAAGAAGGATTTCTATCGCTTTCAGCAAATTCATCTCACCCTCACTCTACAAGCCTGGTTCAGAGTCATTTTGATAATAGCTCTTTGGAGACATAAGTGGTGTAGCATTAAACTCATCTTTTTGAGTATATATAATTTTGTGGATTTAAGTGTAGTTGCCAAATTATGCAACTAGCATCTCTTTAGTGTAGAACATTTAACAAACAAAAAAGTCCTGAATTCATTCGTGGTCTTACTTTCTTCTTTTATATAAATGGAGTCTTTTGTAATTGGCTTTGTTGGATGGTGTAGCATGTTCAAGGCTCTCACTCAGTTTTTTCACTATCAGTTTTATTTTCAGTTAGTGTTCTACTGCTCGATACACCACACACTACTTCTCTCATCACCTGATGATGATGGACAGTTAGGCTGCTAGCATGATGTGTTTTCCTGCTCGGTTTGGATTTGCATGCACTGATTGTTGATGTTGTTGAGCATTCTGCACACGATCATTGAGTGCCTCTATATCGTCTTTAACACTATTTAAATTGTTTTCAGGGTTTTAAGTTGTGCCTTTTTTCCTCCTATCATGGTGTTGAAAAGATTCTTATATTCGTGGGGTCTGGAGAAATGGTTCAGTAGGAAAAATATGTTTTTGACCCAAGAGTGTGGATCTGAGTCTGGCTCCCCAGCACTCACAGAAAGAAGCATGGTGGCACATTCATGTGACCCTAGTACCGGGAGGCAGAGACTGGAGATGCCTGCAGCTTGTGGTCAGCTAGCTGTGCTGAAATGGTGAACTCCAGGTTCAGGAAGAGACGCTGTCTCAAAAGATAAGATGGGCATATCCTATCCACATAAGGTACTGAGAATGAGTGTTGATTGACACTCAAAACAAGGCCTTTATATCAATCCTCTCTAAGACTCTGTCACCATTGCAGAGGAAGGGACAAAAAGAACACAAGAGCAAAGAGATTTGGGGAAAGGCAAGACCCAACCCTTGAAATCATGAACTCACAGAAACATGGAAGCCTATACAGCATCTGCATGAGAATGGGCCTATTAACCACCAGGCATGAATGGAGGCCCTAGGGGCTCAGGGACCCCTCCTTGTCAATGTCAAACTCTGAGAGTCAAGAAGAGGAGGAGTTGTTGCCTTCAGTTTTGAACCTACTAGTAACACCACCAGGCTCCAATGTCTAGTTCCAATCACAACAAAATTAAACCATGAATGTAAAAGAAACTTTGGCTATAGTACATGCACACACACACACACACACACACACACACACACGCACACTGACCTGGGTACATGTTTCTGAATACGCATACATACATAGAAGTTTATATTTATATGCTCATATATATTTCATGTAAATATTTCTTTTTCTTTCTTTTTTAAAAAAGATTTACTTATTTATTTTATGTATGTGAGCACACTGTTGCCCTCTTCAGACACACCAGAGAGGGCATTGGATCCCATTACAGATGGTTGGAGCTATGTGGTTACTGGGAATTGAACTCAGGACCTCTGGAAGACCAGTCAGTGCTCCCAAGTGCTGGACTATTTCTCTAGCCCTCATGTAAATATTTTCAAATATAAAAAATTAAAAATGGTTACTTAGTAATATAAAAAGAAGAGACTTTGTGTTGAGGTGGGAAGAGAGATAACAGAAATTTTATAAAAAGAATTGAAGGAAAATAAGAGAAGGCAAGAGGACTATAAAGGAAGGCTGAGTAACTAGAATGCAGTCTATACATATTGATATGTAGATAAAAGAACTAGACACAAAATAAAATAAGGAATAAAGAATGATTGTCTCTGGATTTCACATAAATGTGCACATAAAAGTGTACACAGGCCATACACACAAGAGAAAGAGAGAAACACAGAGAGAAGAGGGAGGCATGGAGAGAAACAGAGAGACAGGGGCAGAGAGACAGAGAGTGAGAGGAGAGAGAGAGTGAGAGGAGAGAGAGAGTGAGAGGAGAGAGAGAGTGAGAGGAGAGAGAGAGTGAGAGGAGAGAGAGAGTGAGAGGAGAGAGAGAGAGTGAGAGGAGAGAGAGAATGAGAGGAGAAAGAGAGTGAGAGGAGAGAGAGAGTGAGAGGACAGAGTGAGAGGAGAGAGAGAGTGAGAGGAGAGAGGGGGGTACGCTCTCATGCTGTGTGTTGTCCTTTCTTTCCTGTTCTAATTTCAAGCACAACAAACAGTTTGTGTCCTGATGAGCCTGAGCTTTGGAAGCTCGCCACTGTCACTTGAGTGTGGCTCAATAATAACCAAGAGGCCACTCTGGACCCGAGTTTGTAAAGATGTACTCCTGACTTTTTTGTGTTTAACAGCTGTGGTTCCAATATTTTTATTTACAAACAATTTCTAATGAACTCAGCGTGTGTTTTGAGGCAGAAGTCCAAAATCTTTATTTTATGCATGCATATCTGGTTGGCTCCGCTGTATTTGTTAAGAAGATTGTAATTTTCTCATTGAGTTGTCTTGGCTGTCTTTGCAAACATGAACAGAACATAATAAAGTTAAAGGTTTTGCTGAATTTTGGATTCTGTTACAGTAATATATAGTAGTAATCTTTTATGACAATCCCCTTGATTATCAGAATTGTATATTAATTTTTAAAATTAATTCAAAATGTAAATTTTTCAAAATTACTTTGGATGTTTGCAGTTACACACACACACACACACACACACACACACACACACACACACACACACACACTTTTTTGCTGTCTTGTTTTCCAGAGCTTTTGCTATGCCTGTTTTGGTATCATAAAGTCAAGTTTGTTTTGGAGAATTCTCTACATTGGAATATATTTATTATTTTCTTAGGTTGATTTTGTTATTTTATTTTATTTTAAAATTATTATTTATTCACTTATGTGTTTTTTATTTTAAAATCCTCAATTTTCTTTCTTTGGAGTATGTTGTTTATGCATGCTTTGTTTTATTGCAAGTCCTGGGAAGCTAAAATATTAGTGTTGTAAGTATGACAACAATAGGTAGGTGTTGACACTGCTGGTACTATTTGAACTTTCAATGGTAACTGAGTAAAGCGGCCAGCTGATAGTCACCTTTCATAACAGACTAATTGATAGGCACACTGAAAAACTTGTGCCAGTTTTCTAAAGGAAATAGTTGGAGTCCAGAACCATTTCCTTCAAATAATGATCTGTGGAAACTGAAATAATTTTATCTTCTGAGACTGTAGATGCCAGTGCGTTCAGATTGTCATTTCAGGCTCCTTATTATGACTTCATACCTTGCAAGTATTTGCTCCAAAAATGTTTGTGTAGCTAGAAGCACTAACTCGGGGAGGGGGGTGTCTTTTGATTTCATCTTTAGTAGAATAAAAGCTATCTCCAAGGGACTACTCCCTGGACTGTTTTGACAATTTATTCCAAAGATCAGCAGTGCCTTGTCCTTTACTATTCTCTGTGATTGTTTCTTTTTGTATTAAAAAACCCTGTTTGTTAACATTTCTCTGTGTTCTTTTTGCTTATTTTTTTTTAACTTTGTTTTTATGTACACTGCTGTGGTGGTTTGAGTAAGAATGATCATCATAGGTATATATACATATATTTCGAATCTTAGTCAGCAGGGAGTGGCACTGTTTGGAAGAGTTAGGAGGTGTGGCCTTGTCAGAGGAAGGGTGTCACTGAGGTTAGGCTTCAAGGTTTCAAAAGTCCATGCTAAGCCCAGATCTGCTTGTATTTCCGGACCAACTACTTCTCCAGCATCATGGCTGCCATGCCTGCTTTCATGGTCCCCACCATGATGATAATGGACTAGGCCTTGGAAAATGTAAGCAAGTTCCCAGTTAATTGCTTTCTCTTATAAGAGTTGCCTCTGTTGTGGTGTCTCTTTACAACAATAGAACAGTGAGTAAGGCAATTGCAATATACCAGTATTAACTTGATACTATTGATACTATTTTTTTCTTCACTTGGTTAATCTTTCTTTAAAAACATATTTCTTTTTTGTTAAAAAAGTGTGTGTGTGTCTGTGTGTGTGTGTGTGCAAGAATGCATGTGTTCATAGAAGTCAGAAGAGAGTTTTGGGTCACTTAGAGCTGGAGGTCCAGGAGGAATGGGTGCTGGGAACTGAATAGTGTCCTCTGGAATATCAGAAAAATATTCTTAATCACTGAGATATCTCTAGCCCATCGTCAGGATTATCTTTTGATTAAAGTATAAAAGAACCCACTCCTCTTAGAAAAAGCATAATCTTTGACATTAAATTGTCATCATCTACTGGGAAACTGGATCACCAATTCTTCACATACAAATGTTAGATGTTATAGAAACATACTCTCTTCTCTCTTTTCCAGTTATTGCAAATAATTTTTGTAACTCTTTATATGACAAGAAGATAGAGATTGCAAGCAAAATAACATACTGCCAAGCTGGGCCTCTGACACTGAAAGAGGTGGGAGTTGGGGAAAGGGTGAAAGAGAAGCAGAGGGAGAGGGAGGAGGAGAAAAGGAAGGAGAGAGAGAGAGTGAGAGAGTGTGAGAGAGAGAGAGAGACAGAAAGAGGCACAGAGAGAGACAGAGAGAGAGACAGACAGAGACAGAGACAGAGACAGAGACAGAGACAGAGACAGAGACAGACAGACAGACTGGTGTCTCCAAACATTAGTGATAACAGCTTTAGTAAGCAGAGAGATAGACTGATCAGAGAGCCAATGTAGTAGAGGCATTTTCTCAAATGCAGTAATACAAGTTTGCATTTAACCTCTGTGATTTGGTTCTATCTGATTTCTCTGATGCATTTTCTACCGTACTAGAAGTGGATTCAAATATTAGAGTTCAGACTTAGAGATCTCCTGCTTTAGCATGATGTCTTTAAATATGACAAGTATTAGAATCCAGTAGTTGTTTGATCCATGAGGTTGGACGTTTCAGCAGGTCTTCAGTATACTCCAAAGTCCCAACTATATAGACCCTAATGCCAGTGAAGAAATGGTCTTGCCAGAGAGAGTTGGGGAAGGCAGGCAAAGAAGAGAAAGCTTCCTTCTTTGTCCATTATATAGGTTTCCAGCTGAAGAAGTGGGCCAAATTAAAGGTGCATCTTTCTACTTCAAAAGATCTGTATTGCACACAGCCCTTTCCGCCTCAAAAAAAAAAAAAAAATCCGGATTAAAAGTGGGTCTTCGCACTTCAAATGATTTAATTCAGAAAATAAAAATCCATCACATGTATACTCAGACGTTTGGGTTTTAGTTAATTCCAGATGTTATAAAGTTGACAGCTGAAAATAACCATCACATTGACCATTCATTCAAAGAAATAGATGTCAATTTACAGAAGTATATAAAGACAAGCTGCGAGTTTTATGAAGGCACTACTAATTTTCACTCACTGTTTTGGTTTTAATTTTGTTGTTGGAGTCTCTCTCAGAGTCTTACACATGCTAAGCACACGATGGACTCCTGCACATATATTGGCACCGAGTTGACCCAATTATGTCTTACATGTGTGCTTCTCTTTATGTATTTACTCTCTTAAGCAAATTGTTCTTTTCTACACTCTGCCTGTTTTCTTTAAGATTGTGCTTGTCATTTCTATCTATCCACTCCAATCCCGTTATACCTTTGCATCCCAGACATGCCTTCTAGCATCACTTGGATGTACCCTTCTGCTAATTATTTGCTAACTTTTCCATAACAGGGGAATCATGTGTAATTTCTGCTTAGATATGTGATATTCAGACATGGGACAAAAGCCACATACAAAACCAGATAGTTTAGACAACTTTTACATCACTAATTTAGACACAGAAGAACCACGGTGCTAAGTCTAGTTAAGGAAGAAAGAAAAAGTTCATCGTGAGTGGGAAAGTGTTTGTAGCAGGGAAAAAGGGAAATCTTGAGAATGGTGATTACTACATGCTATTGATGGCTGCTTAAGATTAAGCATCCTCCATCAACCCTCAGCTTCACACCACAGCTTCTATGTTCTGGCCCTAAGGAAATACTTACAAAAAGATTCATCTAATGGTGCTGATCAATGTAAAACAAAAATTGGCAACAGAAAAGGGTTGCTGCTGTAATAGACATGTAATAGACCATGTTGTTTTGAAGGGAGGAATTATGGAAGATTTTGCAACATATGCTTGGAAAAGCCATTTAATTCTTCTGTGGGAACTTGGAAGATTAGAATGTTGAGAAGAATGCAGACAATAGAGGTCTTCTTTGTGACATTTCAGAGGGAAACACATACTCTATTGGACTGTTTATGTGGTCTTTGAACTAAATGAAAACAAGTGAAATATTTGCTCTACTGGGACAGTGGTACTGGTTTTGCAGAAATGAGAGAAGTAAGATTAAGGGAGTCTTGGAGAGTGGCTGAGATCTGGCCCTGTTTGGTAGGATTGGAGTCTCTGAAGATAGGCCATAACAGATACCAATTGGTAAAGGTACCAATTGCAATTGTTCCCAGTACTTTATTTTTGCAACAAAAATCTTCATACCTATTTGGGTTTTGTAGAATCCCACTACTAAGAGACTTTGGGTTTTGAAAGAGATATTAGACTTTTAAACTGATAACATTTTTGAAGAATGTGAGACTTTAAAAGTTGTATTATAATTTATAATATGCTATCAATATGATATCTTGAGGGCAAAGAAGGCTATGCACTAATAGTAGTATGTTTGTTTGATAAGTGGTAGATTTGTGGTTGCTAATCTTGGTTATCACCTTGACACACTTGGGGAGAGTAGATCTCAGTTGAAGAATTGTTTCCATAAGATTGGCCTGTAGGAATGTTTGTGAGGCCTTTTCTTGATTGCCAATTGACATAGGATGGCTCAGGCCTCTGCAGGTGATACTGTCCAAGGCAGGATCTGGGCTATGTAAGAAGACAGTTTGAACATGAACCTGAGGAAGCCTATAAGCAGGATTCATCCATTAGTTTTTGCTTCAAGACCTAGCCTCAAGTTTCTGCCTTGAAATCCCTCCGTGATAGACTAAAATCTGTAATATGAAAGAAACTATATCATTTGCAAGTTACTTTTGGTCATGGTATTTACTAAAGTAACAGAAAACAAAGTAGAACATATACAATATTAAATAATGACTGAAACTAGCTCAGGATGAATAGTCACATAGGTGTGCATTTACATCTTATGTAGCTGCATCAGTTTTAAAGGAGGCCAATACACAGTATGCATTCATCCCCTCCAGCAATTTACACAACACTATACCATACCTTATAATCATACCAACCTTATCAAATTACAATGTAAACTAAGTGGTATTGTATACACAAGAATGTTAGCTGTTTCTTGAAGGAGAACCTGGAAGTCAATGATGATATCTATTGGATTACTATTACTATTGAGCACTGTGAAGATTGACCAAGAACATGATGTTTAAGTCTTTTTTAGGGAACTATACTGGCTGGTTTTGTGTCAACTTGACACAGGCTGGAGTTATCATAGAGAAAGGAGTTTCAGTTGGGGAAGTGCCTCCAAGAGATCTACCTGTAGGGCATTTTCTAGGTTAGTGATCAAGGGGGGAGGGCTCATTGTGGGTGGTACCATCTCTGGGCTGGTAGTCTTGGGTTCTATAAGAGAACAAGTTGAGCAAGCCAAGGGAAGCAAACCAGTAAGTAACATCCCTCCATGGCCTCTGCATCAGCTCCAGCTTCCTGACCTGCTTGAGTTCCAATCCTGACTTCCTTTGGTGATGAACAGAAATGTCGAAGTATAAGCTGAATAAACTGTTCCTCTCTAACTTGCTTCCTGGTAATATTTTGTCCAGGAGTAGAAACCCTGACTAAGACAGGAACCTACCTAGGAAGTAGTAAGAAGTCATTCACTACTATCACGATACTATAGCCATCACCATTCTCCTTCTGGAGGTTAATTCAGTGGTTCTAAACTTCAAAATCAGAACTGGACAGATAACAAAAAGAGGAGGGTGTTTAATACAAAAGATTTTGTGGAAATGTTTCAGTATATACACTTATCAGGTGCACTCTTCAGTGATAATTGTCTCAAAAATTTTCTGCTTTAAAGTTCATATGGGCAGAGTTGTGCAGACACTCTCACACACCCAAAGAGAGATTGATTCCCAGAATCTCTGTCACAGCCAGTCACAACTAGGCTTATAGACTCATAGCAAGGACAGAATCCAATCAGAGACAACAAGGCTAGTTAACACTTGAGCTAGCTTGAAATAACAGACAGGGAGAGAAAAGTACAAGAACATATGCTACAGAAACCAATGCCCTTTGGCACCACCAGAACCCAGGTCCTGCCACAGCAAGCCCTTGATACCTTAATACACCTGAAAACCAAGACTGATCTAAAATCTCATCTCATGAAGATGATAGGGGACATAACTCCCGTAAAGAAATAAAGGAGAACACAGGTAAATATGTAGAAGCCCTTAAAAAAGAAACACACAAATCCCTTAAAGAAATACAGGAAAGCACAATCAAACAGGTGAGGGAACTGAACAAAACCATCCAGAATATAAAAATGGAAATATATACAATGAAGAAATCACAAAGGGAGGCAACCCTGGAGATGGAAAATCTAGGAAAGAGATCAGGAATTATAGATGCAAGTATCACCAACAGCATACAAGAGATAGAAGAGAGACTCTCAGGTAAAGAAGATACCATAGAAAATATTGACATAACAGTCAAAGAAAATACAAAATTTGAAAAGCTCATAACCCAAAATATCCAGGAAATTCAGGACACAGTGAAAAGACCAAACTTAAGAATAAGCAATAAAAGAGAGAGAAGATTCCCAATGCAAAGGTCCAGGAAACATCTTCAACAAAATTATAGGAGAAAACTTCCCTAACCTAAAGAAAGAGATGGTCATATATGTACAAGAAACCTACAGAACATCAAATAGATTTGACCAGAAAATAAATTTCTCCTGTCACATGATCAAAACAAAGGATATTAAAAGCAGTAAGGGGAAAAGGTCAAGTAACATATACAGGCAGAGCTATCAGAATTATACCAGACTTCTCAACAGAGACTCTAAAAGCCAGAAGACATTGGACAGATGTCATACAGACCCTAAAAGAACACAAATGCCAGCCCAGGCTACTATACCCAGCAAATCTCTCAGTCACTATAGATGGAGAAACCAAGATATTTCATGAAAAAATTTAAACAATATCTTTATACTAATCCAGCCCTATAGAAGATAATAGAAGGAAAACTTCAACATAAAGAAGGAAACTACACCCACAAAACTGAAGAAATAAATTATCTCACAACAAACACAAAAGAAGAGAACCACACAAACATAATACCTCCACTAGAAACAAAAATAATAGAAAACAACAATCATTGGACTTTAATATCTCTCAACATAAATGGACTCAATTCCTCAATAAAAAAAACTAACAAATGGGATATATATATATATATATATATATATATATATATATATATATATATATTTGCATACAGGAAGCACACATCAGTGACAAGCTACCTCAGCCTAAAAGGCTGGAAAAAAATTTCCAAGGAAATGATCTGAAAGATAAGCTGGAGTAGCCATTCTAATACCCAATAAAATAGACTTTCAACAAAAAGGTATAAAAAGAGATGGGGCAGGACATTTCATACTCATCAAAGGAAAATACCCCAACATGAGCTCTCAATTCTGAACATCTATGCCACAAATGCAAGGGCACTCACATTTGTAAATGAAACTTTACTAAAGCTCAGAATACATATTGATACTCACACAATAGTAGTGGGAGACTTCAACACCCCACATTCCCCAATGGACAGGTCATGGAAACAGAAATTAAACTGAGACACATTGAAACTAACAGAAGTAATGAACTAAATAGATTTAAGAGATAGTTACAGGGCAGTTAACCCTAACAAAAGGATACACCTTCTTCTCAGCACCTCATGGTACCATCTCCAAGACTGACCATATAATCAGACATAAAACAAGTCTCAACAGATACAAGAAGATTGAATTAATCCAGTGTATTCTATCAGATCAAAATGGACTAAGTCTAGTCCTCAATAACAGCAAAAACATCCAAAGCCCACATATTCTTGGAAACTGAATAACTCTTCACTTAATCATAACTTTGTCAGAGAAGAAATAAAGAAATAAAGGCTTTCTAGAATTTAACAAAAATCAAGGTATAGCATACCCAAACTTAAGGAACATAATGAAAACAGCCATGAGAGGAAATTCATAACATTGAGTACCTTCATAAAGAAATCAGAAAGGAGAGGTTTGTGTCACAGGCGCCGGCGGGAGCCTTCTTGGCTCCGGGACTCCGCGGAGGGCAGGCTGCACAGGTGACCGTGTGGAATACAGAGGCCAGCCGTTTCTGTACGGGCGAGAGTCGCAGAGCTTCTGGGGCTGCGCCATCTTCGGCTCCAGACAACCAGCCACCTTCCTGGCGAGAGCCACAGAGCTTCTGAGGCGGCGCCATCTTCGGCTCCAGATGGCCGGCCACCTTCCTGGCGAGAGCCACAGAGCTTCTGAGGCGGCGACATCTTCGACTCCAGACAACTGGCCACCTTCCTGGCCAAAGCAACACAGCTTCTGGGAAAGATCCTGTTTTGGGCCTTCACCTTCAGCCAGGAGGAGGTCCAAACACCAGATAACTGTACACCTTCCCCAAAAGAGGAGAGCTTGCCTGTAGAGACTGCTCTGACCACTGAAACTCAGAGGAGAGAGCTTGTCTCCCACGCCTGCTGATTGAGGGTAACAAAATCAACAGAGGAACAATCTCTTAACAAAGACAACTATAACAACTAACTCCAGAGATTGCCAGATGGCGAAAGGTAAACGTAAGAATCCTACTAACAGAAACCAGAAGCACTCACCATCATCAGAACCCAGAACGCCCACTTCGCCCAGTCCAGGACACCCTAACACACCTGAAAAGGTAGACCTGGATTTAAAAGGATATCTCATGATGATGGTAGAGGACATAAAGAAGGAATTCAATAACTCACTTAAAGAGATACAGGAGAACACTGCTAAAGAGTTACAAGTCCTTAAAGAAAAACAGGAAAACACTGCTAAAGAGTTACAAGTCCTTAAAGAAAAACAGGAAAACACTGCTAAAGAGTTACAAGTCCTTATAGAAAAACAGGAAAACACATCCAAACAGGTGATGGAAATGAACAAAACCATACTAGACCTAAAAAGGGAAGTAGACACAATAAAGAAAACCCAAAGTGAGGCAACGCTGGAGATAGAAACCCTAGGAAAGAAATCTGGAACCATAGATGCCAGCATCAGCAACAGAATACAAGAGATGGAAGAGAGAATCTCAGGTGCAGAAGATTCCATAGAGAACATCGGCACAACAATCAAAGAAAATGGAAAATGCAAAAAGATCCTAACTAAAAACATCCAGGAAATCCAGGACACAATGAGAAGACCAAACCTACGGCTAATAGGAGTGGATGAGAATGAAGATTTTCAACTCAAAGGACCAGCAAACATCTTCAACAAAATTATGGAAGAAAACTTCCCAAATCTAAAGAAAGAGATATCCATGAACATACAAGAAGCCTACAGAACTCCAAATAGACTGGACCAGAAAAGAAATTCCTCCCGACACATAATAATCAGAACATCAAATGCACTAAAAAAAGATAGAATACTAAAAGCAGTAAGGGAAAAAGGTCAAGTAACATATAAAGGCAAGCCTATCAGAATTACACCAGATTTTTCACCAGAGACTATGAAAGCCAGAAGAGCCTAGACAGATGTTATACAGACACTAAGAGAACACAAATGCCAGCCCAGGCTACTATACCCAGCCAAACTCTCAATTACCATAGATGGAGAAACCAAAGTATTCCACGACAAAACTAAATTCACCCATTATCTCTCCACGAATCCAGCCCTTCAAAGGATAATAACAGAAAAAAACCAATACAAGGACGGGAACCACACCCTAGAAAAAACAAGAAGATAATCCCTCAACAAACCTAAAAGAAGACAGCCACAAGAACAGAATGCCAACTTTAACAACAAAAATAACAGGAAGCAACAATTACCTTTCCTTAATATCTCTTAATATCAATGGACTCAATTCCCCAATAAAAAGACATAGACTAACAGACTGGCTACACAAACAGGACCCAACATTCTGCTGCTTACAGGAAACCCATCTCAGGGAAAAGACAGACACTACCTCAGAGTGAAAGGCTGGAAAACAATTTTCCAAGCAAATGGTCTGAAGAAAGAAGCTGGAGTAGCCATTCTAATATCGGATAAAATCGACTTCCAACCCAAAGTTATCAAAAAAGACAAAGAGGGACACTTCATACTCATCAAAGGTAAAATCCTCCAAGAGGAACTCTCAATTCTGAATATCTATGCTCCAAATGCAAGGGCAGCCACATTCATTAAAGACACTTTAGTAAAGCTCAAAGCACACATTGCACCTCACACAATAATGGTGGGAGACTTCAACATACCACTTTCATCAATGAACAGATCGTGGAAACAGAAACTGAACAGGGACACAGTGAAACTAACAGAAGTTATGAAACAAATGGACCTGACAGATATCTACAGAATATTTTATCCTAAAACAAAAGGATATACCTTCTTCTCAGCACCTCACGGGACCTTCTCCAAAATTGACCATATAATTGGTCACAAAATAGGCCTCAACAGATACAAAAATATTGAAATTGTCCCATGTATCCTATCAAACCACCATGGCCTAAGACTGATCTTCAATAACAACATAAATAATGGAAAGCCAACATTCACGTGGAAACTGAACAACACTCTACTCAATGATACCTTGGTCAAGGAAGGAATAAAGAAAGAAATTAAAGACTTTTTAGAGTTTAATGAAAATGAAGCCACAACGTACCCAAACCTTTGGGACACAATGAAAGCATTTCTAAGAGGGAAACTCATAGCTCTGAGTACCTCCAAAAAGAAACGGGAGAGAGCACATACTAGCAGCTTGACAACACATCTAAAAGCTCTAGAAAAAAAGGAAGCAAATTCACCCAAGAGGAGTAGATGGCAGGAAATAATCAAACTCAGGGGTGAAATTAACCAAGTGGAAACAAGAAGAACTATTCAAAGAATTAACCAAACGAGGAGTTGGTTCTTTGAGAAAATCAACAAGATAGATAAACCCTTAGCTAGACTCACTAAAGGGCAAAGGGACAAAATCCTAATCAACAAAATCAGAAATGAAAAGGGAGACATAACAACAGATCCTGAAGAAATCCAAAATACCATCAGATCCTTCTACAAAAGGCTATACTCAACAAAACTGGAAAACCTGGACGAAATGGACAAATTTCTGGAAAGATACCAGGTACCAAAGTTGAATCAGGATCAAGTTGACCTTCTAAACAGTCCCATATCCCCTAAAGAAATAGAAGCAGTTATTAATAGTCTCCCAGCCAAAAAAGCCCAGGACCAGATGGGTTTAGTGCAGACTTCTATCAGACCTTCAAAGAAGATCTAATTCCAGTTCTGCACAAACTATTTCACAAAATAGAAGTAGAAGGTATTCTACCCAACTCATTTTATGAAGCCACTATTACTCTGATACCTAAACCACAGAAAGATCCACAAAGATAGAGAACTTCAGACCAATTTCTCTTATGAATATCAATGCAAAAATCCTTAATAAAATTCTCACTAAACGAATCCAAGAACACATTAAAGCAATCATCCATCCTGACCAAGTAGGTTTTATTCCAGGGATGCAGGGATGGTTTAATATATGAAAATCCATCAATGTAATCCATTATATAAACAAACTCAAAGACAAAAACCACATGATCATCTCGTTAGATGCAGAAAAAGCATTTGACAAGATCCAACACCCATTCATGATAAAGGTTTTGGAAAGATCAGGAATTCAAGGCCCATACCTAAACATAATAAAAGCAATCTACAGCAAACCAGTAGCCAACATCAAAGTAAATGGAGAGAAGCTGGAAGCAATCCCACTAAAATCAGGGACTAGACAAGGCTGCCCACTTTCTCCCTACCTTTTCAACATAGTACTTGAAGTATTAGCCAGAGCAGTTCGACAACAAAAGGAGATCAAGGGGATACAAATTGGAAAAGAGGAAGTCAAAATATCACTTTTTGCAGATGATATGATAGTATATATAAGTGACCCTAAAAATTCAACCAGAGAACTCCTAAACCTGATAAACAGCTTCGGTGAGGTAGCTGGATATAAAATTAACTCAAACAAGTCAATGGCCTTTCTCTACACAAAGAATAAACAGGCTGAGAAAGAAATTAGGGAAACAACACCCTTTTCAATAGTCACAAATAATATAAAATATCTCGGCATGACTCTAACTAAGGAAGTGAAAGATCTGTATGATAAAAACTTCAAGTCTCTGAAGAAAGAAATTAAAGAAGATCTCAGAAGATGGAAAGATCTCCCATGCTCATGGATTGGCAGGATCAACATTGTAAAAATGGCTATCTTGCCAAAAGCAATCTACAGATTCAATGCAATCCCCATCAAAATTTTAACTCAATTCTTCAACGAATTAGAAGGAGCAATTTGCAAATTCATCTGGAATAACAAAAAACCTAGGATAGCAAAAACTCTTCTCAAGGATAAAAGAACCTCTGGTGGAATCACCATGCCTGACCTAAAGCTTTACTACAGAGCAATTGTGATAAAAACTGCATGGTACTGGTATAGAGACAGACAAGTAGACCAATGGAATAGAATTGAAGACCCAGAAATGAAGCCACACACCTATGGTCACTTGATCTTCAACAAGGGAGGTAAAACCATCCAGTGGAAGAAAGACAGCATTTTCAACAAATGGTGCTGGCACAACTGATTGTTATCGTGTAGAAGAATTCGAATTGATCCATACTTATCTCCTTGTACTAAGGTCAAATCTAAGTGGATCAAGGAACTTCACATAAAACCAGAGACACTGAAACTTATAGAGGAGAAAGTGGGGAAAAGCCTTGAAGATATGGGCACAGGGGAAAAATTCCTGAACAGAACAGCAATGGCTTGTGCTGTAAGATCGAGAATTGACAAATGGGACCTAATGAAACTCCAAAGTTTCTGCAAGGCAAAAGACACTGTCTATAAGACAAAAAGACCACCAACAGATTGGGAAAGGATCTTTACCTATCCTAAATCAGATAGGGGACTAATATCCAACATATATAAAGAACTCAAGAAGGTGGACCTCAGAAAATCAAATAACCCCCTTAAAAAATGGGGCTCAGAACTGAACAAAGAATTCTCACCTGAGGAATACCGAATGGCAGAGAAGCACCTGAAAAAATGTTCAACATCCTTAATCATCAGGGAAATGCAAATCAAAACAACCCTGAGATTCCACCTCACACCAGTGAGAATGGCTAAGATCAAAAATTCAGGTGACAGCAGATGCTGGCGAGGATGTGGAGAAAGAGGAACACTCCTCCATTGTTGGTGGGATTGCAGGCTTGTACAACCACTCTGGAAATCAGTCTGGCGGTTCCTCAGAAAATTGGACATAGTACTACCGGAGGATCCAGCAATACCTCTCCTGGGCATATATCCAGAAGAAGCCCCAACTGGTAAGAAGGACACATGCTCCACTATGTTCATAGCAGCCTTATTTATAATAGCCAGAAACTGGAAAGAACCCAGATGCCCCTCAACAGAGGAATGGATACAGAAAATGTGGTACATCTACACAATGGAGTACTACTCAGCTATTAAAAAGAATGAATTTATGAAATTCCTAGCCAAATGGATGGACCTGGAGAGCATCATCCTGAGTGAGGTAACACAATCACAAAGGAACTCACACAATATGTACTCACTGATAAGTGGATACTAGCCCAAAACCTAGGATACCCACGATATAAGATACAATTTCCTAAACACATGAAACTCAAGAAAAATGAAGACTGAAGTGTGGACACTATGCCCCTCCTTAGAAGTGGGAACAAAACACCCATGGAAGGAGTTACAGAAACAAAGTTTGGAGCTGAGATGAAAGGATGGACCATGTAGAGACTGCCATATCCAGGGATCCACCCCATAACCAGCATCCAAACGCTGACACCATTGCATATACTAGCAAGATTTTATCGAAAGGACCCAGATGTAGCTGTCTCTTGTGAGACTATGCCGGGGCCTAGCAAACACAGAAGTGGATGCTCACAGTCAGCTAATGGATGGATCACAGGGCTCCCAATGGAGGAGCTAGAGAAAGTACCCAAGGAGCTAAAGGGATCTTCAACCCTATAGGTGGAACAACATTATGAACTAACCAGTACCCCTGAGCTCTTGACTCTAGCTGCATATGTATCAAAAGATGGCCTAGTCGGCCATCACTGGAAAGAGAGGCCCATTGGACACGCAGACTTTGTGTGCCCCGGTACAGGGGAACGCCAGGGCCAAAGGGGGGGAGTGGGTGGGTAGGGGAGTGGGGGTGGGTGGGTAAGGGGGACTTTTGGTATAGCATTGGAAATGTAAATGAGCTAAATACCTAATAAAAAATGGAAAAAAAAAGAAATCAGAAAGATCCTACACTAGCAACTTAACAGAACATCTGAAAGCTCTAGAACAAAAAGAAGCAAACACACCCAAAAGGAGTAAACAGCAGGAAATAATCAAACTCAGGGATAAAATCAACAATTAGAAACAAAGAGAACTATACAAAGAATCAGTAAAACTAAGTGCTTATTCATTGAAAAAGTTAACGAGATGGATAAACCCTTAGCCAAATTATATAAAGAGCACAGGAACAGTATCCAATTTAACAAAATCAGAAATGAAAGGGAGACATAACAACAGAAACCGGGGAAATTCAAAAAATCATTAGATCCTACTACAAAAGACTATACTAAACAAAACTGGAAAAATCTAGATGAAATGGATGATTTTCTAGACAGATACCAGGTAATAAATCAAATCAGGACTAGGTAAACTATCTCAACAGTCCCATAACCCCTAAGGAATAGAAGCAGTCACTAAAAGTCTCCAACCAAAACCACCCAGATCCAAATGGGTTTAGTGCAGAATTCTATCAGATCTGCAAAGAAAACCCAATACCAATACTTCTCAAACTATTCCACAGAATAAAAAGAGAAGGAATACTACCTAATTCATTCTATGCAGCCACAGTTACTCTGATACCTAAGTCACACAAAGACCCACCAAAGAAAGAACACTTCAGACCATTTTTGCTTATGAGTATTGATCCAAAAATACTCAATAGAATTCTCTCAAACCAAATCCAAGAACATATTAAAAGAATCATTCACCAAGATCAAGTAGGATTCATTCCAGGCCTGCAGGGGTGGTTCAATATACAGAAATCCATCAATGTAGTCCATTATATAAACAAACTCAAAGGAAAAAACCCACAGTCATTTCATTAGAGTATGAGAAAGCCTTTAACAACATACAACATCCCTTCATGTTAAAAAGTATTAGAAAGACCAGGAATTCAAGGCCCGTACCTAAACACAATCAAAGTAATATATAGCAAACCAACAGCAAACATCAAATTAAATGAAGAGAAACTTGAAGCATTCTCACTAAAATCAGGGACTAGACAAGGCTGCCCACTCTCTCCCTACTTTATTCAATATAGTACTTGAAGTTCTAGCTAGAGCAACAAAATGAGGTCAAAGGGGTACAAATAGGAAAGGAAGAAGTCAAGTTACCACAATTTGCAGATACTATGGTATTATACATAAGTGACCTCAAAATTCTACCAGAGAACTTCTATACCTGATAAATAACTTTGGCAAAATTGTTGGATATAAAATCTACTCAAAGGTTAAACTGGCTGAAAAAGAGATTAATGAAACTACACCCTTTACAATAGTCACAATTAATATAAAATATCTTGGTGTAATTCGCACCTATCATGTGAAATATCTGAATGACAAGAACTTCAAGTCTCTGAAGAAAGAAATCAAAGAAGACCTTAGGAGATGGAAAGATCTCTCATGCTCATGGATCCATACAATTAATATAATAAAAATGGCCATCTTACCAAATCAATCTACAGATTCAATGCACTCTCCATCAGAATTCCAACACAGTTCTTTACATAGATAGAAAAAGCAATTCCCAACTTCATCTGGAATAACAACAACAACAACAAAAAACCCAGGATAACGAAAACAATTCTCAACAATAAAAGAACATCTAGGGGAATCACCATCCCTGATCTCAAGCTGTACTACAGAGCAATAGTGATTAAAAACTGCATTGCACTTGTATAGAGACATGCAGGTAGATCAATGGAATAGAATTGAAGACCCAGAAATAAACCCACACTTGATCTTTAACAAAGAAGACAAAGCCATATAGTGAAAAAACAACAGCATTTTCAACAAATGGTGCTGGTTAAACTGGCAGTCAGCATGTAGGAGAATACAAATAGATTAGATTTTATCTCCTTGTACAAAGCTCACATCCAAGTGGATCAGTGACCTCCACATAAAATGAGATAAACTGAATCTAATAGAAGAGAAAGAGGGAATGAGCCTTGAACACATGGGCATAGGGGGAAAGTTCTTTATCAGAACACCAATGGCTCAGGCTTTAAGATCCAAATGGCATCTCATGAAACTGAAAAGCTGCTGTAAGGCAAAGAACACTGTGAATAGGACAAAACAGCAACTTACTGATTGGGAAAAGATCTTTACCAACTCTACATCTTATAGAATGCTAATATCCAAAATACATTTAAAAAAAATGACATACTGAGCTAAGCAAAGAGTTCCCAACTGAGGAATCTCAATGTCAGAGAAACATCTAAAGAAATGGTCAGCTTCCTTAGTCATCAGGGAAATGCAAATCAAAATGACTCTGATATTCCACCTTACACCAATCAGAATGGCTAAGATCAAAAAATTAGGTGACAGTAGATGGTAGTGAAGATGTGGAGAAAGAGGAACACTCCTTCATTGCTGGTGAGATTGCAAGCTGGTACAACCACTTTGGAAATCAATCTGGCAGTTCCTCAGAAAATTGCAAATAGCTCTACCTGAAGACCCAGGTATACCACTACTGGGCACATACTCAGAAGATGCTCCAACATGTAATAAGGACATGTGCTCCACTGTGTTCACTGCAGCCTTATTTATAATATCCAGAAGCTGGAAGCAACCCAGATGTCCCTCAAATGGAAGAACATGTATACAGACAATGTGGTACATTTACACAATGGAATAGTACTCAGCTATTAAAAATGATGACTTCACTAACTTTGTAGGCAAGTGGATGGAACAGGAAAATATCATCTTGAATGAGGTAACCAGATTCAGAAGAACATACATGCTATGTACTCCCTGATAAGTGGATATTAGCCCAAAAGCTCAGAATACCCATGATACAACTGAAAGATCATATGAAGTATAGCAAGAAGGAAGGCCAAAGTGTGGATGCCTCAAACATACTTAGAAGGGGGAGTGAAATAATCACAGAAGGCTGAGGGAGGGAGGTATCTCAGATGGTGAAAGGAGAGAGAGGAAAAAAAGGGGGCAGGGCCAGGTATGGAAAGAGACAGGAGAGAAGTTCAGAAGGCCAGGTGAATGAATAGAAATAAATAGCAGTAGGTGGTAGGGAACCACTAGAAAGTCCCAGATGCCAGGATTTGAGAGGCTCTCAGGACCCAATCTGGATGACATTAGTCGAAATACCCAACAGCAGGAGATGGAACCTGAAGAGATAGACATGGCCCCCAGTGGAGGGATGGCGGCCACCCACCAATCTAAATATTTTTAACCGAGAATTGTCTCTGTATAAAGGAAGTGCCAGGACAAAAATGTAGCAGAGGCTGAATGAAGCAAAGGTCATGCAGAGACCACCCCGCCATGATATCTATTCTATCAGCAGACACCAAACCCTGACACTATTGCTGATGCCAGGATGTACTTACAGACAAGTGCCTGGTATGGCTATCCTCTTAGAGGCTCTGCCAGCTTCTGACTAAGACAGATACTCACAGCCAACCTTTGAACTGAGTCTGGAGATCCCAATGGAAGAGTTAGGGGAAGGGCTGAAAGAGCTGAAGGGGATTGCCACCCCATAGGAAGAAAAACTGAATCAATTAACCAGATCCCTCAGAGCTCCCAGGGACTAAACCACGAACCAAAGAGTATACATGGGCTGATCCATGGCTCCACAACATATGTAGCAGAGGACTGCCTTATGTGGCATCAGTGGGAGGGGACGCATTTGGTCCTGTGGAGGCTTGATGCCCCAGAGAACAGGGGTGCTAGAGAAATGAGGTGGGAGTGAGTGTGTGGGTGGGAGAGCATCCTCATAGAGGCAAAGGGGAGGGGGATGGGATGAGGGATTGTGGAGGGGAAACCTGGAAGGGGGATAACATTTGAAATCTAAACAAATGAATGATTAATAAATTAAAAAAAGGTTCAGATGTACAAAAATCTCATATTTGTTACCATATATGTATATATGTACATACATCTGTATACATACACATATATACATGTATTTTACCCATATATCCATATATATATATGTATAATTTTGACATTTCTCAAACAAAACAAAATAACAACAACACCGTCTACTCAAAACAGGATAGGAGGTATCCCTAAACCCGGCATGACTGCTTATTTTCGTTCAATAATGCTAAAGCTCCTTGCCTTTCTTCTATTCAGAATCTTCTCCCTGCTGGTGATCATAGTGTCTGGATTCTAGTCATCCTCTCTGCTTCTTCTTCCCTGATGTGAGGCCTCTATTTCCTGAACAGAAGTTGACACACATCAATGACTTTTACCCATTAGGATTCTTGAGTTATTTTCCTTAGAAACAGCCAGATTCAGTATCTGGGCAAACCATAAAGGACTTCTTCCTTCTTTCATGCTGTGAAGCTAAATGTAGTCCTCATTACCAGGAAGTTAGGAAAGGTCTTAGTCTTAATAGTGACTAAAAGTGAGCTGGCCCTTCGGAGAAATAGCACGTCCTTAAGAACGCAGATTTGAACGGGGGAGTAGAAGATGTAGCTTATTTTTCTGGAGTTAATGAACCACCTGAGTGAATAACCTGATTTAAACACGCTACATAGTGGTAGAAATATGAAAAATGAGATAAAGACTAAGATAAACTAGGCATTTTAATTGCTTGCTATAGTTAATTGCTGCAACAATATAATAGACTCTTATTTTGAGTTCAGAGGTGGGGAACCTTAGGCTAGTAAGACTAAATTACTTACAGTGGTCAACATCTGGATAGTGTCAGAGTTGGTACTCAAGAGTCAATGTGGGTGGCCAAAGACGCAGCTTTCTTAATTCTATCATATTTTTCCTTTATGTTATCCTTCTTTTGGATCTAATATCCCCTTATTTTTTTAATTAGACATTTTCTTTATTTACATTTCAAATGTTATCCCCTTTCCTAGTTTCCCCTCCCAAAATCCCCTATCCCCTCCCCCTTCCCCCTGCTCCCCAACCCACACAATCTCATTTCTGATCCTGGCATTCCCGTATACTGGGGTATAGAGCCTTCACAGGACCAAGGGCCTCTCCTCCCACTGATGAACGACAAGGCCATCTTCTGCTGCATATATAGCTAGAGCCACAAGTTCCACTATGTGTTTTCTTTGATTGGTGGTATAGTTCCAAGTAGCTCTGGGAGTACTGGTTAGTTCATATTGATGTTCCTCCTATGGGGCTTCAGTCCCTTTCAGCTCCCTGGGTATTTCTCTGACTCCTTCACTGGGGACCTGTGCTCCATCCAATGGATTTCTGTGAGCATCCTCTTCTGTATTTGCCCAGCACTGCCAGAGCCTTGCAAGAGACAGCTATATCAGGCTCCTGTCAGCAGGCTCTTGGTGGCATCTGCCTAGTGACTGGGTTTGGTGGTTGTTTATGGGGTGGATCCCCAAGTGGGGCAGTCTCTGGATGGTCATTCCTTCAGGCTCTACTCTAGACTTTTTCTCTGTAACTAATTCCATGAGTATTTTGTTCCCCATTCTAAGAAGGAACAAAGTATTCATACTTTGGTCTTCCTTCTTCTTCAGTTTCATGTGTTTTGCAAATTGTGTCTTGGGTATTCTAAGTTTCTGGGCTAATATCCGCTTAACAGTGAGTGCATACCATGTAAGTTCTTTTGTGATTGGGTTACCTCACTCAGGATGATATCTTCCAGATCTATCAATTTGCCTAAGAATTCCATAAATTCATTGTTTTTAATAGCTGAATAGTACTCTATTGTGTAAATGTACCATATTTATTGTATCCATTCTTCTATTGAGGGAAACCACGGTTCTTTTCAGCTTCTGGCTATTATAAATAAGGCTGCTATGAACATAGTGGAGCATATGTCCTTAGTACAAGTGGGAACATCTTCTGGGTATATACCCAGGAAAGATATTGCTGGATCCTCCGGTAGTACTATGTCCAATTTTCTGAGGAACTGCCAGACTGATTTCCAGAGTGGTTGTACCAGCTCGCAATCCCACCAACAATGGAGGAGAGTTCCTCTTTCTCCACATCCTCACCAGCGTCTGCTGTCACCTGAGTTTTTGATCTTAGCCATTCTGACTGTTGTGAGGTGGGATCTCAGGGTTGTTTTGATTTGGATTTCCCTGATGATTAAGGATGCTGAACATTTTTTTCAGGTGCTTCTCAGCCATTTGGTATTCCTCAGTTGAGAATTCTTTTTTTTTTTTTTTTTTTTTTTAGCTCTGTATCCCATTTTTAAATAGGGTTATTTGATTTTCTGGATCCAGCTTCATGAGTTCTTTGTATGTATTGGATATTAGTTTCCTATTGGATTTAGGATTGGTAAAGGTTCTTTCCCAACCTGTTGGTGGCCTTTTTGTCTTATTGACGATGTCTTTTGCCTTACAGAAGCTTTGCGATTTTATGAGGTCCCATTTGTCAATTCTTTTTTTTTTTAATAGAATTTTTTTATTTATTAGGTATTTTCTTCATTTATGTTTCCAGTGCTATCCCAAAAGTCCCCCATACCCTCCCACCCTCACTCCCCTACCCGCCCACTCCCACTTCTTGGCCATGGGGTTCCCCTGTACTGAGGCATATAAAGTTTGCAAGACAAAGGGTCCTCTCTGTCCAATGATGGCTGACTAGGTTCATATTGTTGAACTGGTTCATATTGTTGTTTCACCTATAAAGTTGCAGACCCCTTAGCTCCTTGGATACTTTCTCTAGCTCCTCCATTGGGGGCCCTGTGATCCATCCAATAGCTGACTGTGAGCATCCTCTTCTGTGTTTGCTAGGCCCCAGTATAGTCTCACAAGAGACAGCTATATCAGCAAAATCTTGTTAGTGTATGCAATGGTATCAGCGTTTGGAGGCTGATTATGGGATGGATCCCCAGATTTGGCAGTCTCTAGATAATCCATCCTTTTGTCTCAGCTCCAAACTTTGTCTCTGTAACTCCTTCCATGGGTGTTTTGTTCCCAATTCTAAGAAGGGGCAAAGTGTCCACATTTTGGTCTTCGTTCTTCTTGAGTTTCATTTGTTTTGCAAATTGTATCTGGTATCTTGGGTATTCTAAGTTTCTGGGCTAATATCCACTTATCAGTGAGTGCCTATCATGTGAGTTCTTTTGTGACTGGGTTACCTCACTCAGGATATTGCCCTCCAGGTCCATCCATTTGCCTAGAAATTTCATAAATTCATTCTTTTTAATAGCTGAGTATTACTCCATTGTGTAAATATACTATATTTTCTGTATCCATTCCTCTGTTGAGGGGCATCTGGGTTCTTTCCAGCTTCTGGCTATTATAAATAAGGCTGCTATGAACATAGTGGAGCATATGTCCTTAGTACAAGTGGGAACATCTTCTGGGTATATGCCCAGGAAAGGTATTGCTGGATCTTCCTGTAGTACTATGTCCAATTTTCTGAGGAACTGCCAGACTGATTTCCAGAGTGGTTGTACCAGCTCGCAATCCCGCCAACAATGGAGGAGAGTTGCTCTTTCTCCACATCCTCACCAGCATCTGCTGTCACCTGAGTTTTTGATCTTAGCCATTCTGACTGTTGTGAGGTAGAAACTCAGGGTTGTTTGATTTGCATTTCCCTGATGATTAAGGATGTTGAACATTTTTTCAGGTGCTTCTCAGCCATTTCATTTTTTTCAGGTGCTTCTCAGCCATTTGGTATTCCTCAGGTGAGAATTCTTTGTTTAGCTCTGAGCTCCATTTTTTAATGGGGTTACTTGATTTTCTGGAGTCCACCTTCTTGAGTTCTGTATATATATTGGATATTAGTCCCCTATCTGATTTAGGATAGGTAAAGATACTTTTCCAATCTGTTGGTGGCCATTTTGTCTTATTGACGGTGTCTTTTGCCTTACGGAAGCTTTGCAATTTTACGAGGTCCCATTTGTCGATTCTTGACCCTACAGCACAAGCCATTGCTGTTCTATTCAGGAATTTTTCCCCTGTACCCATATCTTCGAGGCTTTTCCGCACTTTCTCCTCTATAAGTTTCAGTGTCTCTGGTTTTATGTGGAGTTCCTTGATCCACTTAGATTTGACCTTAGTACAAGGAGATAGGAATGAATCAATTCACATTCTTCTACATGATAACTGCCAGTTGTGCCAGCACCATTTGTTGAAAATGCTGTCCCCCCCCCCCCCCACTGGATGGTTTTAGCTCCCTTGTCAAAGATCAAGTGACCATAGGTGTGTGGGTTCATTTCTGGGTCTTCAATTCTATTCCATTGATCTACCTGTCTGTCATTGTACCAGTACCACACAGATTTTTATCATAATTGCTCTGTAGTACAGCTTTAGGTCAGGCATGGTGATTCCCCAGACGTTCTTTTATCATTGAGAAGAGTTTTTCCTATCCTAGGGTTTTTGTTATTCCAGATAAATTTTCATAATGCCCTTTCTAACTAGGTGAAGAATTGAGTTGGAATTTTGATGGGGATTGCATTGAATCTGTAGATTGCTTTCGGCAAGATAGCCATTTTTACTATATTAATCCTGCCAATCTATGAGCATCGGAGATCTTTCCATCTTCTGAGATCTTCTTCAATTTCTTTCTTCAGAGACTTGAAGTTCTTATCATACAGATCTTTCACTTCCTTAGTTAGAGTCACACCAAGGTATTTTATATTATTTGTGACTATTGTGAAAGGTGTTGTTTCCCTAATTTCTCTCTCAGCCTGTTTATCCTTTGTGTAAAGAAAGACCACTGATTTGTTTGAGTTAATTTTATATCCAGCTACTTCACTGAAGCCATTTATCAGGTTTAGGAGTTCTCTGGTGAATATATCATGTCATCTGCAAATAGTGATATTTTGACTTCTTCCTTTCCAAATTGTATCCTCTTGATCTCCTTTTGTTGTCTAATTGCTCTGGCTAGAACTTCAAGTACTATATTGAATAGGTAGGGAGAAAGTAGGCAGCCTTGTCTAGTCCCTGATTTTAGTGGGAATGTTTCAAGTTTCCATTTAGTTTGATGTTGGCTACTAGTTTGCTGTATATTACTTTTACTATGTTTAGGTATGGGCCTTGAATTCCTGATTTTGCCAAGATTTTTTTTATCATGAATGGGTGTTGGATTTTTTTCAAATGCTTCCTCAGCATCTAAGGAGATGATCATGTGTTTTTTGTCTTTGAGTTTGTTTATACGGTGGATTACATTGATGGATTTCTATATATTAAACCATCCCTGCATCCCTGAGATGAAGCCTACTTGATCATGGTGGATTATCATTTTGATGTGTTCTTGGATTTGGTTAGCAAGAATTTTATTGATTAGTTTTTCATTGATATTCATAAGGGAAATTGGTCTGAAGTTCTCTTTCTTTGTTGGGTCTTTGTGTGGTTTAGGTATCAGAGGAATTGTGGCTTCATATTAAGAGATATTAAGGAAAAGTAATTGTTGCTTCCGGTTATTTTTGTTGTTATAGTTGGGATTCTGTTCTTGTGGCTGTCTTCTTTTAGGTTTGTTGAAGGATTACTTTCTTCCTTTTTCTAGGGCTTAATTTCTGTCCTTGTGTTGGTGTTTTCCCTTTATTATCCTTTGAACGGCTGGATTCGTAGAAAGACTGTGTGAATTTGGCTTTGTCATAGAATACTTTGGTTTCTCCATCTATGGTAATTGAGAGTTTTGCCAGGTACAGTAGCCTGGGCTGGCATTTGTGTTCTCTTAGTGTCTATATCATCTTCTCAGGATCTTCTGGCTTTCATAGTCTCTGGTGAGAAGTCTGGAGTAATTCTAATAGGTCTGCCTCTATATGTTACTTGACCTTTTCCTCTTACTGCTTTTAATATTCTATCTTTGTTTAGTGCATTTGCTGTTCTGATTATTATGAATTTCTTTTCTGGTCCAGTCTATTTGGAGTTCTGTAGGCTTCTTGTATGTTCATGGGCATCTCTTTCTTTATGTTTGGGAAGTTTTCTTCTATAATTTTGTTGAAGATACTTACTGGCCCTTTAAGTTGAAAATCTTCATTCTCATCTACTCCTATTATCCATAGATTTGTTCTTCTCGTTGTGCCCTGTATTTCCTGGATGTTTTGAGTTAGGACCTTTTTGCATTTTGCATTTTCTTTTTTTTTTCCATTTTTTATTAGGTATTTAGCTCATTTACATTTCCAATGCTATACCAAAAGTCCCCCATATCCACCCACCCCCACTTCCCTGCTCACCCATTCCCCCTTTTTGGCCCTGGTGTTCCCCTGTACTGGGGCATATAAAGTTTGCAAGTCCAATGGGCCTCTCTTTCCAGTGATGGCCGACTAGGCCATCTTTTGATATATATGCAGCTAGAGTCAAGAGCTCCGGGGTACTGGTTAGTTCATAATGTTGTTCCACCTATAGGGTTGCAGATCCCTTTAGCTCCTTGGCTACTTTCTCTAGCTCCTCCATTGGGAGCCCTATGATCCATCCATTAGCTGACTGTGAGCATCCACTTCTGTGTTTGCTAGGCCCCGGCATAGTCTCACAAGAGACAGCTACATCTGGGTCCTTTCAATAAAATCTTGCTAGTGTATGCAATGGTGTCAGCGTTTGGATGCTGATTATGGGGTGGATCTCTGGATATGGCAGTCTCTACATGGTCCATCCTTTCATCTCAGCTCCAAACTTTGTCTCTGTAACTCCTTCCATGGGTGTTTTGTTCCCAAATCTAAGGAGGGGCATAGTGTCCACACTTCAGTCTTCATTCTTCTTGAGTTTCATGTGTTTAGCAAATTATATCTTATATCTTGGGTATCCTAGGTTATGGGCTAATATCCACTTATCAGTGAGTACATATTGTGTGAGTTTCTTTGTGAATGTGTTACCTCACTCAGGATGATGCCCTCCAGGTCCATCCATTTGGCTAGGAATTTCATAAATTCATTCTTTTTAATAGCTGAGTAGTACTCCATTGTGTAGATGTACCACATTTTCTGTATCCATTCCTCTGTTGAGGGGCATCTAGGTTCTTTCCAGCTTCTGGCTATTATAAATAAGGCTGCTATGAACATAGTGGAGCATGTGTCCTTCTTACCAGTTGGGGCATCTTCTGGATATATGCCCAGGAGAGGTATTGCTGGATCCTCCGGTAGTACTATGTCCAATTTTCTGAGGAACCGCCAGACTGATTTCCAGAGTGGTTGTACAAGCCTGCACTCTTACCAACAATGGAGGAGTGTTCCTCTTTCTCCACATCCACGCCAGCATCTGCTGTCACCTGAATTTTTGATCTTAGCCATTCTGACTGGTGTGAGGTGGAATCTCAGGGTTGTTTTGATTTGCATTTCCCTGATGATTAAGGATGTTGAACATTTTTTCAGGTGCTTCTCTGCCATTCGGTATTCCTCAGGTGAGAATTCTTTGTTCAGTTCTGAGCCCCATTTTTTAATGGGGTTATTTGATTTTCTGAAGTCCACCTTCTTGAGTTCTTTATATATGTTGGATATTAGTCCCCTATCTGATTTATGATACGTAAAGATCCTTTCCCAATCTGTTGGTGGTCTTTTTGTCTTATTGATGGTGTCTTTTGCCTTGCAGAAACTTTGGAGTTTCATTAGGTCCCATTTGTCAATTCTCGATCTTACAGCACAAGCCATTGCTGTTCTCTTCAGGAATTTTTCCCCTGTGCCCATATCTTCAAGGCTTTTCCCCACTTTCTCCTCTATAAGTTTCAGTGTCTCTGGTTTTATGTGAAGTTCCTTGATCCACTTAGATTTGACCTTAGTACAAGGAGATAAGTATGGATCGATTCGCATTCTTCTACACGATAACAACCAGTTGTGCCAGCACCAATTGTTGAAAATGCTGTCTTTCTTCCACTGGATGGTTTTAGCTCCCTTGTTGAAGATCAAGTGACCATAGGTGTGTGGGTTCATTTCTGGGTCTTCAATTCTATTCCATTGGTCTACTTGTCTGTCTCTATACCAGTACCATGCAGTTTTTATCACAATTGCTCTGTAGTAAAGCTTTAGGTCTGGCATGGTGATTCTGCCAGAAGTTCTTTTATCCTTGAGAAGACTTTTTGCTATCCTAGGTTTTTTGTTATTCCAGACAAATTTGCAAATTGCTCCTTCCAATTCGTTGAAGAATTGAGTTGGAATTTTGATTGCATTTTCTTTATGGACTCTTCTGCACCCGAGATTCTTCCATCTCTTGTATTCTGTTGCTGATGTTCGTATCTATGGTTCCTGATTTCTTTCCTATGGTTTCTATCTCCAGAGTTGTCTTTCTTTGGGTTTTCTTTATTGTTCCTACTTCCATGTTTAGATCTTGGATGGTTTTGTTCAATTCCATCACCTGTTTAGTTGTGTTTTCCTGTAATTCTTTAAGGGGTTTTTGTGTTTCTTCTTTAAGGACTTCTACCTGTTTAGCAGTGTTTTTCTGTAATTCTTTAAGGGATTTTTTGTGCTTCCTCTTTAAGGCCTTCTATCTGTTTAGCTGTGTTCTCCTGTATTTCTTTAACTGAGTTATTAATGCCCATCTTAAAATCCTCTACCAACATCATGACATATGATTTTAGATCTGAATCTTGCTTTTCAGGTGTGTTGGGATATGCAGGACTCGCTGTAGTGGGAGTGCTGGGTCCTGATGATGCTGAGTGGTCTTGGTTTCTGTTAGCAAGATTGTTACATTTGCCTTTCGCCATCTGGTAATCTCTGGTGTTAGTTGTTCTAGCTGTCTCTGGCAGAAGTTTGTTCCTCCTGAGATTCTGTTAGCTTCAGTCAGCACTCCTAGGAGTCCAACTCTCTCCTGAGTCTCAGTTGTCAGAGTGCTCTCTGCAGGCAAGTGTGCAGAGTTCTGGAGCTCAGCTTGGTCTCCTGGCTAAAGATGAAGGGCCCGAAAGGGACCCTGTCCCAGAAGCTATGTATCTTCTGCCACCGGTGTGCTCTCCTGCGCAGACTGGTCTCTGGGTCTCAGGATACAAGATCCATTTTTTATCTTTTCAATGATAAAAAACATTTCATGAATATACTATCACTAATTTTGTACATATTTCTGATATTTTCTACTAGAATATTCATCTTTAAAATATTTTCATTTTATTTCATTTGTGTACATGTGTGTGCATGTACACATGTGAGCACACGTGTGTATGTGTGTTTGTATGTGTGCATGTGCATGCACATGTCTCTCTCTCTCTCTCTCTCTCTCTCTCTCTCTCTCTCTCTCTCTCTCTGTGATATCATAGTGTAAGTAAAGATTTGGGTGCAACTTGCAGAAATTCATTTTCTCTTTCCACACTGTGAAATACGATCATCTGCTTGGTGGAAGCTGCTGAACCATCCCGACAGCCTGAGATTGTCTTAGAATAATTTTTTAATAAATAAAATACAAGTATTTAAGGTTTCTGAAGAACACTGCCAAGTTATAATCTTGAAAGACTATGGACTCACAATCCTTTGAGAATTAGGAGTCAGAAGACAATACTACATAGAATACTGTGTTAAAGGTGGTAGGCAGAAGACTGTGGTGTGAGTGTTGGGTATGGGCTGTGGTGTGAGTGGTGGGTAGGGGCTATGGTGTGAGTGGTGTGTAGGGGCTATGGTGTGAGTGTTGGGTATGGGCTGTGGTGTGAGTGTTGGGTATGGGCTGTGGTGTGAGTGGTGTGTAGGGGCTGTGGTGTAAGTGGTGTGTAGGGGCTGTGGTGTGAGTGGTGGGTAGGGGCTGTGGTGTGAGTGGTGGGTAGGGGCTGTGGTGTGAGTGGTGGGTATGGGCTGTGGTGTGAATGGTGTGTAGGATTGAGTTGTAGGTGCTTGATACAGAACTGAGATTTTTGTGTCACATAGATGCAAAAGGAGAATGATAAGCCTTGCACTATTCAGCCTATAATTGGTCCTCTAATTATATAGAACCCGTTACGGGTTCCATATGCTGTTTACAAATTTATCATGTTCTTTTTATGAAAATCTTTCTCCTAACAGTCAAATCTTGTAACATAATGGTTATAATGCAATTTTATGGAAACAAGGACATAAAAACTCACTCTTGAATTTTCATGAAAAAACAAAAGGCAAAAACTTGAATCTTTCATCGTCCCTTTTCTAAAATGTTCTATTAGTAATGAAGCCACATTGGTAAGGCAGTGGTAAAGAGTACATTTAACTTCTGGAGAAACCTGATTTACTGTTGGAATTCAATGGGGATTGTGCTATAACATAATCTTCCCTTTAGTGTGGGGGAAAATTGGGCAATTATCACTTGGAGATGATTTATAGAGAGAGCTACCAGAGGGATGCTGCCTGTGAGGTTTACAATAGGATGGCTGTCACAAGTCCAAAATACACCTTCCATCCTCCTGAATTTTTTTTTTTTATTTGCTTTCTTTCTGTTGGAGCAGGCTGAAGCCCTGTAAGAAATAAAAGACAAAATAGTTACAGAAATAATAATGTTCCCATCTTTAATTAAGAGCTCTGATCAGTCTTTCTAATTATTTTGGACATTTTGTGAGAAGCATAGAAATATTTTTACAATTTTGTTATTTCTCTTTAGTGTGTGCGTGTGTGATGTGTTTGTTGGCAGGTGCCCATGAGGACCAGAGATAGGCATTGGATCTGCTAGTGCTAGAGTTACAGGCAGTTATGAGCTCTCTGACTTGGGTGTCAGAAACCAAATTCTCTCCCTCTGGGAGAACAGTAAGTGCTTCTAGCCATGAAGCCATATCTCTAGTTCCTGAATAAGCAAGTTTTTTTTTCCAATCTTTTAAAGGAAATTGACAAAGATAAAAGGAAAAATATTCTCCATAATTTTCAGACTTCACTGGCTTACAGATGGCTACATGCTTAAAAAACTGTACCACAAATGAGATACAGTGATACAAACATATGAGTCCTTTGAATTTTTGAGCATGTGTAGCGCTCTCATATTAGGTCTTATCTTCTTAAGTGATAAGGAACAGAGGAAATGATCCTATACTGACCTTTCAACCTGAGCACTCAATTTCTAACTTCTTTTAGGGTTCCATATATACCCTTACAAGTTCTCAAATAGTACTTATTTCATACACAGTCTGAGTATTTTAAGTTACTCAATTTTTGATGAATAGCTCTTATGTGGTAAAGACAGTGTAATGCTAACTTATCTGTAGCTCTTTAAGGCACCCTTCTGAGAATAATTTGCTGATTTTGCAAGTACACATGATATTCTAGGAAAATACTTCTAACACCACTAAGATTCTACATTCCTTTTTACCTGGTCAACATGACCACTTAGGAAGAAGTGCTAGCTGCGATAAATTGGCCAGATGATTGTCACCCCTCATTATGTTTTAGGATGCATCACTTCCCTCAAGCCAGGTTGCTAGGGTGATGTATGACCTCTTACTTTGAAACTTCCTTTAAGCTACGATGCTGAAGAAGAGCCAGAGCCAGAAAAACTCTTTCCTTTCTTTCTTTCTTTCTTTCTTTCTTTCTTTCTTTCTTTCTTTCTTTCTTTCTTTCTTTCTTCCTTCCTTCCTTCCTTCCTTCCTTCCTTCCTTCCTTTCTTTCTTTCTTTCTTTCCTTCTTTCTTTCTCTCTTTCTTTCTTTCTTTCTTTCTTTCTTCTGTCAAACCCCCGCCCCCTGACCTGTTTTCTTTTTTCCTTTTTTAAAAAATGTATTTTTTTTAATTTTTTAAGAGTGAAAGTTCAAGAAGTTGAGCAGAAAAATACAAGAAAAGGCAAGAAAACTCAATACTTAATAATTTTCCCCAAACACACAAAAGGACCATGAAAAGCATGAAATCCTACATGAAAACAACAGGTTTGTGCATGTTTCATTGAAAGTTTGCAATAAAAACTTTATTTTCACCCACTACGTTTCAAAAGTTGAAGTGTTAGATATATTACTTTTTTTTTTCAGGTATACATTTCCAGAATCTGTTGCTAATTCAGTCTCTTCAGAAGAAAAATAAGATGACTCCACTTTCTTTTTGAAATATTAAATTTATTTGTATGAATAAAATCACTTGAAGGATAATAGTGAATGAACAAATAAATGTGGATTTAATAAATTATACAATCATACAAGTCAAGTAGAAAACAATGGAATATAGACATTAGTACTGTGTGTGTGATTATATACATAAGTCTGTATATAATGAAAAATTCTTATTAAAATGGCTACATTTGATTAAGAATGGAAAGAAAAATCCAGATTCCAAGGCAGACTTTCGGTTCTCAGTAACAGGTCTTCAGAAAGCCCTCCCCTGCCACCTCCGTTCTCATGCAAGGACTGTTATGCACTGATAACGTAGTGCTCACCTCGCTCTGTTTGATGATCATCACCCATGCTGATCAGCTCAAGGTCTTTGGCTTCTTTAAAACAACAGGGCTTTTTCAGTCTTGAGAGTCATTGCAGCATCAAACTATAGACAATAATCGGAACTACCAAAGGGCAACTGATTTTTTTTCTATTGTGGGCTGGAGGTATAACCGAATGGCATACTGTGTTGAGAAATTTCATGCTTAAACCCCAGATTCCAAACCCAAAACAACAGATGGCAAAAAGGAACTGTCCTGATGAAATCATTGTGGAATAGTATCAAGAAGGATGATTAAGTAAGAGGACACAAAAAGCCAGAATAGAGGTATTTCTAAGTTACACACTATCAACAATAATGCTGCTTTTCTTTTCCTGTCTTATCTTTTCCAGGGCTGGGCACTGAATTCAGGGCTTTAGGCATGCTAGACAAGGACTCTACCACTGTGACACACCACCAGCCCCACCATTTCTCTATGAATTAAGGGTTATGGACAAACCAAAAGATTTTAACTTAGGTATGAGTTGAACATCCATAGAACTCAGGCTTTTCAGAGTGTGGTATTCACATAGGCATAGTCAAGAAAGCCAGTGGTAATTATAAAAAAATGAACGTTTGTGTTAGTTTTTATATGAGGTATTTAAGAACATTAGTATTATGATGATTTGACACATAATTCTGAGGATTTAATTTGGTGATAGAATGCAAACTTGAACAAACCCCGATATCCCTAACATCCCACTCCCAGAAAAGGAAACCAGTTCATGACAAGGAATGCTTTTCCAAACTTTTGTTTGGAAACTTTTCCAAATTTTTGTTACTCTGAAAATATATAGATATTATACACAAATACACACACACACACACACACACACACACACACACACACACACACACAAACTTACAAATACACACACACACACACATAAATAATTATATGGTTGTGGCAAGAGCCCATTAACTTTCATATCTTGCTTATAAAAGTGCTTCTCTGTTAAGTTACATTCCCAGTCCATAATTATAATTTAATCACATGATAAATTAAATTATGTTACAAGAAATTCTCACAGATCATTATGACATTTATCTTATATAAGCTATGTAATGGCATATCCTTATAAAAATCTACTATTAAGAAATGTTAAATAGTGAGGTGTAGAAACCCCTCAAATCTCATTTCTTGAAAATATTAAACACTGTTTCATAGAAAACACAGTAGTTGAACAGCTACTCTCTCTCTGTAGTGCTCAGAATCATATTTCACTAATATTGAAAATATATTTAAACGATTTCTTCATATATAAGAAATGGAATGTGAGTGGGGGACTCTTTGGTCCAGGTGTTTTAAGTTGTTCTTCTAAAGTAAGAGTGGCCTTTGCATCAAGGTTGTCCTTGGAGAATTTGATTCAACCAGAGTTAGAGGCAGGAAAATATTAAAATTTATTATTCTATTAAAAATAAGGAGGAACACAACACCTGTTCCAAACCAATTGCTCTGGGATTGTGCCAGCAGCAGGGACAGAGGAAACTCGCCTGACCAGGGGCTCAAGTCCCTTCCCCTCAGCACCAGCTACAGGTCACCTTGGGCACGAACTCAGCAGATGGTCCCATGGTTCCCAAAGGACTCTCCCCAAAATCTTAGGATCACTGGTGAGTGAAACTCAACACCTGTTCCAAACCAATTGTGATGGGCCTGTGACAACAGGACCAAGGACATGGGAGCCCTGCCTGACCAGTGGCTCAGGTACCTTCTGATCTGTGCTGGTATACTTTGGTTTCGAACACACCAGACAGCCCCCACGGTCCCCAGAGGAGACACCACTTCCAGGTACTGTAACATGCCCAGGATCTTAGGATTCCAGGATTCCAGGAGCTTGGTCACACCAGGATCTCGGGGTCTCAGAGGAAGCTTGAATGCCAAGGACTCTGAAACACCCAGAATCTCAGGTTCACAGGATCTTGGAATCACAAGATCACAGAGAAAGCTGGACTCTGAGGAGTCCTGAATCAACTGGGATTATAGGAAGGACAGGCTCCAATCAGATATATTGAGGGCAGCAAGCACTTCAGATAATCAGGTGGCAAGAGGCAAGAGTAAGAACAGAGGCAACAGAAACCAAGGTTACTTGGCATCAGCAGAACCAAACTCTCACACCATAGCAAGTCCTGGATACAACATCACACCAGGAAAGCAAGATAAGGATCTAAAGTCACTTCTCATGATGATGATGGAGGACTTTAAGAAGGAAATAAATAACTCCCTTTAAGAAATACAGGAAAACACAGGGAAACAGCTAGAAGCCCTTAAAGAGTAAACACAAAAATCCTTTAAACAGTTACAGGAAAAGACTACCAAACAGTTGAAAGAATTGAACAAAACCATCCAAGATCTAAAACTGGAACTAGAAACAATAAAGAAATCACAAAGGGAGACAACTCTGGAGATAAAAGCACTAGGAAAGAAATCAGGAGCCATAGATGCGAGCATCAGCAACAGAATACAACAGATGGAAGAGAGAATCTCAGGTGCAGAAGATTCCATAGGGAACGTGGACACAATAATCAAAGAAAATGCAAAATGAAAAAAGATCCTAACTCATGTCAGTGTTGGGAAGCTTGCCCTGATGGAATGGGTGTGGTAAAGCTGGTGAGTTGACCACCTCAGCTACCAACCACCTAGGCCCAGAGTCGGAGTTTGAGTTGGCCCACCCTAACATCTACCCAATCTAAGAACTGCTGGAGGGTAGGAAGAGGCTGGTCCTATAGAACCAAAATTGCAGGATCGCTGTGACTTACGGCAACACAGGGTATACAAGATCTGATATTGATGGTGTAGCAGAGCCAGAGCCTTCAACCAGACCAATGGTTCACGGCAATGAACATTTGTGAATAAAGAATTACAAACAGAAGGGTACACTGTGGGACACTCTGGGGCACACTACAGCTTCTAAAATGAAATGTTGTTGTTGTTGTTGTTGTTCTTTTAAGGAAGAGGTTGCAAAGGCAGAGGGCAGATACAACAGGATAGGGAGATGAGCATGATTGAGTTGTGATGTGAAAATCATAAAGAATCAATAAAAGTTTAACTAATAACTAAATAAATAAATGAAAATACCTCTATAAGATTTGACTATGGAAAAGTGAGTAAGACATTTTCTTACTAGTTTCTACCTCCAGGTTCCTACTGTGTTAGAGTTCCAATCTTGATTTTCTTCAATTGTAAATAGCAATATAAAAATATAACCAAAACAAACCATTTCCTCTTAAAAAATTATAAATTTAAATAACAGTGAGATCAAATATTTCATCTATTTCATAAGTCTAGGGTTGAGATACACACACTCCAAAATAAATCATATACTGGTCTTCAGCATAGATACTAAGTTGCTTTTGAGTTTGCCGATATAAATTGGTTCTACTCATAGAGGAATATAGTATGGGTATCACTTGGTGCAGAGAATTACTGCAGGGGGAGGTCCAGCCTGACCATTTCTGAGTTCCCTGTGCGATATAGCCGGTTTGACGGAGGTTGGTATCTATTTACAGCTAAAAACCAAAAATATCTAAGGCTCTGCCTCCCCTCCCCAAAAGATACCAAGAGCCACAGGTGTGGGTTGTGTCAGCACCCACGGGAAGAATTGGGTCAATGTCCACCCAAGCCTAGGTTAAAAGCCCACTCGTCTAAGGATGAGAAAATCATTTGAGCACCTCAGTTAAGCGTGGCCTTTTTAAACTTAATTAATAGAGGGGAGAGAGGTTGAAGACTGTACTGTTGGAAGGGTAAGCCCTTCACAGCCTCCCACCCAAAAAAAAAAAAAAAAAAAAAAAAAAAAGCCAATTGGCCTTGTACTACAGAGCCAGTCGTTACCCCCTTCTCCCTGTTTCCTGCCTGTCATCCAAAAATGTGGAGGAATATCAACTCAGTGTTATTCTTAATAGAGTGCAGTTCAAATTTGTTCAGTCACACTTCGCCAGGAATCCAACACCCTACTTAAAATTCAACTAGGAAGTTACCTATTCAGCACTAATTAGCATTATAAAGTCAGAGCCTACAGCTCAGGGCTTTTCTGTTAGTTGTTCACTAGGATAGAAAGGGCAGTCTTATCCAGACACTGTTTACCATAAGAAAAGTTAGGGAATCCCACAGAGACAGGTTTTTTTCTTTAGCCCTAAGAATTCAGGCAGAACTATTGAGCATAGATAAATTTTTTGCCTCAGGCCAGCCTTTTCTTTTTTCTTTTTCTTTTTATTAACAACAGGGAGGAGATGTAGCCTCCCCTCCCCCAGCCTTAATGGTTCCACTGTTTACACCTGGATGGAGCTTGCCAGCTCAATCGTTCTGCCATGCCCACTGCTGGAACCTGCCGCTTTGCTGTTCGGAGCCGTACATGTGGTCACCCTGCTACTGAACCCCATGATTATTTGGCGGGAATCGGGCCCCTCCCCCTTCCTTCATAACAGAGTGCCGGAATAGTAAAAATTGAACCTTGAGCAGAGAACTTGTCTTGGTTCCTTCCTTATCTCGCACAGCCCAGCCCTTCTTCTCTTCCACGTTTCCAAAATGCCTTTCCAGGCTAGAACCCAAACCTGTGATCTGCTGGCCGGACACAACAATACAGTTCATATTTTAGAAGAGTCTGAACACTAATAAACAGTCTCTTTAAGAAGAAAGCAATCACTTAGATAGATCAGAGTCTATACTCTTCACCATTTTCCTCAGGAGAAGAAAATGAGAGAATTTTTTTTATTGCTTACTACTTTAGAAAAATTGCTTACATGTGTTAAGAGATAAGTAGGCAGGATATGGTGCATGGTTCTCCAGGGACAATATTTGTTACTGTATTTTCTGTGTAACTAGTGACAGAGTATATTTTTACTTATTATTTTGCACACACACACACACAGAGAGAGAGAGAGAGAGAGAGAGAGAGAGAGAGAGAGAGAGAGAGAGAGAGAGAAAGAGAGAGAGAGAAAGAGAGAGAGAGAGAGAGAGAGAGAGAGAGAGAGAGAGAGAGAGAGAGAGGAGATTGTTCTACATGTTGAACAAGAACAAAGCATATATAGAAAGAAATAGGAAAGAGATAGAGAGGTATGGGGAAGATGGAAAAGATGAAGGAGGAGGAGGAGGAGAAGGTGGAGTAAGTAGACAAGAAATCAGGGGAATCAAATTTTGTCCAAGAAGTAAATTCAGAACATCAAGGAATCCAATGCCAAAACAATATGAAGTAATACTTCCAGACACCAGCTCACAGGAACACTTCAGTACAAACAGCAGCAAAAGCTTCTAAGGTTGTGAAGCAATAGGATTTCTCATTTACTCCCAGTGGGGTTGCAAAGTAACACAGCTGTTTGAGAAGAATGTGCAGTGTTTTCTTACAAAACTTCCTGAGTTCTTACCATAAAATCCAGCGACTGTAAAGTAATTCTTGGTACTTATCTAATGACTTGAAGGTGTTCTTAGGTGACTTTGTGTAAATCTATAGTCTTTCAAGATTGTAATTTGGGAGTCTTCTTTAGAAGTACATATTTAATACGTGCAGTTTATTTTAAAAATATATTCAAAGGTATTTTTAGACTGGCAAATGACTCAGCAGAGGCCTCTGCCACCCAGCCTACTGAACTTGGTGGATACAGGAACATGGATTGTAGAAGGAGAAAGTGGATTTCTACAGGATGCACCCCAATCTCTACTTGCACCACGGTAGTGCGCATGTGCACACACACACACACACACACACACACACACACACACACACACACACATATGCATACACACACATAAGCAAAGAGTTAAAATTGGATAAAAATATTTTGAAAATGATTATTCTAATATAATATATTCAGAAACATGCAAAAATTAGTGATAGGATAATTCTACATACATAAAATACATTTTGGTTTGTTTAGCTCATGAAAATGTTATTGAGCTATAAAAAGAAATGAGTTGTCATGCTATGATCTTCTACTGTATTAATGTATATTACTAAGACACTAATTGGAAAAAATATGTTTAATACCTTTCAACTTTATGAGGCTGGAGAAGGAGAAGTATGGAGAAAGGTTTTTAAAAGTAATTAGTAGTATTCAGGATGTCTTAGTTAAGGTTTTAATGCTGTGAAGAGACACCATCACCACAGTAACTCTTTTACAGGAAAGCATTTAATTGAGGCTGGTTTATAGTTTCAGAGGTTTAGTCCATTTTCACCATGTTGGGAAGAATGGTAGTGTCGAGGCAGACACAGTGCTGGAAAAGGAGTTGAGAATTCTACATCTGGGATGGATCCATAGGCAGCAGAAGGAGACTATGTACCATACTGGGTATAGCTTAAGCATAGGAGACCTCAAAGCTTACCCCCATAGTGACATACTTCCTCCAATGATACCACACCTACTCCAACAAGGCCACACCACCTAATGAAAAAATGCATTTAGTCCAATTTCAAAAGTCCCCATAGTCTATCACAATTTTGATAATGTCTAAAAGTCCAAAGTTTAAAGTCTCATCTGAGTTTCATGCAATTTCTTAACTGTAATCCCCCCCCACAAATAAAATAAAACAGATAATATGCTTTCAACATATAGTGCACAGGATGTACATTACCATACCAAATGCAGGGAAGGGAGTACAGTGAGGAGATACTGGTCCAAAGCAATATTATTGTGGGATGCAGGCAGACATGGTGCTGGAGAAGGAGCTGAGAGGGTTGTAGATAGATAGATAGATAGATAGATAGATAGATAGATAGATAGATAGATAGATAGATAAATAGAGATAGAGATAGAGATGTAGCATTTAATTGGGACTGGCTTATTCTCTCAGAGGTCTAATGCGTTACCATTATGGTGGGAAGCATGGCAGCATCCAGGTAGACATGATTCTGGAGAAGGAGATGAGAGTTCTCCACCTTGATCCACAGGCAGAAGGAGGTTATGGGTCACACATGGTATAACTTGAGCATATGAGGCCTCAAAAACCACATCCACAGTGACACACTTCCTCCAACAAGGCTATGCCTACTGCCATAGTACCACTCCCCCTAGGCCAAGCATTCAAACACATGATACTATGGGAACCATACCTATTCAAACCCACGAAACAGGGGTTACAGGAAAGGGCTGGCTGGACCTGGTGGAGCACAGAGTAACTTTAATGCATTTGTGAAACTATTCAATATGGCATTGTAATGAGGAACATAGGTTTTCATTTGCCATCAGCCATAGTGTATAACCTAGCGAAGCATTTTACAAACTGGACTTTGGATGATGGGTCCGTGTTGGCATGTGACTGCATCTCAGATACTGCTGGGCTGTAGGGTGAAGATGAGGGTCACCGTGGGTGTGTGAAGAACGGAAAATTTTAGAGAATTTTGTCCATTACACACAATTTTGTTATAAATCAAAAGTTCTTTTTAAGAACTAAAGGCTATTTAAAAGAAAATTATATTGAAGAAATGTTATCCAATATTGAGGACATGCTCTTAAAATTTTGAGTGTAAAGGAAGCAATGTGAATAGAGCAAAAACGACTGCTTGCTCTTCCATCCTCCCAAATGAAAAGGGTAGGAATTTTCCTTGTGAAGACGGATGCTTTTGCAACTGATTGCTATCAAATATTTATTTGTTACAGGCAACCCCCATGCTCATTTGCCCTCAGTGAATTTGATGCTGCTGGTCTGTTACATTCCCTGGTCTTTCCTGTTCTCCTGTGGTTTTCCATGTATTCACCCTGCTTTTAGCTTGGCCTATCTGGTTTCTCTGTACTTTCCTTACCTCGATTCTCCAGTGAGAGCTGAAAATGTGGGTCATGTGGCTTCCTAGAATAAATACCTCGCTATGAAACACTCATAAAAAGTCTTTAGAGTCATCACAGCTTCGGGTTCCTAAGCATATTAAAAACATGAAACGATAATAGTATTTTATAAAACACAAACACAAATACTTTTTTAAGCAGATGGATATTTGTTACTGTTCATTGTTGCTTTTTTTCAAATGAAAATACTGGCTCATTTAGAATGTTATTCTTGTCAGAAAGTACGAAGACTGTAGTAGGTTGTTATTTGTTACTTACACAGGAATTTTTTATCTCTTTCCTTTTACTCTGAAAAAGCAAGGAGAATGAAAATCACTTGAGAAAAGTTACCAACTCCTATTTTAAGATAGGGTGTGATAGTAATATAATGGGATACATGCTTGCTTATGGATTACATTTGATTCCTGTTTGCTAATGTACTGTATGGCTGATAGGGTAGAAGAGTTAGAGTAATAGCTAATTTCTATTTTTCTCTGGCTGTCTTGGGATAGTGTGTATTGTCATGTTAATGCAAAGAGATGACCATCTGCATGGGTCAAGGTATGAGCTGATTTGAGAGTCCTTTAGAGACCAGCAGGACAACTAAAGAATACCTCTGACAGTTGTTGACTTCTAGAGTCAGGGAAGAATTGTAGATAGTTAGTAAATACTGCTCTATTGGCCTTTAATCTAAGGGATGATGGAGGAATGAAACATAATTGGAGTTGTACAAGAGATCAGAAGAAGCTTCTTTCAAAGAGAAATTACAGCAAATTGGCATGATGGTAGGAATCATCATTGGCATGATGGTAGGAAGAGAAGTCACACAGGGAAAAGTGAACACAATCTCTGAAGCAATATTCTTGAGCAAGCTAGAAAAGACTAGGTGTGGTATGTATGTGGAGGGGCTAACCTTAGATGGAAAGTCATTGTTAGAAACTACGGCAAGACAATGAACAGATAGGTCAGGGACGGCTGTGTATTTTGTGGTCTAAGTGGTCATAGTCGAGAGCAAGGCAAGGAAATCCATCTCCCCTTCTCTGTAAGTGTCTGCCCCAACAGTGGTACATAGGTATGTTGGTTGAGATTCTACTAAATGTTTCTAGATTTACTTTAGGGAATTGCCTCAAGCAATTACAGATGCTAGCAAGTACGGAATCTACAGAGTGACACACAGTTTGATCACCCAAAAGGAGTAGTTATGTCTCAAAGACAACACACTGGCAGATATTTCTTTGCTGGAGGATGGTCTGTACTTTGTTCTATGCTCAACTGATGGGAAGAGGCCAAATTCTACTCTGAAGAGCAATTTACTTTAAAAGTTCAACAATTAAATGTTACATTAAGAAACCTCACAGAGCCAGAAATGGTGGTACAGGCCTTTAATACCAGTACTCAGGAAGCAGAGGCAGGTAGGTCTCTGAGTTTGAGGCCAGCTTGGTCTACAGATGGAGTTCCAGGACAGCCAGGGCTACACAGGGAAACCCTGTCTCTTAAAAATAATAAAAACAAACAAACAGGCCGGGCAGTGGTGGCGCACGCCTTTAATGCCAGCACTTGGGAGGCAGAGGCAGGCGGATTTCTGAGTTTGAGGCCAGCCTGGTCTACAGAGTGAGTTCCAGGACAGCCAGGGCTACACAGAGAAACCCTGCATTGAAAAACCAAAACCCAAAATAAAACAAAGCAAAGAAACAACAACAAAATCCCAAACCAACCAATCAAACAAAAAGAATAAAACAAAGCAAAACAAACAATCTCACAGAAATATCTAGAATATGTGCATACCTCCAGACATTTTGATGTGTCTAATTGACATATATCACTCCATGGGTGATCCTCTGACCATAGAATTCTATGATCTCCATGCTTTCTTTTTCAAATTTCTCTGTCTTGGGATCAGTGTAACCAAATGTCCTTGCCTAATTAATTGCCTGTAGGAATGAGAAAGAAAGCTCTCAGGCCTTACCTCAACTCAAGAAGCAACAAGATAGGTACCTAACCCAGACCTGACTCTGTACTAGTGCCCAGGTCTTAATGAAATGTAGGATGAAAGCCACCAACCTTAAAGAACTTTTAGCCTAGGCTGGAGAATGGCAGGAACAGTAAGGAAGAAAATGAAGGAATGAGGAAGAGAAACCCAGATGAGGGTCTGAGTGACAAGAGCCCCTTTTGAGTGAGGCCAGGACCATGTAAGGGAAGATGTATTAGCCAGGTTTTCAAGTCCCTGAGGGGTGTGACATTTTCCGATTAAACTAATAGAACACAAATCTGATCTGTATGTTGAAGGGAGGGTCCACAAACATTAACTCTCAAGGGAGGGACTTTTCTATATGTGGGCTCCTGTGAGACCATTCTGGTCCCACACACATGAAGGACAGTCTAGCCCAGGTGGAGATCAGGAGCACATCCTTCTCCCTTTATCACAATTAGATTCTCTTCCCATACATTATATCCTGGTTACAATTTCCCCTCTCTTCCACTCCTTCCAGTTCCCCCTGCCTTCTCTCCCATTGAGATCCTCTCGCTTTTTGTCCCTCATTAGAAAAGAACAGGCTCCTAAGAAGTAAAGATAAAAAAATAAAATATAGTTAGATAAAACAAAAGCCATCATATTGGGGTTAGACAAGACAACCCAACAGAAGGAAAAAACCCCAGGAAAAGGCACAAGAATCAGAGAATTACTCATTCACGCCCTCGGGAATACCATAAAAACACCAAACTGGAAGCCATCATAAATTTAGAGAGGACCTGTGAAGACCCATGCAGGCCCTGTGCATGCTGCCTCTGTCTCTTTGAGTTCGTATGAACCTTGCTTAGTTGATTCAGAGGGCCATGTTCTCTTGGTGTCTTCCATTCCTACTTGCTCTTACACTCTTTCTGCCTCCCCTTCTGGAGTATTCGATGAACTCTCGGGGAGGGATTTGATGGAGACAACCTATTTAGAGTTCCCAGGTCTCTTACCCTCTGCATAATGTCTGGCTATAGGTCTCCATGTTAGTTACCATCCAGTGCAAGCCAAAGCTTCTCTAATGGTGCCTGTATGAAGTACTGATCAGTGACTCCAGCAGAATATCAGTAGTCATTTTATCGCCATTTTCTTTCTTTTTGGATCTGTATTATTTGGTTTTTCCCTGGGTCTCTGGACTATTGAGTCTCTGGTTCTTGGTTATCCAAGCAGTGTCAGGTATGGGTTCTATCTCATAAAGTGGTCCATACATCAAATCAGACATTGGTTGGTTACCCTCACAAGCTTGTGCCACCACTGCCCTAGCATAGTTTGCAGGCAGGACAGTGTTGTAGATCAAAGCGTTTGTGGTTGGGTTGCTGTATATATTTCTGTCTTGGTAGCATGCTGAGTACCTTCCTGTACCAAATGTACTAGGACATGGTGATGAGATAGGGCTTTATGTAGGCACCAGATTGATATCTGTGTTCTGTGGGTGTTGTCTCCTTCAATGGGTCCTTGCTGCCTGGTTTTGGAGAGCAAAATATTGTCTTGGCAGCAGCCTGGGTTTGGGGATTTCCATGGTTTCCCTTTTTGCCAACAACTCAATTGGATGTAACCCTCACCAGGAGCAGATTCCTAAAGAACTGTTTGGAAATTTTTGGTTGCTTTTATTCTCTTAACAGAAAGAGGCCATCAACAGAGGGAGGAAGGGCTGGTGGTAGATTCTGCATATAAACAGATAAAATTCAGACTTTTACAAAGAGTAGAAAAAGAAAGAGCTTGATTTGAAGTTCTGAGCAGGTCAAGGGACCTACTTGTGTAAGCCACAAATTCAAGGAAAGGCCAAGATGGAAGATGGTTGATTTTTCTGATGCACAGGTGTGACAAGATAGTGTGAAAAGTCAGATTTAAAGAGGATTGGCACCTTTCAGGCAAATACAATGAAGCAAAAGGTAATTAAGGAATCTAGCAAGTTCACAAGGACCTCTCAGAACATTAGAACATTGCAAACAACAACAACAACAACAAAAACCCCACATTTCTTAGCGTATTCTATTTTGAATCAAATAGATTATTTTCACCATTTCATTTAATTATCCAAGTATTATTTATTTTGCTTATTCATTTTTAGCTAACAAATGTTTGTGGAACTCCTGTTTGGTACAAGGCATTTTTTTTTCTGTGTTGTGGCTCACTCACAAAGGAAATTAGTACATCCATGGAGCACAGTAAATATGATAATACACATAAATGAATAAAAAGCACTGAGATAGAAGGACATTCCTTGAAGACATCATAATTGAGCCCGAAAATGTAGATAGGGTTTGGAAGGAATATCAGGTAAGAGGTGAGACGGATAACATCTGATCCTACTTAAGGGTGAAGACACAGAACACTGGCAGGGCTTCTCAACCTAAGGGCTGCTGAGAGACAGCAGAGGACGCCATTTGTCCGCCATAGCTTGACACTGGCGTCCTCTAGAGGCGAGCACTGCAACACAGACACAATTCTAACAGAAGGCGCTTCCCTTCGTATTCAGAGCCATCTCTCCTCAATTCTCTTCCCAGCAACAAAGAACTAATTAGTGAAGATGTAGACACGACTACTTGTGTGTTACTTATGTGTCGTTACCAGCTTTACTTCTAGGAACAGGAGAAACCCCCTGTTCCCTGCCTGGTACTTACTTTCCTCTTTTGCTGAGGTGCTCTGCTGATTCTATGCTTCCCCATCACCCTTCTATGCTCTACTATCATTTACGGTGAGCAGAAAGATTATTTAGCTCTCTGTCTGGTTTCTGTATCTACAGCTGCACCTAGTTCACCCAGAGCAAACTCATCACCTCGTTCACTTGGAGGCTTGGCTTCTCTTCTCTAAGCTCTGCAAAGCCCCTGTTGCCAATCTGGTTTCCAAGGTTCTGACTGATTCCCATTCTTTGGCAAGAATCCCAGTGTTCTCCATTCTTTCTGTCCTGCAGCTACAGGACAGGGAGAAATTTAATTCTCTCCTGCATTATGCTGAGGCTTGGCATAAAGGAACATTTTCTGATTCTGTATGAATTGAAAAGAAATCCACAGAGGGTAAAAACATGAAAGTTTAATAGTTTCCATTCGGCCATCTGTATTTTAAATTATGGTCATATTAGCACTTTAAACTTCTAATGGCTACTGTTTTACAAAGTAGAAAAATCCATACATTTAGGGCATGACATGGCTGTTGCATGCATCAATTCACAGCAGCTGCATTTGTCTGCATAAGATCCAAACAATCAAGACTTTAGCTTGGATGCAGTAGAGGCACCTGAGGCCTTACCCCTGTTGGAGATGATATTGACACTGGATTGCTGCTGTTGGGTGGGGTGTGGGGGCTCACTCTCCTTTAGAGAAGTGGCTACTTGTAGGTTGATCATACCACAGAGCATAGCCACAAAACATGAGCATACTGGAAGCACTAGTTCAACATAGGAGGTTATAAATAACAATATAAAAGAGGAGATGAAGTTGGGAGAGAAATGGTTGCCTAAACTATATGGAGTTGGAGAATTGTGTGTTATATACATTGTCTAAATGTATGAACTTTCAAAGAATAAAAACATTATTACTTTTTAAGAATTGAAATTTTGTTAGCAACCAGGAAATGTGGTTGCCTGTAATGTTTTATTTTATATTTTCTAAACAGCTGTGCCTATCTGGAGTTAGCTACAGTGCTCTGAAGACCAAAGAGAGAAAATAGTTATAAAACAATTTGCACACCAAAAGCTTTTCTAGACCTGAAGCACTGTTGCCACAGCAATCCATTTACTTTAAGAGTATGGCCAAGAAATGTCAGAAATGGATACAAACAAGATAACATGTGGGTAAAGATGCACCCTGGGCCATTCACACATAATACTAACTCTTGTCAGACAAAGGGTTTGCACTGGAAAACTTACAGTCGAAGAGCTGGGGTTAAAGATATTCACAGTAATTGATCTTTTGGTGAGTGTGAGTCATGAGAAAGTGAACTGCCCTAATGTACTAATGACTTAAAAGCCTATAAACAGACCAAAATACGAAGCACACATGAGAGAGAACATCATGGCCTCACGCAGTGCTGAGGTCGTGCTGCTACTTTGAAATACACCCGAGTGAATGTCCCAGTGCTGACTTTTTTGTAACCCTGCTTACTAAAGAAACTTGTGTTTCATATCGCTACTGAAATGAAAGTTTTAATGAGAGGTGGATATACAGAAGGAGGTTTTAATAAACTGGAAATCACAAAGGATCAAGAAAAATAAGTAAATCATTGATTTCTTTCTTTAAAAAAAGCAAAATAGCCCTTTTAAATGAAACAAATCTCAGGACTTCTACGCAATTGGCACTGATGAAGAACCAGATAGAGGTGGGGATGAGTGGTGGGTGAGGGTTGAACCCGAAAGAGTATTCTATGTACTTGAGAATTTTCTTCTTCCTCTTCCTCCTTTGCTCCTCCTCCTCTGCTCCTCCTCTTCTTCTCCTTTCTTCCTCCTCCTTTTCTTCCTCTCCTCCTCCTCCTTTCTCTTCCTTCTGCCTTCCTGTTATTCCTACTATACTTCCCTATAGCCCAACAGCCTTGTGATTCTTTAGCTTACATCCAAGTCTATGGAGGCTAATCCTAAGCTAACAGCTGAGTTGAATTTGGGACTTCAGTAATCATTTCCTCTATTGTTGACATTCTTGACTTCACTGGCCACAGTCCAAGTACAGGCGTCGCTTCTTTCCCTGAGCTGTCAGCTCTACTGAGACTGAGACAACATTTGTTCATACCCTGAACATCTTTGTAAACCATGGCCTGTACCGCCTGACCATGGAAAGAGATATCCCTCTCCAGATAGAGTTGTCACCTCTCATCATCTCAAGGGAAAGCTGCTGTGCTCTCAGAATCATGACACCACTTATGCTGAAACTCGCAAAAGTGGAGGGTTTTTCTTTCTTTTTTAAAAATTTCTAATTACAGTTTTAATATAATGTATTTTGATCATTTCCTCTCCCCAACTTGTAGATTCTCCTCATATTCTTACCCTCCCAGTTTCATGTTCTTTTCCTTGCTCTTTCTTCTGCTCTCTCAAACACAAAAACATAAGAAAAAAAGAAAATCAAAACAAACAAACAAAAAAAACCCTGTAAGACAGGAGAGGTATTGATGGATCTTCTGGTAGTATTATGTCCAAATTTCTGAGGAACCTCCAGACTGACTTCCAGAGTGGTTGTACAAGCTGGCAATCCCGGCAACAATGGAGGAGTGTTCCTCTTTCTCCACATCCTCGCCAGCATCTGCTGTCACCTGAATTTTTGATCTTAGCCATTCTGACTGGTGTGAGGTGGAATCTCAGTGTTGTTTTGATTTGCATTTCCCTGATGATAAAGGATATTGAAAATTTTAACAGGTGCTTCTCAGCCATTCAGTATTCCTCAGTTGAGAATTCTTTGTTTAGCTCTGAACCCCATTTTTAATGGGGTTATTTGAATTTCTGGAGTCCAGCTTCTTAAGCTCTTTGTATGTATTGGATATTAGTCCCCTATCAGATTTAGGATTGGTAAAGATCCTTTCCCAATCTGTTGGTGGCCTTTTTGTCTTATTGACAGTGTCTTTTGCCTTACAGAAGCTTTGCAATTTTATGAGGTCCCATTTGTCAATTCTTGATCTTACAGCGCAAGCCATTGTTGTTCTGTTTAGGAATTTTTCCCCTGTGCCCATATCTTTGAGGCTTATGCCCAGAAGAAGTTCCAACTGGTAATAAGAACATGCTCCACTATGTTCATAGCAGCCTTATTTATAATAGCCAGAAGCTGGAAAGAACCCAGATGTTCCTCAACAGAAGAATGGATACAGAAAATGTGGTATATTTACACAATGGAGTAATACTCAGCAATTAAAAACAATGGATTTATGAAATTCTTGGACAAATGGATGCATCTGGAAGATATCATCCTTAGTGAAGTAACCCAATCACAAAAGAAGTCATTAGATATGCACTCACTGATAAGTGGATATTAGCCCAGAAACATAGAAAAACTAAGATACAATTTGCAAAACACAAGAAAATCAAGAAGAGGGAAGACCAACGGGTGGATACTTCATTCCTCCTTAGAATAGGGAACAAAATACCCACGGAAGGAGTTACAGAGACAAAGTTTGGAGCTAAGACAAAAGGATGGACTATCCAGAGTTTACCCCACCCGGGAATCCACCCCATAATCAGCCACCAAACCCAGACACTATTGCACAATGCCAGAAAGATTTTGCTGAAGGGACCCAGTTATAGCTGTTTCGTATGAGGCTATGCCAGTGCCTGGCAAATACAGAAGTGGATGCTCACAGTCATCTATAAGATGGAACACGGGGCCCCCAATGGAGAAGCTAGAGAAAGCACCCAAGGAGCTGAAAGGGTCTGCAACCCTATAGGTGGAACAACAATATGAACTAACCAGTATCCCCAGAGCTCGTGTCTCTAGCTGTATATGTAGCAGAAGATGGCCTAGTCGGCCATCACTGGGAGGAGAGGCCCCTTGGTATTGCAAACTTTATATGCACCAATACAGGGGAATGCCAGGGCCAGGAAGCGGGAGTGGGTGGGTAGGGGAGCAGGGCAGAGGGAGGGTATAGGGAACATTTGGGATAGCATTTGAAATGTATATAAAGAAAATATCTAATAAAAAATAAATTAAAAAAAAACAAAAAATACCATGTAAGACAAATTAAAAAGTCAAAAAGCCCACAAACCAAACCAACCAAACAAACAAACAAACAAAGAAAAGGCCCTTGGAGTTCCTTTTGTGGTGACCAACTACTCCTAGGGATGGAGGCTGGTCTGCTGTCACTTGACCTACCTACTGACACCCCATTGGAGAAGCCAATTTTCCCTTTGCCAGCAAGAATAACTCTCAATCAGCTTGTGGGTTAATGTTGGGAGACTCTGTCTGTGTCCCCCACTTGGTGCCAGGAAATATTTCTTTGGTTTGATTTTTTTTTTCAGAAACCTGTTCTCATCAATAATTTATGCTTACTGGAGAACCCTAACCTTATTGTAAAAGTAAAGATAGCAATCTTTCCCAGTGGCTAAAGAGCCCATCTAAGATGTGACTCAAATATAAACTAATAGCAGCAGGTACCACATATGACACAATTGCAACAGATTAAATGAAGTCCCAGACTTGAATCAAAGCAAAAATCCCAATGTGAAATGCCTTAGCAGATGAAGAAATGAGCTTCTAGGACAGCCATGTCATGATTCCCAAAACAAAGAAATGAGTTACCTTGTAAGGTAAAAAGGACTTTGTATATGGGGTTGTTTATATTAAGGTAAAGAGATCTTAGTGTATGATCAAAGTGGTCTAAAAATAATGAAATGGATCCTTAGAAGAGGGACATTGTGGGGTCAGAGTCGGAGCACATGTGTGGACAGATGTAGAGTTCTGAGGGACATGCAACTACCAGGCAAGGAATGCAGAGAGCTCTATGCTGTAAATGGCAAGGAAATGGGTATTTCTCTAAGAGTTCTACCAACTCTTTTAGACTGATGACACTTGATAGTAAATGTACATTGTGTAATCCCTTATGTGGATGGTGATTTGTAACATTCACAGAAAAAAAGTAGTGATGGGATTCTGCTTGTCTTTAAAGACACTTGCTTGTCACGCAGGCGTCACTGTCTGATTGTGCTCACTTGGAGGGGAGAAAGAAGCCACGGAAATCCTCCATTTACCTTCACACAGGCACCATGGCACATGTATGCTTGTACTTAAAATATTTAATATGCACACACACATTTAATAATAAGTAACATTTAAAAGGAAGCAAATACAGATTTCTAAGACCTGAACTAGTAGGAAATCTCTTGTCATCCATAATGTTACATGAATTGATTGGCACGTATGGAGATATGTGGATATACCTTAATAAATTTCTAGAAGGACTTAACGGCTGTAGAGTAAGACTTGAAACCATCTTGAGAAAATTTCATTTCATCTCTTTCTCTTGAGTTATTGGATTCATTCATTCAGTCAGTCAGTCAGTCAGTCAGTCACTCACTCACTCACTCACTTATTCATATGAGCTGGTCAGCCTAAAATGGTCTCAAATCCGCCATGTAGCAAAGATGATCTTGACTTCTTATCCTCTGGAGTGATGGGATTATAGGCTTGTACCACAAAGCCTGTCCTGGTAATGGACACTGGGCTTCATGCATTGTAGGAAAACAGTCTATCAACTGAGCAACATTGACATTCCTGAGTTCTTTTAAAAAGATAGATAACTGCATGAATTATTTTATATCATTTCTGAGCATGTCCTAAAGAATATGAAATGAGCCAATTCATTTCCAGTCACTTCTCAAAATATCTTCTTCTACCAATAGTGGGTGGGTTACAACAGTTCTGACATTGGGGATGTCTGGGTTTGTGCAGGGAATGAATAGACAATTGGTTTATACTGATGCTCTTTAAAAGGGCAGCTGTGTCTTCAACTCTACATAGAAGCATAAAAACCACATAGAAGATGGAACTATGGTTTTCACAATTTTCCCGATATGTTCTAGTCCAAATAATAAAGACTCATCAAATAACAGTGTTGTCTTACATTTAGAAAAGATAATAGCTTTGAGACAATGTTTTATGTCTGCCTGGTAGTGCTCATTTCTTCTTAGAAAAAGGATGAAATCAGGAAAGGAAATGACATCAAGATTCATGAGTAATAGCTCAAAGACGCAGATGGAACTAGGATTTTTGGTGGGCAAGCACTGTGATTCAGCATCTTGTGTTTTGTTTCAGTGGCGAGGGGTTGATCATGAAGGGGCATGAGTGTGGTTGTTTAGCTAGTGGCATGTTTGGCTTAATGTGAATCACTGAGCTAGACCACCTTCCTGCAAAGCGTCAGCATGTCTATTTCATTATCAAATGACGCCACAGATGACAGCCTCGGCAGTAATCACCAGTCTGTGAGGATCAGGGTGCAATCAACGATGGGAAAATAAAATAAAATAGATTTACAAATCTGTTATTTGCTTATTCTGATGGGTGTACAGTTCTCGCTTGTTTTGTCCAACACAGCCTGCCCTGATCATCGCCTAGCCACTGTTAGGCTGAATATTGTCATTTCTCAGAAGCCATTTTGTTACAGTCTCACATTTGGTTGATTTCCCCTACTTAGTTTCACACAGCACATTATTATATGATGATACAGGACTCCAATCTCACTTGGGAAAATTATGTTTATATGAATCTAATAACTAACTAACTAACTAACTAACTTTGGTCCCTAAATACCATCTGTCAAAATCCTAAAGCTTACTGACATTTCTAAGGAACAAAGATAATTTTAGTATTATGCCTTTATACAGTGAAATACTCCCTTGTTTGCTAGATAAAAGTCTCCTGATATATTTTTATAGAATGCTGGCTTATTTCTAAAACATAAGGAATTCATTTAACTAAAAGCTATGTTATGCTTTGATGCTCATTCACAGAATTTAAATGCAAAAGGTGTTTTCTTAGAAACTTATAGCTGGAAGCAGAAAAAAGAATATCTTGAATTTCCCCCCATCATCATTAACTTTTTCATATTCTCTACAGTTTTCATTTAAAAGTACAAATACAGGAAGTTCTGAAATAGGTTTTCATTATTATTGGACGGTAACAGAATCTGAAAAAGTTAACAAGTGATATAGGAAGAGTGATTGATATGAAAACAATACACTACCATCTCCTCTTTCCAGTTTAATTTAAAAAAAAAATCAAATAAAGACACTGGTGAAACACTCAGGAGGGGTGGAGCTCTTTTAAGTGACTAACTTTATGATGTTAGGCTTGCAGAGCATATACTTAGTCCTTTGAGAAAGAATAAGGTGTCTCTCCTCAGTCATGTCAGAGATGGTTCTTCATTTATTATGCACAGTGGAGTTTAAAACAGCAATGTCAAACTCAAGAGCTGCAGTGGATAACAGTGGGCTATATTATGAGCTTTTGCTAAGTGAGTAGATTGTAGCTGATTTTGAGCACACATACTTACAAAACAGAACCCGTGTGAGATGACAGGGATTGGACCTGGCTTCGGTGTAGTACCTGCCTTACCCCCTACATGTACTTACTTCATCATATAATGACTGTGTTCTAAATGTGCAGAACAAAATTCATTTCTAAACGTTGTACATGTTTCCTTTTAACAATATTAATAAAATCACAGGATATTTAGCAATAGCCAAATATATCATTAGTCATAAAGTAATAATAAGCAATAATGAGAAATAATAAAAGTAATAATAAAATTTGGAAGTTTCAAAACAAACATTGTTCTGGGTTTACTTCTTCCTGATAGAAAGGTGTCTTGTTGTAAAAATAAAAAAATAGTGGGGAGGGGGCAGTCCAAGGAAGGAAGAAAGACAAAAGAACAGAGAATTGGACAACAAAGGTCCATATTCAGGAAGAAACATAAGATAAAACTGCATCAAATTCAAATTAAATCTGAATAGAGCTATGGAAGAAACAATCTGTTGACAGTCCTGTAGTTGTAAAGATTCCAAATCCAGAGGAAATCAGTAAGATGTACTTACCAATGTAAATGTAAATGAGGAAAATGATTGTGACAAACACCGACGATGGGATTCTGACAAAAACATCACCTTAGAGTTAGATGTTTTCAAAACCTACTTTATTATGAGTTCTTAAACACTTCAACCTCCCTATTAACCCACTGTCCAGAGGTAGGGGGAAAGAGTGTTAATAGGAAAAAAGTATCGTGGACTTGTTTGGAAGTAGTTCCTTGGGGATGATTCCTCTTTTTATTGTCAGGATACCAGCACTACAGTTCAATAACAAACACCAAACATAAACCAGTAGCAGTGGCATGATCCATCAGAAATGACAAGGTGCTGCCAAATTGACATGAGTCAGCAGAAGTGGCCAGAATCAGCTGGAATACCACAAGAAGTTCTTTGGTGAGTTTCTCTCTATAAAATGAAGACCAGTGAAGACCAGAGAGGACCAGCAAAGATGCAAAGCATTGCACAATGTAGCGATTCAAGAGGGCTCTCTCACTGTTTCTGGGGTCCCATTTATATTCTTTCTATACATCACATGCCCCTTAAGTGTCTGTTTTCAGCAAAACATCACATACCCTCTCACAGGACAGCTTCCAGAAAAACATTATGCAACACAACTGAGTTGTTACGAAACCAGAAATTTCCACTTCCTTTAATGTCAAGCCCTTATTATTCCAGAAATCCTAAAACTATGGGAGCAAGATCATGAGTTTAAAACTATCCAGGGCAACAAAATAGTTCATATCTCAGAAAGAGAAACAAACAGAGGAAAGAGAAGAAATGGTGACAGCCAGAAGCCATGTGTGCATCTGTAATCCCAGCACACCCAGGGAAATATGGATCACAGAGACAAAAAAATTTACCCCAAAGCTTGTGGGTGAGCTATTCTGGACTATTATACACAGCTCTGGAAACAAGAGAGCCCCTGCCTCTCAGGCCTGAAGGAGAGAACCAACTCCTGAAAATTGTCTGACCTCCACATGCATGCTGAGGCGTGAGGGCATCTGTACTCACACACATATTAGATGTACACATATGTGTGCACATGTACACAGAGTAATTAATCATCATGATTATGACCATCATCATCAAATACAGAAGTAGATGTGACAATTCTCAACGGCATAAAAAATGTTGACGTCTCATTCTTCAATAAGAAATTATATGCCAAGATAAGGCACAACTCAGTTCAATCTACTCCTGATGTTTTCCTAAAGAAATAAAACACATTAATAGATGGCAGCACCCACTGGGCTTTATTCTGCAAGGAGCCTGAGAGACCAAGACATGGAAGCTTCAAGTGGAGACTGGGCAGATAAGGATGAGTCTGCAGGGTGCATGGTATTTTCAGAACAACTTTTAAAAAGGCAAGTCCTATAGGAACGCATTTTTAAAAAGTGGTTTCATAGAATTAGAAAAAAAATATGTCAGAGCAGAGCCACACAAAGCAGGGAGACATGGAACTAGAGACCTGGGCAGTTATGGTATGGGAACATGGCATGTTTGCACAAAGGAACACATTGTTACCAAGTTGGACCAGTCCTTGGGCCACTGGGAAGCCCAGGACACCATTGAGCCCTACTTTCCTGTTGCTGCTTGCTAAGACTAACCAGGTGGCACCAATCAGCCCCAGCAAGATCACCCTGACTCTGGGCATCAACAGGATGAGTCTCAGAATATTTGCATTATTGCAAATTGCAAACTAAAGCTGTTTGGGCAAAAATATATACTGTGTGTTACACTGCAATTTGCTATGCTACTTTGATAAGTGAATGTGCCACTGAGGGGTAGGAAAGATGGTAGAACAGAGAAGCACACAGTGTGGAGAGAGGAACTAGAGACAGGAGCTGGTGGCAATAGGTATTGGAGCATGCCTTCGGGAGGTTGGCTGCGTTGGACAAAGGAGAGTGTTGTTGGGCCAGCAGGAGGTATGCAGCAGCCTGGAGCTCACAGATTGTGCCCGCTGTTCAGTACCCAGCTGCACAATCAGTCTGACTCTGAGCGACAGCAAGCTATCTGAGATGAAGTCCAGTTCATGTGCTGTATTAAGCCTCCTCAAAAGACATTTATGGTTTGTACTGCGGCCTGAGGCCATGCTGGCATCTGTGGTCGGTTTTGCCGCTGGCTATAATGGGCAAGGAAACTTCCTTTGCAGTGGTATCGATGCCTGCAGAGTCATAATTGAGAATGAGAGACATTGAAGGCATCTGTGACAAACTTACCCCTCCTCCTTACAAAAAAAGAAACAGAACAGGAAGCTAACAAAACAGGAGACCTTAAAATTTTGATAAAGATGCTGATGTGTAAACTCTTTACAGGTGGGTGGAGAGGGACTCGGTTTTCTTTAAGGTGCTGGACACTGGGTACAAAGCGGACTTGTTGTATTTGTTTTTCTCTTTTTGGGGGGTAAAGGTACAAGGGTTGGAGGGTGGATTTGGGAAGAATGAAAATTGGGTGTGATGGAGTGCATTGTATGGAATTCCTAAATAATTAATAAAAACACTATGTGAGGGGGAAACCCACTAATAATCACCAGTTTTAAAGTTGTTTTTTTTAAATGTCAGTGTATTAAGTGAACATTTGTTTTTACTATTTTTAATTTCCTTATACATATATAACTAATAGAGAAATACCTATCTTTTTGACAACAAAACTTAGTGATTACAGAATATTGTATTCTTCTTCATTAATTATCATTTTTTATTTTCTGAACTGCTCAGTATCAAACCCAGGACGGTGTGTACACAAAAACTCTAGTCCAGAGTTATTCTTCCAGCCCACCCATCACAAATTCTTTGCATGGTTATCACTGCACGTTAGCATAGTTCTACACCATCATCAGAGCAGAAAACCCACAGATTTATATATTTCACTTCCTTCTGCATGAGAGCGTGGGTACAGGTGCTGCTTAATTATTGATGATCAGACTCAAAGCTCTTATTCCAGTGTGACAGCTGTGCAGTCATGGTGCTCCTTGCTTCTCCTGCAAAGAGGGGTTACATTGTATAATCTTGTCCTTTAGTTGGCATGACAAAATGACTGAACCATAGAAGACTCATAACATGCCATTTTCTAAGTAATTCCCTCTTTCTTGGACATGTGATTCTGATAGGACCCAATTCGGTAGTCCTTTCAATGCCCTTGGTCGTCAGCAAATCCCAAACAACTCGATGGTTCCAGCTGAGGACCTGGCTCTCCAAAAGAAACTAAAACCAAAGAGGTTTTCATATGGATAAAGAGCATGCTAAAATCTTCGCTAAATTCTCTAGGAATATTTTGAGAAAAGGAAAACATTGTATCTAAATAGTAGGGCAGAGTGATTTGCCTTCACGGCATAGCCTCTGTTTCCAAAGTACTGGGAATAAAGGCATGTACACTCAGATAATGTGTGTGTGTGTGTGTGTGTGTGTGTGTGTGTGTGTGTGTTTCATGTAGAAGTCAGAGGATGAGTTCAGCTGGGAATTCTCAGGCCCACCTTGTTTTTGGAGACCAGGACTCCTTTTGGCTTAGGATATGATAAGTAGAGTAGGCCAGTAAGGTCCAGGGATCTACCTGACTCCCCCTTTCCAGGGGAGATGATAAGAATATAAGTGGCATTATAAGAAGACTCTATCACACTCACCTTTGTAAAAGTAGTCTTTGAGGGACAGAACTTAAGTCCTCACACTTGCAAGGCAAGCACTACCAGCTGTGCTATCACCCCAGACTGATGTGGAGAACTGGATTATAAGGTCTTAAGTACTGTAGGCAGGTACTCTAGCTATGCACCAGCCCTGGTTTTGACTTTTTTCAATGATGTAGTGATACTAAATAAAATGATTTTTCAGTTAAAAGAATAATAATATCATGACTTGACTATATATTTTTATCACACCATTATTTTTCCTTCCTGTTCACCACTTAAATGTTTTCATGTCTCCCTTCCTAACATCAGAATTTAGTATATTACCTAATACATCAAGAGTAAAAGAATCTCTAGTTTCTTCTCATTTCCATTTCTTTTCATTTAATCTTCATAAGACAGAGCAAAAAAGTAATGTTTTTTTTTTCTCCTCTTGCTCTCCAGATTCTGGCATTTCCAGAGATAGACCACTAATCACTATTTTTATTGAAACTGTGACATTTATTTGCTTGACTCTGAATGCGTGTGTAGACGTGCAGCCTTGAGAAAAGATTACATACAAACCAATTTGCAGTGGCAATTTGGCAGTGGAGGCCACATGCTTCACCTTCTGTGCCCTGTGGCTCCTCGATGCAGCTTCAGAGGCTGGAGAAGGCATGTGCCAGTTGATGATCCCATGTGTAAGTAAGCAAGGCCAGACCAGCACGGCAAAGCACAGAATTACCCACGCGATTACGCAAAATCATTCCAACCTCACATCTTTTGTGTTTTCTAAAACTGTCACTGTGAAGAACATCAGGTGTCAGGCTCATTTAATACCAATTAAAGAAGTAGTTTTGCAACACCCCTCCCCCATGGTACATATCCTTATATAATCTTACCTAAATATACATGAAATTAATGCATTATATTTTTAAATATTTAGTTTTCTATTTTTTTAGTCTTACTGTGTATGGGTGCCTACGTGTGTGCAGGTACTCATGGAAACCAGATTGATTATCAGAATCTAGAGCTACAGGCAGCTGTGAATTGCCTTATAGGAATGCTGGAAACTGAACTCAGGTCCCCCAGAAGAGCAATGAGTGCTCTTCACCACTGAGCCACCTCTCCAGCTCCTGAATTGTACTTTAGATAATCCTTTGAGTGCTAAATCTTCTACAGAATTGGAAAATAAGGGATATTTTGAATTAAGCTATTGCATATCAGCAAAAGGACGTTACAGTGTAAAGATTAAAAAAATCTGCAAGCAATGTATACCTTTAATACATTCTCTAGTTTTATCAAATAAAATTAAGTCACACACACATACACACACACACACACAAGAACATGAAATAACTGGTTGTCTTGTTAAGTTTATAACATTTTGTTAACAATAACAGCTTACATCTTTTATTAGGACTTGTAGACACAGGATAGAGAGCAATAAGAATAGATTGTAACTTTATAATAACTTGGCCACTGTGTGGAGTTCCTGAAAGAAGAGAAAAATGAGAATTCTTTCCTGAGGACTTACTATGTGCCTTGTGTTGTCTGGCTCTGACATCTTAGTTTTTCAGACAGGGCTTCCCATAGGAAGGGCAGAGCAAGAACTTTTACTTTCTCTAAAGTAGATGCTTACCCATCTATCCTCCATATTGGGAACAATTAGTGAAGGGTAAACACAGAAACGCTGTGAGCAACTACTCATGAAAACTGATAATGTGGTAAAAACATGACTTGATTCAAAATGACTGCAGTAAGGAGGAACGAACTTTAGGTTAAAACTATGTTCAATTCTGAATACAATGTGGAGAGCCAAGGAAAGGGGTAGGAAGTGCAACGACTGGAAAATTACAAAGTGGCTGCATCATGGAGTAAGTATGCCTAATGAGCCCTGGAAGGATTTCTGCCGAGAGCAGCCAAGCTGACCAGACACCTTCTGTAAGGCAGAGGAGAAAGAACCTTTTCAGATGTTAAGGTTCACTGGAATTCTGGATAAACAGAGAGCAAGGTTCTTGCTAAAACTTGATTTTACTGAGAAGTAGAGTGTGCTAGCTTACTAGGAAGTACAGTGAGAAGCACACTCAGGGGGCTCAGGGCGTTCAGGAAAAGCTGTATCTAACCCAAGCTTTGTTACCCTACCGTCCACTTTGTACTGTCAGTTACTAATATTTTATGATACGTTTAACACCACTGGCTTATATGTACTTATTTCATTCTAAGTAAAACAAGGATCTAATAACAGTTCCTAAGTTAATGAAGGTAGTCAGTAAAAATTTGTTTTTCAGGTTCAAGGAACATATACAACCTCGGAGCCACAATCATATTTGTATTACAAATCACATAAAATATGCTTCACAAATTTAGAAAGTAAGTTGGAAGAGTGTGCAGCTGTTCCTTTTCCTCTATATCAGCAAAATGCAGCAAACTGCCCATACATACAGGAAGAAGTAGGTTGCCTGTTCACAGTGTAAGACAGTTCTCAATGGAAAATGAAGCCAGGCACCCAATATGGAGGATAGATGGGTAAGCACCTACTTTAGAGAAAGTAAAAGTTCTTGCTCTGCCCTTAGGGGGTAAAGGCAATTATTTCCACAGCTAAATAAGTCTCGTCCTAGGACTCTGACCCAGAACTGTCTTTTACAAGAGCAGTTGGAAACATTTTTTGGGAATGGATCACCCTGGAGGAGCGGAACTGGTCCCACTGTCTGGGAAGGTGGGAGCACCTTCTGCTCACGGTTCACCATGACTTGCAAATTCACTGCCAGCCAGAAAGACAGGAAACTGTTTTTCCTTTGGGATAAAGCCAGTACACACAGATGGACACTCCAATTAGACTCCCATGTAGAAGAGTTGTCCATTCTTTTTTGCCCAATGATTAGCTATTGCTTATTTTCCTTTTTGTTTATTGTGTGCATGCATGTGTATATGTACATAGGTGTGTGCATGCATGTGTATATATATATATATATATATATATATATGTAGGGGTGTGCATGCATGTGTATATGTATGTAGAGGTGTGCATGCATGTGTGTATGTATGTAGGTGTGTGCATGTGGAAAGCAGTGGATGACTTGAAGGAATCTATTTGCTGCTTCCATCATGTGGGTGCCAGGAGCTAACTTAGATTGTTGGGTTTGGCTGCAAACTGAACCAGCTGAACTAGCTCACTGCAAACTGAACCCATCATCATCATCATTATCATCATTATTATTATTATTGCCATCATCATTATTACTGTTATTTGTGTTTTGTGTGCATGTGGTAGGAGGGTTGAGAGAACATGTCTCATTCCTACCAACCGTCACTTTTTTCTTTATTACCCTTTTACTTAAATATATAGTCCCTCATCTTCCCACACTCAACACATCCATTCAGACCCCTGTAGAAAATGTGAATATTCTTCTAAAACGACAAACCATATACTTTTGCGTTGCTAACAGAAAGTGGCAGTAGGACTTCTGCAAACACAGGGACTTTGAAAAGCTGCCTTTTCATGAGAGCAATACATTCATGTACCTAGTTAGTTAACAAACAAAAAATAACAGGTGCAAACAAATTCTCTGGTCAGATAACACCCTTTTGGATTAGGAGAGATCTTTCCCAAAGTCTTGGAGTTTTAGATCTTTTGAAGATGAAAATTAACATAGGTAATTGTTAGATGGATATGAGCGCAGAAGCCCACTGATGGCTTCTTTCTCCACAGAGGCCCTCAAACATGTTTGTGTTCCCCATTGTTTGTCTCACCAGTAGATTAAAAAGTGAGAATAAGTGAGCTTGAGATTTATGCTGGGCTGGTGGGTAATTACAGCCTTGTGATGTTTCTCCAGCACAGTATGTTAATAAACATACTGGCCTTCTTTCCTGCTTGATTTTTGCCAGTCTATTGTGACAAAACTTCAGGAGACCACAGGGAAATTATTCTTGCCCAAAGAGAGTAATTCAGTATGAATTTCTCCCGTGAATGAGTCACATACATCTTTTCAAATGCTCATTGCTGAAATGGGCATTGCTTCTTAGCCTTGTATTTATATCTCCTTCCGGTGTTCACAACCCAATGAGGACCCCTGATTCTCTGAAGACCATTTTCTCCTGTTAGAGAAACATAGTAACAATTACAACATTAATATTAAAAATAAACCCAAAATCTCTTAGTTCTGGAAACCACTACATAAAGGTACAAGAGATAGAAAATAACCTAATTTTAAACAAGCATTACAAGAGACTGAGATACAAAGGGTGAACAAAGAGATTGCCAACATAGGAAGAAGGTTCTTCTCTATAGTCAATCAGGTACACATTGTTCACACTTGCTTTCAAAAGAAATAATAATCTGGCCAGCGAGATGGTACAGGGAGTTAAAGGATCTTGCCAAATGAACCTGGCATCGTGAGTTTGAGTCCACAGAACCCACCAAGAGCTGGAAGGAGAGAACCAGATGAGAAAAGTTATCCTCTGATCTCCACTTGTGTCCCAGTCAGTTCAGCACTCTCTATGGATCGGGAGGTGGCCTTGAGTTCTGAGCCTCCTACTTCTACCTCCTCCCGACTGCTGCTCTTCCAGAGGACCAGACTTTAGGTCCCAGAGCCCATGCCTGGTGACTCACAACCACTCCATCTCCAGGGGATTCAACACCCTCATCTGGCTTTCAGAGACACAAACACATACTACTGGGCAGATGCTCACAAAAAAGCACACAAGCATACACATAAATAAGAAAAAAAAATATATTTTTTAAAAAGACAAACAAAAGTCACGACATAACACAGTCAGGCACAGTTTGAGGTGTTACTGAGTTGAGGTCGGCACTGAAAATTTAGACCCCCACCCCCCCCACCCCGAGTTTCATTTGAGAGTTTAGAGAAAAGGAGACATTTGATCATGGTGAAATGAAGCTATGACGCAGTTTGCTTCAGAGTTAGCATATGGCAGCAGCACAATTCAAGGCTTCTGGTTAATGGGGATTAACAGAGCCAGCTGGAACCCCTGTCAATCATTCAGAAAGAATCATCTGCAGAAGTAGCTTTAAAAGCTTTTTTGTTGTTGCTTCTCGATTTTTTTTTTTTTTTTTTTTTTTTTTTTTTTTTTTGCATTTCACCTGTCTTAAGGGAAATGGATTTCCTGTTAATCCTTGAGGAATAAAATTGATATAAGCCTTTCCTGGAATTACCTGGACTTGTTTTCATCAACTCTAAAGCTTATGCAAGCAGTTCCCAATCAAATAAATAAATTAATTAATAAACAGACAAATAAGTTATTTTTTTGTGGAGGTCAATTATTTCCCTGAAAGTTTAGTCTTCAAAATGAGAACCCACACCATCTACCCCTATAATCAGTGTGTGGCCCCTAAGAGCTGAAACTACCTGGCCTCAACACCTACCATAACGCTAGTCTCCTGGCTGAATTAGCATATTTTTCTCAGGTGCCTCTTTTGTAAGCAGGGCTTGTATGAAATGCCCCTGAACTCTTCAATGGACAACATTAACCTTTGGTTAAGCCTTATCGAAAATTCCTTGCCTTGTTCTTTTTCTTCCAGTCTAGGACTTTTTTTTTTTTTTTGCATGGCCCAACTCAATCACACCGCACTGCCTCAAAAGTCTTCCTGTAGCCAAAACTCCCCAATTTTGAGCTTCTATTTTGTATTCGGTTATTGCTGCGTCAGACCTGACTGTGTCGTATTGGGAGGACGGTGGAAGGCTTTTGGAACGTTGAGCTAGAAAAACCATTGAATGTTCAAAGCTTGGTGAGCTTGACTGTGGCAGTTTGGATGGTATGAGTGTTGACAGCAACATAAATGATGGAGGACTGCTTTATGAAGTTCAGAGGGGAGTTTGAAAAACAAAGAATCTATCAGGGCTATTGCTATTTTGAGCTGAGAGTATGTGGTACAGATTAGATGGAGCTGAAGAATCACCTGTGATTAACAAGAAACCAGAAAAACTGAAGAAAATCCTCTGGTCTACTGACGCTGGTCAGCTGAAACTAAGAAGTGATTAAGAAGGCAAAAGCATATAGCTGGGTGTGGTGGCGCACGCCTTTAATCCCAGCACTTGGGAGGCAGAGGCAGGCGGATTTCTGAGTTCGAGGCCAGCCTGGTCTACAAAGTGAGTTCCAGGAGAGCCAGAGCTATACAGAGAAACCCTATCTCGAAAACCCAAAAAAAAAAAAAAAAAAAAAAAGAAGAAGAAGGCAAAAGCAACCTGGAAGTGGTGGCGCATGCCTTTAATCCCAGAATTTGCGAGGCAGAGGCAGGCAGGTTAGCCTGGTCTACAGAATGAGTTCCAGGACAGCCAGGGCTACACAGAGAAACCCTGACTCAAAAAAACAAAATAAAACAAAAGCAAAACAACAACAACAACAAAAGGCAAAAGCATCACTGCGATGAAATCTTCCGGGAAGTGTTTTCTCAGAGAAGGGACACAGAAGCTGTGTTCCAGAGGAATTCAGAGGAACAAACCAGTAAGGAAGACTCCTCCCTGGCCCTTGTGAGTTCCTACCTGGGCTCTCGGCTCCTGCCCTGCTTGAATCCTGACCCTCACTGCTTTTGATAATGAACCGTTGTTCAGAACTGTGAATGAAATAACCCTTTTTGTCCTCCAGTTGCTCCTGGCTATGGTGTCACAGCCACAGTAACCCTAACTCATACACCACTGAAAGTAAAGGTAAATCTTTTCTCCACTCTCCCTTTTTAAAAAATGTATGAAATCTGTCCTTCTGTACCTTCCTACTCTAATAGTGTAAGGAAGTGACCAGGTACTCAGTAGGGAGTGGCACCATAGTGTTTTTGAATAGATCGTGACTCTACAGTTTCATATCTCACACAAAGAATGCGTTCCTTTAAGTAACTTGAGATGACCAGTGGACAGTTACCACACCCTAGCACTTAACAGAAGTGTTAACTCCTTCATCTTAAGTCAGGTGCTCACTCCCTTAACCAGTTCTAGTCTCTTCTACTTGGCCCAAACCTTTTCACCCCTCAGCTAAAACAGAGCTTTTGTGTGCATTAGTAAGTACTCTTTACTCCCCTTAGTGGGGAAAGGAGAATTTTGAAGCAAGGTGAGGAGAAGGTAAAAATCCTGCTGATTATAAGAGCAGCCCTCCCTCCCGGGCCACTCTTCAGGCCTTAGCATTAAAGCTGGCTAAGGCTGGATACTTTCTTTGAATAATAACATTCCTAAGTTACCTGTTGAAGGTAACTCCAGAATCCACTCTTGGTCAGCTTAAAGCCAGCAGGTCAAATCATGAACATGTGCAAAAGAAGTCCGCTTACTGAGAGAAGACCTTGAAAACCTCAAGTTCACAACCCTCCACAGTGAACAGAATTAGTTCTGCATCGGAAGGTTTTTTTTTTTTTTAAGAAAGATTTATTTATCATATATGAAAGTACACTGAAGCTGTCTTCAGACACTCCAGAAGAGGAGGTCAGATCTCATTACGGATGGTTGTGAGCCACCATGTGGTTGCTGGGAATTGAACTCAGGACCTCTGGAAGAGCAGTCAGTGCTCTTAACCTCTGAGCCATCTCTCCTCCCCTGACACTTTTAATTCCCCCAACACCACCCACCCAATCAGGCAGGCACACTCAAACCCAATGACTCTTTCCTTGATTGTTTCCATCAAAAGGTTTTTTTCTTTGCAAAAATTTGGTGGCGATTTTGACTTCTTTATGCCTTTGGGCTGTGAGACCTTGTATACTATGGTTTCCTTGAGTTATGAATATATTTTGCAAATACAGTTTTAGGACTCTATTAACAGTCAGTGATTGTCAGAGGAGTAAGAGACATTATATTCAGTGATATTGCAGTGGTAGGTTGTCCATGATCTAGGAAATACCCTCGTGTGCAATGAAACGTAGTGAGACATGTACACACACACACACATCATATCACATCACATACATACATACATACATACATCACACACACATCCCAGGCACACATAAAACACACACACACACACACACACACACACACACACACACGGCACACATGCATGCACACACATGTGCAACATATAAAGTTAGACAAGGTACTATAGTGAATGAGAGTCCAGCAAGAGGGAGGAGAGGCGGCCATGGGGCACTGGTGCAGGTATGATTAAAATAACAGTATCCAGATGTACATAATTGTAAAAAAAAATAAAAGCAAAATAGTTTTAGTTAAAACTAAATGAGAGAGAACCGGACAGCTTCTGGGACAGGTGGAAGCACAGAGCCGCTGAGGCAGCACCCTTTGCAGGCCGCAGACAGCCGGCCACCGTCCAGACCAGAGGACAGGTGTCCCCCTGGCTCGGGAGGCGGCCTCAGCCTCAGCAGCAGCGGTCGCCAGCTTGGTTCCGGGACTCCGCGGAACTTAGGAAATTAGTCTGAACAAGTGAGAGGGTGCGCCAGAGAACCGGACAGCTTCTGGGACAGGCGGAAGCACAGAGCCGCTGAGGCAGCACCCTTTGCGGGCCTCAGACAGCCGGCCACCGTCCGGACCAGAGGACAGGTGTCCGCCTGGCTCGGGAGGCGGCCTCAGCCTCAGGAGCAGCGGTCGCCATCTTGGTTCCAGGACTCCGCGGAACTTACGAATTTAGTCTGCACAGGTGAGAGTCTGCACCACAGAAGCTGACAGCTTCTGGGAACTGCCAAAGCAACACAGCTTCTGAGAAAGGTCCTGTTTTGGGCCTTCTTCTTCGGCCAGGAGGAGGTCCAAACACAAGATATCTGCGCACCTTCCCTGTAAGAGAGCTTGCCAGCAGAGAGTGCTCTGAGCACTGAAACTCAGAGGAGAGAATCTGTCTCCCAGGTCTGCTGATAGACGGTAACAGAATCACCAGAAGAACAATCTCTAAACAGAGTCAACTATAACTACTAACTCCTGAGATTACCAGATGGCGAAAGGTAAATGTAGGAATCTTACTAACAGGAACCAAGACCACTCACCATCATCAGAACCCAGCACTCCCACTTCGCCCAGTCCAGGGCACCCCAACACACCTGAAAACCTAGACCTAGATTTAAAAGCATATCTCATGATGATGGTAGAGGACATCAAGAAGGACTTTAATAAATCACTTAAAGAAATACAGGAGAACACTGCTAAAGAGTTACAAGTCCTTAAAGAAAAACAGGAAAACACAACCAAACAGGTAGAAGTCCTTATAGAAAAACAGGAAAACACATCCAAACAGGTGATGGAAATGAACAAAACCATACTAGACCTAAAAAGGGAAGTAGACACAATAAAGAAAACTCAAAGTAAGGCAACACTGGAGATAGAAACCCTAGGAAAGAAATCTGGAACCATAGATGCCAGCATCAGCAACAGAATACAAGAAATGGAAGAGAGAATCTCAGGTGCAGAAGATTCCATAGAGAAAATCGGCACAACAATCTCGGCACAACAATCAAAAAAAAAATGGAAAATGCAAAAAGATCCTAACTCAAAATATCCAGGAAATCCAGGACACAATGAGAAGACCAAACCTACGGATAATAGGAGTGGATGAGAATGAAGATTTTCAACTCAAAGGACCAGCAAACATCTTCAACAAAATTATTGAAAAAAACTTCCCAAATCTAAAGAAAGAGATGCCTATGAACATACAAGAAGCCTACAGAACTCCAAATAGACTGGACCAGAAAAGAAATTCCTCCCGACACATAATAATCAGAACAACAAATGCACTAAATAAAGATAGAATACTAAAAGCAGTAAGGGAAAAAGGTCAAGTAACATATAAAGGCAAGCCTATCAGAATTACACTAGATTTTTCACCAGAGACTATGAAAGCCAGAAGAGCCTGGACAGCTGTTATACAGACACTAAGAGAACACAAATTCCAGCCCAGGCTACTATACCCAGCCAAACTCTCAATTACCATAGATGGAGAAACCAAAGTATTCCACGACAAAACCAAATTCACACATTATCTCTCCACGAATCCAGCCCTTCAAAGGATAATAACAGAAAAAAAACCAAAGGAGAACAGGAACAACACCCTAGAAAAAACAGGAAGGTAATCCCTCAACAAACCTAAAAGAAGACAGGCACAAGAACAGAATGCCAACTTTAACAACAAAAATAACAGGAAGCAACAATTACTTTTCCTTAATATCTCTTAACATCAATGGATTCAACTCCCCAATAAAAAGACATAGACTAACAAACTGGCTACACAAACAAGACCCAACATTTGGCTGCTTACAGGAAACACATCTCAGAGAAAAAGATAGACACTACCTCAGAATGAAAGGCTGGAAAACTATTTTCCAAGCAAATGGTATGAAGAAACAAGCTGGAGTAGCCATCCTAATATCTGATAAGATTGACTTCCAACCCAAAGTCATCAAAAAAGACAAGGAGGGGCACTTCATTCTCATCAAAGGTAAAATCCTCCAAGAGGAACTCTCAATTCTGAATTAGATATTGCTCCAAATACAAGGGCAGCCACATTCATTAAAGAAACTTTAGTAAAGTTCAAGCACACATTGCACCTCACAGAATAATAGTGGGAGACTTCAACACACCACTTTCACCAATGGACAGATCATGGAAACAGAAACTAAACAGGGACACACTGAAACTAACAGAAGTGATGAAACAAATGGATCTGACAGATATCTACAGAACATTTTATCCTAAAACAAAAGGATATACCTTCTTCTCAGCACCTCATGGTACCTTCTCCAAAATTGACCACATAATAGGTCACAAAACAGGCCTCAACAGATACAAAAATATTGAAATTGTCCCATGTATCCTATCAGATCACCATGCACTGAGGCTGATCTTCAATAACAAAATAAATAACAGAAAGCCAACATTCACGTGGAAACTGAACAACACTCTTCTCAATGATACCTTGGTCAAGGAAGGAATAAAGAAAGAAATTAAAGACATTTTAGAGTTTAATGAAAATGAAGCCACAACGTACCCAAACCTTTGGGACACAATGAAAGCATTTCTAAGAGGGAAACTCATAGCTCTGAGTGCCTCCAAGAAGAAACGGGAGAGAGCACATACTAGCAGCTAGACAACACATCTAAAAGCTCTAGAAAAAAAGGAAGCAAATTCACCCAAGAGGAGTAGACGGCAGGAAATAATCAAACTCAGGGGTGAAATCAACCAAGTGGAAACAAGAAGAACTATTCAAAGAATTAACCAAACGAGGAGTTGGTTCTTTGAGAAAATCAACAAGATAGATAAACCCTTAGCTAGACTCACTAGAGGGCACAGGGACAAAATCCTAATTAACAAAATCAGAACTGAAAAGGGAGACATAACAACAGATCCTGAAGAAATCCAAAACACCATCAGATCCTTCTACAAAAGGCTATACTCAACAAAACTGGAAAACCTGGACGAAATGGACAAATTTCTGGACAGATACCAGGTACCAAAGTTGAATCAGGATCAAGTTGACCTTCTAAACAGTCCCATATCCCCTAAAGAAATAGAAGCAGTTATTAATAGTCTCCCAGCCAAAAAAAGCCCAGGACCAGACGGGTTTAGTGCAGAGTTCTATCAGACCTTCAAAGAAGATCTAATTCCAGTTCTGCGCAAACTTTTTCACAAGATAGAAGTAGAAGGTACTCTACGCAGCTCATTTTATGAATCCACTGTTACTCTGATACCTAAACCACAGAAAGATCCAACAAAGATAGAGAACTTCAGACCAATTTCTCTTATGAATATCGATGCAAAAATCCTCAATAAAATTCTCGCTAACCGAATCCAAGAACACATTAAAGCAATCATCCATCCTGACCAAGTAGGTTTTATTCCAGGGATGCAGGGATGGTTTAATATACGAAAATCCATCAATGTAATCCATTATATAAACAAACTCAAAGACAAAAACCACATGATCATCTCGTTAGATGCAGAAAAAGCATTTGACAAGATCCAACACCCATTCATGATAAAAGTTCTGGAAAGATCAGGAATTCAAGGCCCATACCTAAACATGATAAAAGCAATCTACAGCAAACCAGTAGCCAACATCAAAGTAAATGGAGAGAAGCTGGAAGCAATCCCACTAAAATCAGGGACTAGACAAGGCTGCCCACTTTCTCCCTACCTTTTCAACATAGTACTTGAAGTATTAGCCAGAGCAATTGGACAACAAAAGGAGATCAAGGGGATACAAATTGGAAAAGAGGAAGTCAAAATATCACTTTTTGCAGATGATATGATAGTATATATAAGTGACCCTAAAAATTCAACCAGAGAACTCCTAAACCTGATAAACAGCTTCGGTGAAGTAGCTGGATATAAAATTAACTCAAACAAGTCAATGGCCTTTCTCTACACAAAGAACAAACAGGCTGAGAAAGAAATTAGGGAAACAACACCATTCTCAATAGTCACAAATAATATAAAATATCTCGGCGTGACTCTAACTAAGGAAGTGAAAGATCTGTATGATAAAAACTTCAAGTCTCTGAAGAAAGAAATAAAAGAAGATCTCAGAAAATGGAAAGATCTCCCATGCTCATGGATTGGCAGGATCAACATTGTAAAAATGGCTATCTTGCCAAAAGCAATCTACAGATTCAATGCAATCCCCATCAAAATTCCAACTCAATTCTTCAACGAATTAGAAGGAGCAATTTGCAAATTCATCTGGAATAACAAAAAACCTAGGATAGCAAAAACTCTTCTCAAGGATAAAAGAACCTCTGGTGGAATCACCATGCCTGACCTAAAGCTTTACTACAGAGCAATTGTGATAAAAACTGCATGGTACTGGTATAGAGACAGACAAGTAGACCAATGGAATAGAATTGAAGACCCAGAAATGAACCCACACACCTATGGTCACTTGATCTTCGACAAGGGAGCTAAAACCATCCAATGGAAGAAAGACAGCATTTTCAACAATTGGTGCTGGCACAACTGGTTGTTATCATGTAGAAGAATGCGAATCGATCCATACTTATCTCCTTGTACTAAGGTCAAATCTAAGTGGATCAAGGAACTTCACATAAAACCAGAGACACTGAAACTTATAGAGGAGAAAGTGGGGAAAAGCCTTGAAGATATGGGCACAGGGGAAAAATTCCTGAACCGAACAGCAATGGCTTGTGCTGTAAGATCGAGAATTGACAAATGGGACCTAATGAAACTCCAAAGTTTCTGCAAGGCAAAAGACACTGTCAATAAGACAAAAAGACCACCAACAGATTGGGAAAGGATCTTTACCTATCCTAAATCAGATAGGGGGCTAATATCCAACATATATAAAGAACTCAAGAAGGTGGACTTCAGAAAATCAAACAACCCCATTAAAAAATGGGGCTCAGAACTGAACAAAGAATTCTCACCTGAGGAATACCAAATGGCAGAGAAGCACCTGAAAAAATGTTCAACATCCTTAATCATCAGGGAAATGCAAATCAAAACAACCCTGAGATTCCACCTCACACCAGTCAGAATGCCTAAGATCAAAAATTCAGGTGACAGCAGATGCTGGCGAGGATGTGGAGAAAGAGGAACACTCCTCCATTGTTGGTGGGATTGCAGGCTTGTACAACCACTCTGGAAATCAGTCTGGCGGTTCCTCAGAAAATTGGACATAGTACTACCGGAGGATCCAGCAATACCTCCCCTCGGCATTTATCCAGAAGATGCCCCAACTGGTAAGAAGGACACATGTTCCACTATGTTCATAGCAGCCTTATTTATAATAGCCAGAAGCTGGAAAGAACCCAGATGCCCCTCAACAGAGGAATGGATACAGAAAATGTGGTACATCTACACAATGGAGTACTACTCAGCTATTAAAAAGAATGAATTTATGAAATTCCTAGCCAAATGGATGGACCTGGAGGGCATCATCCTGAGTGAGGTAACACATTCACAAAGGAACTCACACAATATGTACTCACTGATAAGTGGATATTAGCCCCAAACCTAGGATTCCCAAGATATAAGGTACAATTCGCTAAACACATGAAACTCAAGAAGAATGAAGACTGAAGTGTGGACACTATGCCCCTCCTTAGAATTGGGAACAAAACACCCATGGAAGGAGTTACAGAGACAAAGTTTGGAGCTGAGATGAAAGGATGGACCATGTAGAGACTGCCATATCCAGGGATCCACCCCATAATCAGCATCCAAACGCTGACACCATTGCATACCCTAGCAAGATTTTATTGAAAGGACCCAAATGTAGCTATCTCTTCTGAGACTATGCGGGGGCCTAGCAAACACAGAAGTGGATGCTCACAGTCAGCTAATGGATGGATCACAGGGCTCCCAATGGAGGAGCTAGAGAAAGAACCCAAGGAGCTAACCGGATCTGCAACCCTATAGGTGGAACAGCATTATGAACTAACCAGTACCCCGGAGCTCTTGACTCTAGCTGCATATGTATCAAAAGATGGCCTAATCGGCCATCACTGGAAAGAGAGGCCCATTGGACACGTAAACTTTGTATGCCCCAGTACAGGGGAACGCCAGGGCCAAAAAGGGGGAGTGGGTGTGTAGGGGAGTCGGGGTGGGTGGGTATGGGGGACTTTTGGTATAGCATTGGAAATGTAAATGAGCTAAATACCTAATAAAAAATGGAAAAAAAACGAACTCAAGAAGGTGGACTTCAGAAAATCAAATAACCCCATTAAAAAACGGGGCTCAGACCTGAACAAAGAATTCTCACCCGAGAAATACCGAATGGTAGAGAAGCACCTGAAAAAATGTTCAACATCCTTAATCATCAGGGAAATGCAAATCAAAACAACCCTGAGATTCCACCTCACACCAGTCAGAATAGCTAAGATCAAAAATTCAGGTGACAGCAGATGCTGGCGTGGATGTGGAGAAAGAGGAACACTCCTCCATTGTTGGTGGGATTGCAGGCTTGTACAACCACTCTGGAAATCAGTCTGGCGGTTCCTCAGAAAATTGGACATAGTACTACCGGAGGATCCCGCAATACCTCTCCTGGGCATATATCCAGAAGATGCCCCAACTGGTATGTAGGACACATGCTCCACTCTGTTCATAGCAGCCTTATTTATAATAGCCAGAAGCTGGAAAGAACCCAGATGCCCCTCAACAGAGGAATGGATACAGAAAATGTGGTACATCTACACAATGGAGTACTACTCAGCTATTAAAAAGAATGAATTTATGAAATTCCTAGCCAAATGGATGGACCTGGAGGGCATCATCCTGAGTGAGGTAACACATTCACAAAGGAACTCACACAATATGTACTCACTGATAAGTGGATATTAGCCCCAAACCTAGGATTCCCAAGATATAAGGTACAATTCGCTAAACACATGAAACTCAAGAAGAATGAAGACTGAAGTGTGGACACTATGCCCCTCCTTAGAAGTGGGAACAAAACACCCTTGGAAGGAGTTACAGAGACAAAGTTTGGAGCTGAGATGAAAGGATGGACCATGTAGAGACTGCCATATCCAGGGATCCACCCCATAATCAGCATCCAAACGCTGACACCATTGCATACACTAGCAAGATTTTATTGAAAGGACCCAGATGTAGCTGTCTCTTGTGAGACTATGCCGGGGCCTAGCAAACACAGAAGTGGATGCTCACAGTCAGCTAATGGATGGATCACAGGGCTCCCAGTGGAGGAGCTAGAGAAAGTAGCCAAGGAGCTAAAGGGATCTGCAACCCTATTGGTGGAACAACATTATGAACTAACCAGTACCCCGGAGCTCTTGACTCTAGCTGCATATGTATCAAAAGATGTCCTAGTAGGCCATCACTAGAAAGAGAGGCCTATTGGACACGCAAACTTTATATGCTCCAGTACAGGGGAACGCCAGGGTCAAAAAGGGGGAGTGGGTGGGTAGGGGAGTGGGGGTGGGTGGGTATGGGGGACTTTTGGTATAGCATTGGAAATGTAAATGAGCTAAATACCTAATAAAAAATGGAAAAGAAAAAAAACTAAATGAGTTAGTAAGAATCATAGTGATTTTTTTTCTTTTTTTGTGAAGAAATGTTCACATTACCAAAATGCCAGTAAAAACCATATTGTTGGGCTCGAGAGATCGCTCAGCAGTTAAGAGCACTGGCTGCTCCTCCAGAGATCCTGAGTTCAATTCCCAGCACCCACATAGTGGCTCCACAACCATCTATGATGGATCTGATTCCCTTGTCTGGCATTGAGGTGTACACGCAGACAGAGCACTTATATATAAAATAAATAAATAAATCTTTTTTTCTTTTTTTTTAAAGAACATTGTCTAGAGAGAGCAGCATTAGAATCACGTAAATAATAAGCATCTCCCTAATGTGATGGATTTGTTTTTAATAAAAATCAGTCTTCAAAGTTCTACTGACATGCAGCTTGCCAGGCCAAGGCTATGGAGTGACTTCAGCCCCTTTATGTCATTCAAAGGTCCTAAGAGCCACACATCATCTTCACCACTGAGAACTGTATCAGCAAAACTCAGACACTGCTTGCTTGAGACTCTCTAGCTCCCACATTTTACAACTAAAGACTTGATTGTTTCAGGTAAAGGCCAAACATTTTGTGATGTATAAAATATATTATTCACAAACATTCCTTAAAAGAACAGAGCATGCATCTTGTCTTAATTCTAGGAGACTTATGGATGGTTTCATATTCTCTGTCAAGGCACCCAGATTGTTATTTCTAAGGTTCTTATTTCATTAGACAGCTTCCTTACCTAATCTGTTTTGGTTTCCCAAATTTTCTCAGTACTTCAGTGAATGAAGTGCTATTGAATTTATACCACAGGAAGCTTTCAGAATTATCTCAGAAATATGCTTAACACTTTTTAATGTGACTAAATGTCATTTCCCAATGAAATAAAAGTTACTGGTGACTCTATGATGTAAAAGTACATAATTAGGTTCAAAATGATTCCTGTAAAATTGAGACTTCTAAAGTTGATGGCAGCATGTTTCCAGGCAGAGAGCAAATTAAGGGATAAAACTTTGTAGGTGAGATTGAATAGTACCCTATTTTGGTCTATATATTTAGTTCAACTTCTAAAATCTTTGTTTAATTATTTTTATTTTATGTGCACCAAACATACTTGGTACCCTAAGGGGCCAGAAAAAGGCATCAGATCGTCTAGACCTGGAGTTACAGATGGCTGTAAGTTTCCAAGCGGGTGCTGCACACTGAACTCTGGTCCTCTGCAAGAGAATTAAGTGCTATTAATTCCCCTATTTCAAGTTTTAAAATATGAACTTTCTATATTGCTTTAAACCCTCAAGGTTGGCGCCTTCACTTATAAATAATGCAATACCATAAAAAGAATAAAGGTAATGTATTAGTCAGGGATCTCTAGTTGAACAGAACCTATAAAATGAATCTTCCCCTCCCCCCTCTCCCTCCCCCTCCCCCTCTCCCTCCTCCTCCCCCTCTCCTTCCCCCTCCTTCCTCCCCCTCTCCCTGCCCCTCTCCCAGTTACCAGCAGGATGTGGTTCAGCTAGTGCAACAATGGCTGTCTACCAGTGGATGATCCAATAATGTTCAGTTCATGAGGCTGAATGTCTTAGCTTGTCTTCAGTATATGACAGAATCCCAAGGACATAAGCTCTCAAGCCAGTGAAGGGCATGCAAGTGAAAGTGAGGGCCAGGAGGCAGAGAGAGAGCAAGCATCCTTCTTTCACAACTATTATACATCAACCAAAGATATAGCCTAGGTTAAAGGTGTATCTTCTGACCTCAAAAGATCCAGATTCAAAGTGAGTCTTCCCACTTCAAATATATAATTAAGAAAAATCTCCCACAGGTATACCCATGCAGTTGGGCTTTTAGTTAACTCCAGATGTGATCAAGTTGGCAAACAAAATAGCTATCACAGAGAAAATGTGGGTTAGTGTAATTAAAAAATTTAAAATCTACCCATAATCTTACTAGATTTGAAATTACCTTTACATGATAAATATTCTCAGAACATGAAACCCACCAAGTGGACAGTTGACAAGAACAAATGTGACAGTATACTTCATGGAAACATGTTTAGGCACATAATAATTTATTTAAAAATACTTTGCACATAGTAAGTGCTCAATAAATAAATAGCACAAACATGGCTTCTGTGAGTTTGTCTTGATTTTTAGGAAACATTTACTAATAGAAGTTGTCTTTCCTTCTTTTCTTTTGTTTGTTTGTTTCTTTCTTCCTTTCTTTCTTCATGGAAGAAAGATTTATTTTAATTCAGTTTGAAGGGTTTTAGTGTACCCCAACAGCACACCTAGTAAGCAGAGAAAAAGAGATTAAGATACATGATAGATATATAACAGGCAGACAGATAGGCAGACAGACAGACAGATATAGAATGACAGATAAAGACTTACTGCTGCAGGAAATATTAAGAAATGAACTGACCAACCATGCTGGACCATACTTCCGAAATCAAGCCTGGTGTCAATAGTCCTTCCTCTGCCATAAACCCATGTAGCCAGTGATCCCACATGCCAGTAACTAAATGGAACTGCCAACCTTGCCGTTGTATATCACAAGACCCAGTAACCCAGTAGAATCAAGGCTCTTGAAGCTTAATTAACCTATCAGATGAATGTATCAATGACATCGCAATTTACAAGATGCCAATTCATTAATTTCAGAGCCAATTGATAATGATAAAAACTTTATCTCAATATTTCTAACCTTGTGAAATCATAGCTACTTGTGGCTGGAAAACACCATCTTCCTTCTCCTATCCTGAGACACTTTCTGTCTTTGTAACTCTTAGCTCTGCATCCCTTTTTCCTGTCCAATCACAGGCCTCCCACTGCCCTAAGGTGACTGGACAGGGAAAATCCTGCAACAACTTACATTTGTTTTTTCCTTTTCCTATATCCATTCCACCTGGAACCTTCATCAATGTGGGTGGTGGTACTGCCCAAATGCATGATGGATTTTCTCTCATAAGCTAACTTTTTTTGAAAGCATGCTCATAATCACCATGCTCATACCAAGAACTATGCTTTCTTAACCCCTCAAGACAAAATGCCAATGTATAGTACAAATTGGTCTTCAACCAGGCTAAGTTTCTTAGCTACGTAAGTTCTAGGATTATAAGCATGAACCAACATGCCTTTATCAAAAGTGTGCTTAACTTTTTTCTAGGTACTTCTCAATCTAACCAAGTTGATAATGAAGATTAACTATCATTACGGTTAAATCTGAAGTTTAGTAACTCGATACCACAAGGCATCTCTTTGAACTACAGCATTACCTCCTTTGCTTCTGAATGACTGTGGATTTCACAGTCATTCAGTTCATTCCAAGAGTTCCCAAGTCTCCATAGTTCCAACACTTTAAACATTCAAGTTCAAACTGGGCCTGGTGATATAGATTGGCCATCCTAGCTAATTGGAAAGCTAAGGCAGGGGAATTACTACAAGTCCATGGTCACCCTGGGAAACTGAGTAAAAAATTCTCTCAAAATTTAAAGGAACTTGAGAATATAGCTCAGGGGTGGATCACTTACCTAACATTTACAAGCCCTGACTGTTCAGTCACTAGCACTAATAAAAAGTTCAACTTTGAGATTCAAGGTAACTCTTAGCTATGAACTACTTTGACTTTTAAAAATTACAATATCCAGGGGCACTAAGAAAACACTCTCATTGCAAAAGAGGGGAATCAGGGTGCAGAGTGGAAGGACAAAAGGAAGGACCAAACTAAGGAGGCTAGATGTTAAATTCTGCAGTCGCATGTCTGGCATTCAGAACTCTTGATGCTGTGTGAACTCCAGAACCATCACTGAGCAAGCTCAATGTCCCAAACTGTAGGACTTCTGGTGCACACATCCCTTCATTTTTCTGAGTTCTTCCTACAAACAAGTTCCAAGAGCTTGAGAACCACATGACCAGATTTAGGTATCTTTTTTTGGTAGTTCCCATTCCATCACACTGACAAATGCCTTTATAAAACTACTTAAGGGACTAAAGAGTTATTTTGGCTCAGTGTTTCAGAGGTTTCCATATAGCATGGCGGGTAGTTTGTGGTAGAGGAGCACAGCCAGAGGTAATGTAATAAGGAAACACATTTTATTACTTTTGAATATTAGATCTCTGGGCTAGGGCAAATCTGGTCTACACAATGAAATAGAAGAACTGTAATGACATTTACACTGTGTATGGACATATGTATGTATGTATGTATGTATGTTTGATATGTATGATATGTGTCTGATGTGTGTATATATGTATGAAGTGTGTCTGATGTGTGTATGTATGGCATATGTATCATGTGTATGTGCTTTTGCTCGTACATATATATGCCAAGGTATGTGTATTTGTGCCCGTGTGAGAGTGTGTATGTGTATGTATGTGTGAGTGTTTCAGAGAACTTGTGGAAATTGGTCTTTGCCTTCCATGATGTGGGTCCTGAGGATTTGAACTTAGGCAGTCCAAATTAGCAGTAGGTGTCTTTTACTTTATCCATTTTTAATAAAGCCATTTGAAAGCAGTACTTACGTGCAATCCAAGCAGCTGGTAACAAATGTGAATTTGGTCATCTGGCTACAGTCATCTATAAGTAGCAAACACACTTGTACAGAGACATAGAACATAGGGTTATTGTACACATGTTTTATGGACATGTTATTGAGTATATACATCGGTTTGGGGGTTTGGTATTTTTGTTTTTGTTTTTGTTATTTTACCTTCTAGAGTCACATCTCTCTTTATGACAGAAGCTCCCTGACAAAAGAATTTGTACTACCTGGAAACACATCAACACTATTTGCTCAATATTGAGCTCTTATCCCCATCTTCTTTGAAACTGGATTCACATCTATCTGAACCTGTGTCTACTGAATTGTGATTCCCAAGGCCCCAGATAAAATCCTTTTTACTTTTTCAATTTCACAGTTTGAATTGATACATAACACTCTACAAGTTGGTAAATCCTTATATAAATAGTTCTTCTAAATTTTCCATAGTTCAAACATCAGATCATTAACAGAATCTTTGGTTTTATTCCTTGCCAATATGATAATCATTTGACATAGAACAATTGTTTATGCTTAATGAAAAAACAAGAGAAATCCAATTTTGGATTTTCTACTTAAGCTTATCAAAAACTTTAATAGAAATACTGAGTTAATAAAAGCAAGCCTTGAATCCCCAGCCTCCAAATAGCTTATTTCATCTCTTCAACTCAGTGGGAGAAAGAAAGCTGGCAGAAAATATGAAAGTCATTACAGAGTTTGGAAATTACTCTGAACTGTGTATGAAGAGAGTGCACCAATGCTTCTGGTCTCTTCAGTGCTTGTTTATCAATCTTACTGAAGACAGATGCAGCTTAATTCATGAATATATTGAACTAGCATGAGTGCTCAGATCATTAAAGAGACTGAACTTATCTGCTTAGTCACTGAGCAGCCCACTATGTCTTAGTGGGAAGGTCAACTGGGAATTTATCAGTAATGATGAGAAGCAGTTACATTGTGAGCATAGTTTATAAGGTAGTAGAATAAAGTCCTTTATGAGGAAGAAGACATCTATAGGGGAGAAAAGTTTGCTACAGGATAGCACTGATTGGGGATAATATATTCTGAAGAAAGATACAGTTAAGATAATAAATTAGAGCATAGGTCAGAACTTAGCACCAGGGCCAAACTAGATTAACAACTGGACTCTTGCACTCTTCTTATATCTTTCTATTAATACTAGTCAACTAATTTTAAATTATTCATGTGACCACCAGGATATGGAAGTAAGTTGGATCAACTTTGGGCCTTCATAAGTCACAGTCTCTCATTTGGCACTAGAGAGGTCTGAGCAGAAAAAAAAATCCATCATATTTCCTCTTCCTGGTTCTGAAAAAGTGAACTTTATAAGTTTTGAGAAATTTAATTTGCCACTAGCATATTAAAAATATTCTCTTTAATAATTTTTGGTTCCTCTGTCAACTATTAATAAAGGAGTCTCACAAACTAGAACATCTATTTATAACGCTAAGAACATATGCCATATCATTTAATTAAATCATTTAAAGGATGAGGCTTGAGCAATGAGGAAAGGGTAACTGACTTAACACTAGTATTTGGTGGCTGTGATAATGCAATTGTCTGGTAGTTGTCTTAGGGTTTCTATTGCCATGAAGAGACACCAGGACCATGGAAAACAACAATAAATAAACAATAGCATAATAATAATTTTTGTTATTGTTTATTAGGAAAAACACTTAATTGTGGCTGGCTTATTGTTCAGAGATTCAGACCATTATCTTCATGGCTGGAAGCACGGCAGCATGCAAGCAGACATGCTGCTGGGAGGTAGTTTTGAGTTCTACATCTGAGACCCACAGGTCAGCAGAAAGAGAGAGTGACACACTTCCTTCAGTAACACCACGCCTACTCCAAAAGACCACACCTCCTAATAGTGCCTCTCCCTATGAGGCTATGGGAGCCATTTTTATTCAAACCACCATAGAAGTCCTTGTTTTTTTTTCTATAAAATAAAGATTTTTTTCTTCCAGCTTTAATAAAAAGAAATCAATGTATCAGAGTAGCTTTCTAAATAATGTAAATATATAAGAATTGTAAAATAATTTTAATTTCACATTCTGAAAAATATTAAAAGAGTTTTCTCAAAACTGAAGCCACTGGGGCCTTGAGGGATGGCTCAATAACTAAAAGTGTTTGCTTCTCTTGCAGAGGACTGGAGTTTAAGTCCCACCACCCACGTTGTGTGGCTCATAACCATTAATAACACCAGCCAGAGAGGATCTGGTGCCCTCTTGTGGCCCCAACAGACACACTCTCACACATGTGCATATGCATACACAGACACAGTTTTTTAAAAGGCTTAAAAATAAAATAAAATAATCTGAAGTCACATATAGTTCCAATTAACAGAGAAGTAGACCTGAATATCCATTAAATTCAGCCACTGGGCAAGTCTATACAACTTATTTTTGTTTACTACATTCCTATGACAAAAAAATGTCATCATGTGTCATTTGTGTTGATATGGAAACAATCCATTTAATGTTGTCACTATGAAGGTTCCCTTTCTATCACCACATTACTTTCCTGCCTCTGTGACAAACCCCTAGCATGAAAGAGAAAGTGTGGAAAAGTCTTCTGTTGTTGCTGTTATTGTTTATTTTCAAATGTTTCCATTCTCAGCCTTTGGATTTGTCAATTCTTGACCCAAACCCACATGGACCCACATGGTAGAAAGTAAGAACCAACTACCGCAAATTTTCCTCTGTCCTCAATATGAGTCCTGTGGCACATGTACATACTGTCCTGCCCCACCCACACAGTAAGTAAGTAAACATCAAATATTTCTAATCATCTTTCTGCCATCTTGGCACCTGTGAAGGCCAGCTGAAAACAGGACATCTAGAAACCAAATGTGTCTGCAAGGCTGTGGGGCAAGGCTTGCTGGATACTAGCAAAGTCTCTGGAGCCAAAGAAGGTGTTTATGCCCAAGATGAAACTGAGTTCTACTTAGAGAAGAGATGTGCTTATGTGGATAAAGAGAAAAATCAATATAGTGACTCCTGGAGGCAAAACCAGCCTGACCCCAGGAAGAGTAACTCGGGCCCCTGGAAACAGTGGCATGGCTAGAGCCAAATTCCAAAGCAACCTCCCTACAAAGGCCATTGGACACAGAGGCTGTGTGATGATGCACTGCCCTTCCCAGGTTTAAAGTAATAAAAAGTAAAAAAAATACAAGTGGATTTGTACAAAAAAAAAAAAAGAAAAAGAAAAAAAGAAAATCAACGAAAAAGAGTTTAGCAAAACATATTTTAGAACATTTAGAATTGTAGATGCCAACTTTTATAAACCTTTTAAATTATCGACTTAACTTATAACTATTGTCTCAGACTCCAGTACAGAAAAAAAAAGGGTGATGGATTAAAAGGATTAAAATAAGGTACTCTCTAAAACAAGGTACATGAGAGAATGTTTGAAACTATCCAAGTCTGAATACATCTAACACAGCCAAAAGATGGGTTTTTTACAAAGAGATGAGCATAATATAAAGAATTCAGCTAGGGATGGCACCACACTGTACAGCTACCAAGAGCAAAGAGCTGTTACCCCATGCAGGCTCTGAGTTTCAAGAAGAGAGAATGAATGTAGGAAGACTAGGAAGGCGCCATTATAAACAGAGCAACCTATAGGGAGTCTCTGATGGAGAAACCCAACCAGCTTGCAGCAATTATAGGAAAAAAGTCTAATCACAGTGCTCAGACTTGAATAGCTCGAAACCTTCTACTGCCTACTAGTATATACCATTGACTGACTCTGACTTGAAGCCTTTGCTGCAAGCTGTAACAGCCATTGTTTTTAGTACTGAGCAAAAAGAAAAAAAAGAATAGCACAAGTGTACCTAGAATGTCAGGACCAATCTCCACTGTTTGTAATATTTCTATTTTAACATCTCCTTAGGTGGCAGTACAAAACTATATGCCACTGGGCTAGATAAGAAGATAGCTTAACAGGGTGCCATGTGGGAGATGGTACCTGAGGCAGGATAATGGCAGCTGGTACTGCAGGATGCTTTTTTTTTTCCAAGACAAGTGTGTTGAAAGCTTTTGGTGAGTTGGCTAATTTGAGTAACCCCATGAACTCCTGAGCAATGGACCTGTCCCTATCAACTTGGTATTTTAAGATATGGTACTACATAATGATAGTTTGAGATGAGCAAATGCAGTGTTTCAGACTATAAAGTGACTGTATTTTGAAGTGTTTATCATTTACTAATCTATTTATTTTGTTTTGTTGGGGATTAAATCCAGGACCTGGAACATTACAGGGTGATGTGCTCTACAAAATCCCCTGGATTTTGAAATCTTTTTCTTAGTACTGGGTTTATAAACATGAACTTTAACACCTGTCTTTCAATTTTATTTTTGACCTACATTGGAACTGAGCGATAGCATTCCAGTTTAATAGGGTGTTCTCTTACAGGAGCTTGGGAATGTGCACAGCTGTCTTCTTGCTGGCACTGCTTTTGACAAGATTTGTACTGAAATGCCTGCCTTTGTTTCCCTGCGTTCCCTGAGGACAACATGTAGTTTCTCTCTGCCTGCTTGTAAGATGTTCATACTTTAGTTGTGTTTTTTAGTCTTGATGAGGTATTTTTCCATGATTTCCTGTGCTCGGACAGTCGTTATTCTTCTTGGATTTAATAGCTTGAGTCATATCACAAAATTGCTTTATAAAAAAGTTTTCCATTACGAATTATGCATCATTTTTCTTTCCTTTCCCGGGAAAACATCTTAGTAGCCCGGCTAGCCTAAAACACGCTCCTGATCACTACTGTTTGTGTCCATGTCTGCTGCTCTTCTGACCCCTCACCTACAGGCACGCTGAAAACAGGCGTGTTAGGTTACACAGGGAGCTTCTTCAGCAGCTTGTTTTCTTACTTTCGTTTTCTCTATGTTTATTCTGCATGGTTTCTACCTCTATGTCTTTGTGTTTACTAATCCTTACTTTTCCAGACTATAATTGACTTCTAATCCACCCATTTTACCTTTCCTTTTAATACATTATAATTCTCATTTTAGAAAGGCTGGGTTGTTTTTTTTTCCCATCATTCCATGTTCTTAGTATTTTGAAAGTCTCAACTATGGCTTCAGTAACTATTTTGCTGTCCTTCAGTGCTAATTGTGGTATCTGCTGGTTTCAGTTGCTTAGTTTCCAATTCAGTAAGGAGTATATATTCCCCTCCTCCTTGAAAGTGATCTTGGATCCTGTAAATTTTGTGCTGGGGAATGGGGCAGAGCAATATTTTCTACAAATATTTTTCATCATTGCTTTGGGATAGAGCAAATCTTTTTAGCAATATGTAGATCCTTTGCATATTCTTTTTCTGATTTGTGGGTAGAACCAGAACGCACTACAGAAGGTAAGACTTCCCTGAAACCAATACTGTTTGTCTTCCTGTCTCTGTGAGTGTCAAGTTCCTTCTGGTTTTCTAGTAGCTCTTCTGCTCACTCACAGGTAGTTTTCTCATGCGCATGCACAGATTCTAGTTTTTCAGAGCAGTGAACAAAGAATGTGGCTCTGGTTTTTAGCTGTCTCCTCAACTCAGGAGTTTGGCAATGCCCACTCGGGCTCCCCACATTGGGACTCATCCAAGGTCTTCAGTACACTCAAGCTGGCATGGTTACTGGGCAGTTTGATCTGTCTCCTCTCTTTTAGATTCACTCTCCTTCCTGGATTCCAGTTGCCACAAAAACAAACAAACAAACAAACAAACAAACAAAACAAAAACCAAACAAACAAAAAAACATGGTTCCTCTGGTTGGTAACTTTTAGTTGGTTTAGGTGAGAGGGCATTTCCTTATTCTCTTTCTTTCTCACTCACCTGGTGGTAAGTTACTGAAGATGAAAAACTGGGGGCACTAGCAAGAGGAGCTCAGTTGTTAGAAGCACTGACTGCTCTTTCCAGAGGACTCTGGTTTAATTCCCAACACTCACATGGTAGTTCACAACCCGATGATCTGATATCTTCACAGAAGCATGCATGCAGGCAAACACCAATGCACATAAAATAAAATACAATATAGTAATGAATAAAAAAAAAGAAAAATGATTGGTCTTTTGCAATTTATAGCAGCTAATGATGTGGCAACCTGAGTAGCCAACCATAAACACTAAATTATGAAAATGAGCATAAATTCCATACAATTTAGTAAAATTTTCATGACACAGTGGTAGATCAAACAGTGGGTATACAGGCTGTGTGCCAATAATCTTGAAAAGGAATTTAAATTGATGTGACTTTAATCAAACACAATGTACCCATTTTCTATAATATTCCTTTTTTTTTCTTTATCTTTCTCCCTCTGCACTTCTCTTCTCTCCTGTTTTCATCCTCTTTTAGGTATAAGGGATCAGACCCACAGTCTCATTCATGCCAAGTTCACACTTCACCTCTCCTCAAGCTCAATCCATAGCCCTTAAGTATTGTTTAATACTGTTATTGTGGACAACTTGTAATAATGCTTCAGGCAGCAGAGTTACTGTAGCAGGCACTGGGCTTGTTTGGATCCTCACAGTTACTCTTCTTGCCCTTGACCTCATTCACTCCTTTCTGAGTTACATAGTTACTCTATCGTTAACAGTGCATTAAAAAAATCAGATTAGACAACAACATCAAACACATCTTGGAAATCTTATTTGTACATTATTACTAATAAATATTTGTTTCATATTTTAGATAAATAACATACGTATTCTATATTTCTCATTAAATAAAACTGAAATAATTTTAGTAGTAATTTTTTAAAACATGTATCTGGAAACTTAGCTAATTTGGGGGATTTGGTCTCTGTGAGGAAAAGATGTGTTTCTTATCCTATATCATTTTCAAAGTTAAGGTTTTACTGCTCTGAGCAGACACCTTGACCAAGGAAAGGACAAAATTTAATTGGCACTAGCTTACAGGTTCAGAGGTTCAGTACAGTATCACCAAGGCAGGAACATGGCAGCATCCAGGCAGGCATGGTGCAGGCAGAGCTGAGAGTTCCACATGTTCATCTGAAGGCTACTAGCAGAATACTGACTTCCAGTCAGCTAGGATGAGGGTCTTAAACCCCACACCCACAGTGACACATCTACTCCAACAAATCCACACCTTCTAATAGTGTCACTCCCTGGGCATATACAAATCATCACAGTCATGAAGTAGCTTTTCCCATCAGATCATGTAGACCAAGAGCAGCTCCATTTTCATTTGATGCTGGTCAAGTGGCATTCTTCTATTTCAGCTAACAGTGTTCTGCAGGGCTCACATCTTGGTAGATTCTCTCAAGGGTAGCAATTCTACAATCTGGAAACATGGAGTTTTGAAGGGTCAACCCACATTTCATCATAGCCTTTTCGATTGGATAGTGCTGATGAAAAGTTTTTCTGGTGATATTGCACCTGTCTTACTTATCAAGACAGTAAACTGGAATTAAAGGGGTCTCAGGCTTGCAACAGCAAAGAGCTGAAGAATTAGCATTGCTGGAGGAAACAGGGGGTCACTGCTTTAACTCTCTTCCCCCTGCAGGCAGTCCTCAGGCAGTGACCACGTGGAAGCAATGTACATGCAGAGGAAAAGGATGATTAGAGAATATATGGAAATCATCTTTCATAGAACAACATTGTCAAGTAGACATTAATTCAATTTTTTGTTTTGTTTTGCTTTTTCTTTTTTTAAATATTTATTTTTATTCTTTAATCCTTTCTTACCATCCAGACTTCTTCTCCCTCCCAGTCTGTTACCCGACTGCTCCCCATCCCATACCTCCTCCTTCCCCAGCCCCAGTGTCCAAGAGGATGTCCCCATCCCTCCACCCATACCCACCAGGCATCCTCCGTCCCTGAGGCCTCAAGTCTCTTGAGGGTTAGGTGTATCTTCTCTTACTGAGGCCAGACCAGGCAGTCCTCTGCTGTATACGTGTCAGGGGCCTTATAACAGCTGGTGTATGCTGGCTGGATGGTGACTCAGTGTCTGAGAGATCTTGGGAGCCCAGGTTTGTAATGATAAAAGCATTGGATTTGATTAGTGCTGAGATTGACATTTGAGATAACTCAAAAGTATACTTTTAAGATTTGATGCCAAGAGATTTATCTATCTAAACTTCAAGCTTTGCTGACTTCCAAAAATCTGATGCTTTTGCACAAGGAATGATTTTATTTTCTTGGTATCCTAAACCTCTTTTGGCTCTTACACCCTTTCACAGGGTTCCTTGAGCCCTGAGAGGAGGGATTTGATGGGGACATTCCATTTAGGGCTGAATGTTTCAATGTCTCTCACTATCTGCATGATTCTAGCTGTGCATCTCTGTATTTCTTCACATTCTGTTTGTAAAACAGAACAATTTTCTATAATGGTATTCTTTTTTTAGTATTTTTATTTTTTATTAAGTTAATAAAATTTATTTTAAAACATACAACTCAATATTGAGATTTTTTTAAGTCATCAAAATAATTTATAATAATTAAATGCACCTTAAATATACATGATATCTTCTAAAGCTAAAAGTAATATGCACTTGACCCTTTTCATTCCCCCTTTTAAAATCTATTTGGAACAATAAACATGATAGAAATAGAAAAAATCTCTTATGAAGTCCACTATGAAAGGAAATTGTGAAAACTTCCTGATTAGACAGAAACTGTTCCATCTCCATGGGAGAAGACTCAGCTTAACTGTGGCTTCATAAAATGAATTGGGGAGTGTTCCTTCTGTTTCTATTTCGTGGAATAGTGTGAAGAGTATTAGTATTAGGTCTTCTTTAAAGGTCTGATAGAATTCTCCACTACACCCGAATGGTCTTGGGCTTTTTTTGGTTGGCAGACTATTAATGACTGCTTCTATTTCTTTAGTGGTTATGGGACTGTTTAGATGGTTTATCTGATACTGATTTAACTTTGTTATTTGGTATCTGTCTAGAAAATTGTCCATTTCATCCAGATTTTCCAGTTTTGTTGAATATAGGCTTTTGTAGTAGTATGATTTTTTTTTTAATTTCCTGAGTTTCTGTTTTTATATCTCCCTTTTCTGATTTTTCTAATTGGATAATGTCTCTATGCCCTCAGGTTAGTCTGGCTAAATGTTTATCTATCTTGTTGATTTTCTCAAAGAACCAGCTCCTGGTTTTGTTGATTCTTTGTATTGTCCTGTTTGTTTGTTTGTTTGTTTGTTTCTTTTTCAATGCAAAAAGCAAGAGGAATTTATTGTTCCAGTGCACTGGGGTCATTCAGTGATTTTTTTTTATATGGTTTCCAGGGGCAGAATAGAGCATCAGCAACTAAGCACAATATGATTAGTGGAAGAGTGTGCCTTAAAACTGATTGGTCTTTAGGGAATGAGGTGACAAGGACTTTCCTTGTCTGGAGGTGGGCAATGGTCTGTCCTGTGGAATGTGTCCCCACCCACAGGCCAGTTCCCACCCTGTGGTCTGAGAAATGTTAATTAGCCTCTCCCTTCCAGAGGGGCAAGGGTTTCATGACCTTCCCAAAGTTCCTGAGCTGACCTTTTCATTCCCCACTTTTCTTTGTGCATGCTTCAATCTTGAAGCTATTGTGGATAGTTATGCAGCTCATATCCCTGGTTCTCTGTAGTTAATTCTTGATATCTTTGTCTCAGGACCATCAACTGTACCATCACCTATGAGTGCTTTAATAAAAGCAGCTAAGCGATTTAGAATGTAAGGGCCAAAGGTCAGAAGCAGGAACAAAATGATCAGGGGTCCTAACCATGCAGAAAGCAAGGTAGTAAACCAGAGGGAGCTGTTAAACCAAGACTTGAAACACCCTGTCTGTTCTCTCTCTCTGTCTGGCTACCTGCTCTCTCACCTTGGCCACTGAATCTTTAGCTGTCCCAGGAATGGTCTCCAATATGTACTTCCCAATGTTTCACCCCCCAGGCAGCATAGAAGAAATGGTTGGCCTCCTAACACTGATGGTCCTGCTGCTGGCTTCTCCCATCTCATGGAGACACATATCTGGGGATTTCTCACAGGACACTTAAATTTTGGGTGTCTGTACCCTAAGCCTCACCTTCCAAAGCCACTTCTGGGACACAGTTTAGATTTACAAGTCCCTCGTCCCCCACATTCAGGCAATCCCTCCCCCTGTGTCTCCAGGGCAGCGACACCCCATAAGTCAAAGCTCACCACTTAATTACAGAGATCAAAGACAGAGTCTAGGCACCAGATACACAGACAGTGGACCAAACCACATCACCAGAGGCTGAGAACACTGCCAAGTCACCCTGGTGGGGTTGTGGGGGCTGCTGAGGCTCAATGGCCGAAGATACACCATAGCTGTCTTATGGTTTCTCTGGCCTTGCAGAAGGGGGTTGCTTGGGTGTCTGCTGTTATCTAGGTGCAGGTGCTGATCTGATGTGAACCCAGACAGTTACTCCAACCACTTTAATGGAGGTCAGGGTAGTCAGCAACACCAGGAACTGTTCTTTGCTTCTGAGTGTTCAGTGTAATGTCTCTTAACATACACCCAATCTCCAACTTGGTACTTGTGTGGAACCTCTGCAGGAACCTCCTGAATCATACAGGGCACTAAGTTTAGGCCACAATTCCAGATGGCTGATGAGGAAAGCTTGCAATCGAGCCATAAGATCCTTGTCAGCCTGAAAAGTCACTCTGGGGGGATCAAGAGCAGGGGTCAAGGGAGGGGATGCAGGATCTCAAAAGGGGTCAGGTTAAAATGGTAGGGGATGTTCAGGGTCAAAGGGAGGGGCACCAAGCAGTCCAAGCCAGTCTCTAAGGTCAATTTAATCAAGGTTCTGTTTATTTTCTCTACCTGCTCTGAGCTCTGGGGACAGTACGCACAATGGGACTTCCAGTTAGTCCCCAATATCTCTGCCAATCCCTGACTTACCTTAAGAGACAAAAGCAGGACCATTGTCCAATCCAATTACCTTGGGCACTCTGAACTTTTGAAAATTTTTCTTCTAATATATTCTTAGATACCATGGTAGCTGCTTTCTGCTTGATGGGGGAAAGCCTCAACCCATCCAGGGAAAACATCTACAAACACTAGAAGGTATTTGTAACCATAGTTTCCTGGCCTAACTTCTGTAAAATTGATCGACCTATAAACTCCAGGCTGTTCTCCCCTAGGTCTTTTGCCCTGTTTACTCTTGGCTGCATAAGCATTCACTTGCTGGCTTACCTTACACTGTTCTACTCTCTCCCTGGCCTAGAACCTGAGGTCTAATATATATATTTTAGGTTCCTTAACTTCTTGGACAAGCTTTTTATCCCCTAAATGAGTCCATCAGTGCATTTGGCCTAGTAAGTCTTTTGCTTGCTTTCTGGGGAGTATAGTTCTCCCTTCTTGTGTGCGCCATTGTCCTTCCTTCTCTAGGGAGTGGTTGGTATGGTGACTAGCAATCTGAGTCCTTTCTTCTATATACTTTAAGTGAAGCCACCTCTTAGTCCACGCCCATTTCCCAGCAGGTGTTCCTTGAGGCCCATAATCAGGATAAGCTCCCACATAGCCACTTGATTTGCCTGGTTATTGCCTAGGGACACTGAGTCTCTTCCTTTCTGATGTCTTGGGCAATGAATAATACTCACAGTTGCTGGCTTCATCAGATCCAAGATTTCCTGCTTGCTCATTTTCCCTCTGATATGAGAAGTCCTCTCTCTTGGTATATAGCCTTGTGGGTGTGGGCTGTGGCAAAGGCATACTTGCTATCTGTGTAGATGTTGATCTTTTTGCCTGCTTCAGGTCCAAGGCTTTCATCAGAGCTATCAGCTCTGTCTTTTAGACTGCGGTTCCCGCAGGATGCGGTTCTGCCCAGACCACGTGGTGCCTGTCCACAATGGTGGCCCCTGCCTTTCATTGTCCCTCCACCAGGCAGCAGCTGCCAACAGTGAACCAGGTTACCTCAGCATGGGGAGCAGCTGATGGACAGGTCCTTTCGCCATCCCTGGTCCTCTAGAATCTGTTGGCAATCATGAGCTGGCAGGTCAAGGTCAGGGTCAGGTAACAGAGAGGCCAGGTTGAGGGCCACTGGTGATGTGAAGGTCACCTGATCTGAATTTATTGTTCCAGTGCACTGGGGTTGTCCCAGACCGGAAGGAGAGACAGCAGCCATTCTTTTTGTTTCTACTTCGTTTATTTCAGACCTGAATTTGATTATTTCCTGCCATCTACTCCTCTTGGGTGTATTTCTTCTTTTGGTTCTAGAGCTTTCAGGTGTGCTGTTAAGCTGCTAGTGTATGCTCTCTCTCTCCAGTTTCTTTTTGAAGGCACTCAGAGCTGAGTTTTCCTCTTAGCACAGTTTTCATTGTGTACCATAAGTTTGGGTATGTTGTGCCTTCATTTTCATTAAATTCTAAAAAGTCTTTAATTTCTTTCTTTATTCCTTGACCAAGTTATTATTAAGTAGGGCTTTATCACTGGAAAGAGAGGCCCATTGGACATGCAAACTTTATATGCCCCAGTACAGGGGAACGCCAGGGCCAAAAGGGGGAGTGGGTGGGTAGGGGAGTAGGGGTGGGTGGGTATGGGGGACTTTTGGTATAGCATTGGAAATGTAAATGAGCTAAATACCTAATTAAAAATGGAAAAAAATCTTGGGGTGACTCTAACTAAGGAAGTGAAAGATCTGTATGATAAGAAATTCAAGTCTCTGAAGAAAGAAATTAAAGAAGATCTCAGAAGATGGAAAGATCTCCCATGCTCATGGATTGGCAGGATCAACATTGTAAAAATGGCTATCTTGCCAAAAGCAATCTACACATTCAATGCAATCCCCATCAAAATTCAGACTCAATTCTTCAACGAATTAGAAAGGGCAATCAGCAGATTCATCTGGAATAACAAAAAACCGAGGATAGCAAAAACTCTTCTCAAGGATAAAAGAACTTCTGGTGGAATCACCATGCCGGACCTAAAGCTGTACTACAGAGCAATTGTGATAAAAACTGTATGGTAGGGCTGGTGAGATGGCTCAGCAGGTAAGAGCACCCGACTGCTCTTCCGAAGGACCAGACTTCAAATCCCAGCAACCACATGGTGGCTCACAACCATCCGTAACAAGATCTGACTCCCTCTTCTGGTGTGTCTGAAGACAACTACAGTGTACTCACATATAATAATAAATAAATCTTAAAAAAAAAACTGCATGGTATTGGTATAGTGACAGACAAGTAGACCAATGGAACAGAATTGAAGACCCAGAGATGAACCCACATACCTATGGTCACTTGATCTTTGACAAGGGAGCTAAAACCATCCAGTGGAAAAAAGACAGCATTTTCAACAAATGGTGCTGGCACAACTGGAAATTATCATGTAGGAGAATGTGAATTTATCCCTTCCTATCTCCTTATGCTAAGGTCAAATCTAAGAGGATTAAGGAACTCCACATAAATCCAGAGACTGAAACTTATAGAGGAGAAAGTGAGGAAAAGCCTCGAAGATATGGGCACAGGGGGCAAAAATCCTGAATAGAACAGCCATGGCTTGTGCTGTAAGATCAAGAATGGACAAATGGGACCTCATAAAATCGCAAAGCTTCTGCAAAGCAAAAGACACCGTCAATAAGACAAAAAGGCCACCAACAGATTGGGAAAGGATCTTTACCTATCCCAAATTGGATAGGGGACTAATATCCAATATATATAAAGAACTCAAGAAGGTGGACTCCAGAAAATCAAATAACCCCATTAAAAAATGGGGCTCAGAGCTGAACAAAAAATTCTCACCTGAGGAATACCGAATGGCTGAGAAGCACCTGAAAAAATGTTCAACATCCTTAGTCATCTGGGAAATGCAAATCAAAACAACCCTGAGATTCCACCTCACACCAGTCAGAATGGCTAAGATCAAAAATTCAGGTGACAGCAGATGCTGGCAAGGATGTGGAGAAAGAGGAACACTCCTCCATTGTTGGTGGGATTGCAAGCTTGTACAACCACTCTGGAAATCAGTCTGGCGGTTCCTCAGAAAATTGGACATAGTACTACCGGAGGATCCCGCAATACCTCTCCTGGGCATATATCCAGAAGATGTCCCAACCGGTAAGAAGGACACATGCTCCACTATGTTCATAGCAGCCTTATTTATAATAGCCAGAAGCTGGAAAGAGCCCAGATGCCCCTCAACAGAGGAATGGATACAGAAAATGTGGTACATTTACACAATGGAGTACTACTCAGCTATTAAAAAGAATGAATTTATGAAATTCCTAGGCAAATGGATGGACCTGGAGGGCATCATCCTGAGTGTGGTAACCCAATCACAAAGGAACTCGCACAATATGTACTCACTGATAAGTGGATATTAGCCCAGAAACTTAGGATACCCAAGATATAATATACAATTTCCTAAACGCATGAAATTCAAGAAAAACGAAGACCAAAGTGTGGACACTTTGCCCCTTCTTAGAAATGGGAACAAAACACCCATGGAAAGAGTTACAGAGACAAAATTTGGAGCTGTGACGAAAGGATGGACCATCTAGAGACTGCCATATGCAGGGATCCATCCCATAATCAGTTTCCAAACGCTGTCACCATTGCATACACTAGCAAGATTTTGCTGAAAGGACCCTGATATAGCTGTCTCTTATGAGACTATGCCGGGGCCTAGCAAACACAGAAGTGGATGATCACAGTCAGCTATTGGAGGTGTCACACGGCCCCCAATGGAGGAGCTAGAGATATTACCCAAGGTGCTAAAGGGAACTGCAACCCTATAGGTGGAACAACAATATGAACTAAGCAGTACCCCGGAGCTCTTGTCTCTAGCTGTGTATGTATCAAAAGATGGCCTAGTCGGCCATCACTGGAAAGAGAGGCCCATTGGACTTGCAAGGTTTATATGCCCCAGTACAGGGGAACCCCAGGGCCAAAAAGGGGGAGTGGCAGAGTAGGGGGTGGGGGGGGAGGGTGGGGGGGACTTTTGGGATAGCATTGAAAATGTAAACGAGAAAAATACCTAATAAAAAATAAATAAATAAATAAATAAATAAATAAATAAATAAAAACAAATTAAGTAGGGCTTTGTTCAGCTTTCATGTGTATGTCAGCTTTCTATTGTTTTTGTTGCTACTGAAGACCAACCTCAGTCCATGGTGATCTGATAGGAGGCAAAGAGTTATTTCAATCTTCTTGTATATGTTGAGGCCTGTTTTGTGACTGATTATATTGTTAATTTTGGAAATGGCAACATGAGGTGCTGCAAAAAAGTATATTCTTTTGTTTTAGGATGAAATGTTCTATAGATGTCTGTTTAATTCATTTGGTCCATAACTTCTGTTAGTTTCAATGTGTCTCTGTTTAGTTTGTGTTTCCATGATCTGTCTGTTGATGAGAGTTGAGTGTTGAAGTCTCGCACTTTTATTGTGTGAGGTGCAATGTGTGTTTTGAGTTTTACTAAAGTTCTTTTGTGCATGTGAATGCCCTTGCATTTGGAGCATAGATGTTCAGAATTGAGAGTTCTTGGTAGATTTTTTTTCTTTAATGAATATGAAATGCACTTCCTTATCCTTTTTGTTAACTTAGTTGATTTTATTCATTATTAGAATGGCTACTCCAGCTCTTTCTTGGGACCATTTGCTTGGAAAATTGCTTGCCATCCCTTTACTCTGAGGTAGTATCTGTCTTTGTCACTGAGGTGCATTTCTGGTATGTAAAAAATGTTTGGCCCTGCTTACATATTCAGTCTGTTAGTTTGTGTCTTTTTATTGGGGAATTGAGCTCATTGATGTTAAGAGATATTAAGGAACGGTGATTATTGCTGCCTGATATTTTTTCATGTTATTTTTGTTTGTATAGCTATCTTTTTTTGGGTTTGTTGAAAGATTACTTTCTTGCTTTTTCTAGGGTGTAGTTTCCCTCCTTGTGTTTGTGTATTCCATATATTATCCTTCGTAGGGCTGGATTTGTGGAAAGATATTGGGTAAATTTGGTTTTGTCATAGAATACCTTGGTTTCTCCATCTATGATAACTGAGAGTTTTGCTGGGTATAGTAGCCTGGGCTGGCATTTGTGTTCTCTTAGGGTCTGTATGACATCTGCCCAGGATCTTCTAGCTTTCATAGTCTCTGGTGAGAAGTCTGATGTAATTCTGATAGGTCTGCCTTTTTATGTTACTTGCCTTTTTTCCCTTACTACTTTTAATATTCTTTCTTTGTTTAATGCATTTGGTGTTTTGATTATTATATGACAGGAGGAATTTATTTTCTGGTCCAGTCTATTTGGAGTTCTGTAGGTGTCTTGTATGTTCATGGGCATCTCTTTCTCTAGGTTAGGGAAGGTTTCTTCTCTAATTTTGTTGAAGATATTTACTGGCCCTTTAAGTTGAAAATCGTCATTTTCTTCTATACCTATTATCCTTGGGTGTGGTCTTCTCATTGTGTCCTGGATTTCCTGGATATTTTGGGTTAGGAGCTTTTTGCATTTTCTTTGACTGTTGTGTCAATGTTTTCTATGGTATCTTCTGCACCATATCTGTCTTTTATCTCTTGTATTCTGTTGGTGATGCTTGTGTCTATGACTCCTGATCTCTTTTTCTAGGTTTTCTATCTTCAGTGTTGTCTGCTTTTGTTATTGGTTCTAGTTCCATTTTTAGATCCTGGATGGTTTTGTTCAATTCCTTCACCTGTTTGGTTGTGTTTTCCTGTAACTCTTTAAGGGATTTTTGTGTTTCTTCTCGAAGGGCTTGTACCTGTTAACCTGTGTTCTCCTGTATTTCTTTAAGGGACTTATTTATTTTCTTCTTAAAGTCCTCTAGGATCATCACGAGAAGTTATTTTAGATCCAAATCTTGCTTTTCCAGTATGATGTTGTATCCAGGACTTGCTATAGTGGGAGAACTGGGTTCTGATGATGCCAACTAGCTTTTGTTTCTGTTGCTTATGTTCTTACCCTTGCCTCTTGCCATCTGGTTATCCCTGATGTTAGCTGTTCTTGCTACCTATGACTGTGGCTTGTCCCTCCTGCAAGCCTGTATGTTAGTACTCCTGGGAGACCAGTTCTCTCTGGGAGGAACTTGGGTATGGAGAGCTGTAGCACAGGGTCAGCTCCAGGGTGCATTGGGAAACAGGACGGATCCTTTCCCAGGCTGTTCTTAGGTTCCTGTAACCTGAGGGTTCCGCCAGTGTCCCTCTGAGCAGAAGTGGTGGTCTTACCTGTGCTCACAGGCTGGTCAGCACTCCTGGAAGACCTTCTGTCTCCTGTCGGTATTTAAGTAAGGAGCACTGTGGCACAGGATCAACTTCAGGCACAAATGGAAACTGGAAGCCTTCTCCAGTGGTTTTTCCAGAGAGTGTCCAATCCATTTCTAGTCATATAAGACTTCTTCAACTTTTGCAATAAACCTTTCTCACTCTGAGGCTGTGTTGACATCTGTGATCTCAAACATTTTGGACTCGGGCTTGTTGCCATCTTGTGGAGTGGAGTCAGTAGTATTCTTTATGTTAGAATTGCCTTTCTAAAAATATTCAGAAAATAATTAATTTAAGTATGTATGTTCCTAGGGTCCTACTCACATCATGAGGATATGGAGAAGGAATAGGGAAGGACTAATAAATTTTCTTTCATTTTTTTTCCTTTTATTGAAAGTAGATTTTCTTCTCACATAATGTATCATGATTACAATTTCCTCTTCCTTTACTCCTCCCAGCTCCTCCCACCTCCTTCCCATCTGGATCTACTTCCTCTTCAGGAAAAAAACAGGCTCAAAGAGATTATTATATAATAAATATAATATAGTGCAATACATAAGAGTTGGACAAGACAAACAAACCAGAGGAAAAGAGTCCAAGAGAAGGCACAAGAAGCAGAGATCCACTTATTCACACACTCAAAACACTAAACTGGAAGCCATAAGTATAAGCAGAGGAACTGATACAGACTCTTGTAGGCTCTGTACCTGTTGTCTCAGTCTCTGTGAGTTCATATGAGCCATGATCATATTGAGGGATTTGTTTTCTCAGTATCCTACATCCTCTTTGACTCTTTCAACCTCTTCTTTAACAGGGTTCTCTGAACCTGAGAGGAGGGAAACATTCCATTTAGAGCTAAATGTTCCAATGTCTCTTACTCTCTACATAATGTCTGGCTATCGGTCTCTTAATTTGTTCCCATCTTCTGGAGGAGGAAGCTTCTCTAGTGATATCTGAGCAAGGCACTGATCTAGAAGTATAGCAGAATTATCATTAGAGTCATTTTATTACTATGGGGTTTATTATTGTTGTTTTGTTCGCCTTCCTTCATTCCTTCCCTCCCTCCCTCCTTCCTTCCTTCTTTCTTTTTCTTTCTTCTCTCTTTTTTCTTTTTTTCCCTTTTTCTTTTGGCCAATAGCATTTGTTTTCATCCTAGTACCCTGGACTATCTAATTTCTGGTTCTTGATCACTCGATCAGTGTCAGATATATGTTTCATCTCATGGAGTGAGTCATAGGTAAAGCCAAAAATATGGCAGATATGAACAAATACAGAGACCAACAGTCAGACATATGCAAAATGTGAGAAACATTGGAACATTCAGCCCTAAATGCTCTCAAGCTCAGGTACTGGTTGGTTACTTCCACAAGTTTTGTGCCTCCATTGTCCTAGCATATCTTGCAGGCAGGGCACCATCAAAAATCAAAAGTTTTGTGAGTGACTTGGTGTTCACATTTATCTTTCAGTAGCATGCAGAGTACCTTCCTGTAACACAGTGCTTAAACATTGGATTAAAACTCTATGTAGGCATCGGCTCCATTTCTCCATGTTTGATGAGTTGTGTAGGTGTTGCCTTCAGCAATGGAAGCTTGTTTTCAGTTTGTGGAGAGCAACCTATAAGCTTGACAACAGTTTGTGTTGTTTGGGGATTTCCATGGGATGCCTTTGGCTAACACTTCAATTAGATAGAACTAAAGTCCTATACTAGAAGCTTCAATTGATGACAAGGGATGATAATTATTTGGAGATTTCATTTAGATCATCTTCCTGTATGAAGAAGCTATTATTGTATTAGATTTCCATTCTACCACTCAAATAATCCTTAATTTTAGCTATCCCTCTATATTCACTCCCTTGTTTCCCTCTCCTCTCACCTTCTTCAGTTGATTCTCCCTTTACATCCCTCCCAATCCATCCTTAACTATTGTATTAGTCAGGGTTCACTATAGTCACAGAACTTATAGGATGTTTCTAATATATTAAGAGAATTTATTGTAATGACTTACAGTCTGTAGTCCAACTAACCCAACAATGGGCAGCTGTGGATGGAAAGTGCAAGAATCTAGTAGTTGAATCAGTCCCATGAGGCCAGGTGTTTAAGCTGGTCTTTTGTAGAAGTAGGTTCAAACAGATTTGCTGTTAAGTAAGTACAAGGAGTCGAAGAAGAGTGAATCTTCTTTCTTCCAATGTCCTTATGTAGGCCTCCAGCAGAAGGTATGACCCATATCAAGGTTAACCTTGAACTCAGAGATCTCCTTGCCTCAGTCTCTTGGGATTAAAGGTGTGTCCTACCTTGCCTAGGCCTAAGCTTTTCATGGCCACTATGCCCCAAGATCTCCATGTCAAGATCCAGGTCAGAAACTTATGTCTTCCAGCTTCAAGATCTGGATCACAGGTATGCCCCTCCAATTGTGGATTGTAGTTTATTCTAGATATAGTCAAGATGACAAGCAGGAATAGCCACCACAACTATCTATTCTATTTCTCTTTCCTTAGGAGATCTATCTGCACTCTCTAGTCCCTTACTCTCTACACCTTATCTCTATGTTTCTGTGAATTGTAGCTTGGTTATCAATGACATAACACCACTAATATCTACATATAAGGGGGTACATGCCATGCTCATCTTTTTGGGTCCAGATTATCTCACTCAGGAAGAAATTCTTATCTTTAAAGAGTATGACATATTATCCTTACTCACTTTAATTCCAAGAACTCTTACCTTAGCCTAGCATATGAATTTGTACATATGTTGGTGTATAATCAAAGTACAACATTAAAATATTTTTAACCAAAGGTTAAGAGCTAGATTTGTAAAGATAGAAAAATATGCATATCTCTGTGTGCATATTAATATATGTATATCTCTGTGTTTGTATCTATGTGTATAACTGTAGTTTGCCCATGTGTATATGTGCACATGTGCATGTGTGCATGTGTGTATATACTAGTGGATGTGAGAGATCAGAGGTTATCTTGGATATCAGTCCTCAGGTACCTTCAAACTTTTTTTGTGTGAGATAATCTCTCATGGAACCTTGCCACATGGTCCACAGTAGCTGGCTCATAAACGTCTACTGATCCTCCTGGTTTAGTCTCCATCCCTCTCTGAAGCTCTGGAATTGTGATCTAGCACCACCATGATAGACACTTTTTCAATAGTTCTGATGATCTCTCTTTATGCTCTCAAGAATCTTATGGTTCTAGAAAGGTAATGTTTGTGCAAAATAGATAAAGGTACAATATTTCAGGCTTTAAATCTAGTGTTAGAAATTAGTTTGTTGAGTCTCTGACACTTAACAATCAACACTGGATATTTCTGTTAATGAGGACTTGATTACTCTGGCAACTCCTAGTCAGTTATGTTAGATGCACTGCTCTCTAACTTAGTCTGTCTCAGCTGCTTTTCCCTCTTCAAAGTCACCAATGCTGGCCTACAGCTTTCTAGAGCCTTCATCAAATGCTTATATCTGGGCTAATAACATTGACATAAATAATGACATTTTCAAAAGACTAGGAATACTCATTTCTCCATTATAATAGTTATCATAATAATTTTCAGCAGCACAGATTTTTATGTAAAATATAAAATAAAATTAATTCTATCAGTGTAGATCATTTTCTTAAGAGATAAATGAATGAGTTTTAGAAGTTAGCTTAATGGGTTTTCATTATACTAATTTGATAGCACCCCTTCATTTAAAACAAGTTCTTTTCTTGCCGATCCTTCAAAAGGAAAGCTCAGCTCCCATCTCTATCACAAGGAAGATTTAGGTCTCTAGGCAACCTACTCAAGCAGTGTTGTTCATTTGATTCACTGTCACCACGGGGAAAAAGAATTTGACATAAAGCAGACTTTTCTAGGTATCCTTCCCTTTATATTTCTCCTGGAAATATTCCATTTTCATATATCTTGGACTCAATCCCCATCCCTGGGGATGCTGACTACAGAGGACTCATAGAAAGTTTCTCTTTGGAAAGGGGAGAGAGACAGAGAGACGGAGACAGAGAGAGAGAAAGAGAGAGAGAGAGAGAGAGAGAGAGACAGACAGACAGACAGACAGACAGACAGACAGGCAGGCAGGCAGGCAGGCAGGCACACACAAAAGAAACAGAGACAGAGACACAAAGACAGAAAGACAGAGAGACCGAGACAGACAGATAGACAGACAGAGAGACAGAGTTCCCACTTCATCTAAGGTAACATCCTTTCCCAAAAGATGAACCTCATTTAATTACTGAGTGGTTTATGATGCAAAGCTCCTTCTTCACTCAGCTGATAACCAATCTAAAGGGCATCCCAGTTAATAAGATTTATTAGTGACTTGGACTTTGCTTTTCTTCCTGCCAGTCTTTCTCCTTTCTTCCCTCCCTCACTCCCTTCCTTCGTGATTTTATTTATTTTTTTTTTTTTGAGATAGGGTCTTGGTATGTATCCAATCCTTGGCCTTAAGTCCTTGGGCTTTCTCGTCTCAAGTGTTGTAAAATAGGTTGCACCAGCACTTCCAGGAGGACATCAAAGTTGTTCTTTCTTTGCCCTACCCTGCTGTCTTCATTCACAAAAGAGAATTTCCCAAAGGACCCACTCCACAAAAAGAAAAAGAAAATCCAATGTTTCCTAGGAAACATGGTGTGAAGCAAGATATCTCTGAAGCAGCTATCTTTCAATATTTGAAAAGAAACCTTAAAAATAACCATGCCCCTTGATATTTGATAACTTTAAATACTAAAGATATTAAAACAGATTAATTAAAAACAGAACATAGATCTAAATCTTAATCTAATAAATTTAAACTTTTAAGAGAAATCTTTGTTACCAAGGACCTAACAAATATTTTATAGAAACAACACACACACACAAACACACACACAAATAAACCAGGAAAGAAGAAATGATTAATTCAACTGTGTGGATTTTGAGAATTGTGGCCATGAAAAGATACGATTAAGCAAATAATAAGGAATTTCAGGATACAAAATTTTGTAAGACATGTCTATAACAAAACATCTCATACAGAATCCACAAAGAATTCTGAAAACATATTAACAAGAATATAAAGAATTTGATGAAAAAGGGATAAAAGGTTTGAACATGTATTTCATCAAAGACAGTCAGATGACAAATGAACACAAAGAAAACACATTCACAGAGGAAATGAAAATTCAACTCCACTGACTTTTAATTCTCACCTATTGCACCAAGAGGTATGGTTCATCTAAATCCCTGCCTCCCCCTCAACATCTTTGAAATTTAGCAAAGGTGATAAGAGAATAGTGATAGTTCACTGGGGTTTAACGGGCCAAACATGAGGTCAGTTATTCCAACTATTAAAAATATGAAATCAAGTTTCTGGATATTACAAATAAGGCTGCTATGAAGATAGCAAGTGTCCTTGTAGTATAGTGGGACATCTTTTGGGTATACACCCAGGAGTGGTATATCTGGGTCTTGAGATGGAATTACTCCCAATTTTTTGAGAAACTGCCAAATTTATTTCCAAAGTGTTTGTACAAGTTTGGACTCCAACCAGAAATGGAGGCGTGTTCCCCTGCTCAACATCCTCATCATCATGTGTTGTCACATGAGTTTTTCATCTTATCCATTCTGAACAGTGTAAGATGGAATCTCTGAGTCAGTTTGGTTTGCATTTCCCTAACGATTAAGGACACTGGAATTTTTGTTAAGTGCTTCGTGGCCACTAGAGATTCCTTTGTTGAGAATTGTGTTTCTCACTGTATCCAATTTTTAATGGGGTTATGTGGTTTGTTTGTGTCAAATTTCCAGCTTTATTCATAATATTCAGTAACTGGAAACATGAAAGATAACACTCAACCAAAAAAAAATGGATTAAAAAAATGTGAGAGTGGTTCTTGTCCACCCCTGGAGCTGATCCTGTGCCACAGTGTTCCATACCCAAATGCCACCAGGATGATCTAAAATCAGTTTCTATTCATGGCACCCACACCTCAAAACTCTCAGTTTTATCATCTTCAAATTTTAACTCTTACTCTTTACTCTGTCCTATAGTGTCATATGCTGTAAGGTATGTTGGCCGAGTTCTTCCCACCTCTCCATCTGACTTGTATGTGTATATGAGCATATGAATGCTATGCACATACTACAAGTGTGTACTCCAATATCAGTAGTTAGCCACACAGTTCAAAGTAAACAGACACCAAACATAACAAAACAAAACAATGCCTACAAACTTAGCTTGGGCAAGAGAAGCAGGTAGGCTAACTGCAGACCTTCTGCATCTGCTTCTCCTGACTCAGTCAATCACCCAGCTTCAGCCCTGCCTCTGCAGCAGAACACCTGCTGTACCCACTTCTCCCTCCCTGCCCTTATCTCTAGCTGATCACACAGATTTTACCCTCCTATCTGCCCTCCTCCCACTCTTTGCTTTATCCCAGCCTCCAACTCCAGCAGGCACTCCTTGGGAGCCCACAGGCCACTCCTTTCAGGGCAGCCAGTAGGACAACTGCATCTCCCCACCTTCCCTTCCATTCCTCCAAATTTAAGCCCCCAGTTTCATCTCCAGCTCTCTAGCAGACCACTGGCTGTCCCTTCTCCAACTTTTCTTCATCCAACTTTCCTCCCACGTGTGAAGCCCTTATATTATACCCAACCCATCCCTATCCCTAAATGTCATGTCCCAATACCCAGAAGTCATTTTACCTGGAAACCTCTAGTTCCTACACCTATCAAGATTCCAGAGTTTCTTTCTGGTAACACACAGCCACCACAATCTCCTAAGAACCAGAGAGAAAACAGAAACCAAGGAACAAAACAGCCACCCAACGAATCAGCACCTAGATTATAATTTTTCCAATCCCAGATGCAAAAGCTAAAGATTTGATTTTATTAAACCATAGGATGCTTTGCTTAGGTGGCTATATAGGAATAGATCTATTTATTAAAAATGTGCATTCATCTTTGAAAACAACTACAAAATTAAATACATGATTAGATATTCACTCTAGTTTTTGTTTTCTTGAAACTTTTGCTCGTAGCAAAAATTTATCTGGAAGGAAAACCTTATATATGGCCAACTAATTCAGGAAGTTGGCCTGTTTATAAAGGATGGACAATGGTGTCTTCATATTGCTAGTTACATGAATAAACAGAGAACATGATGTAGAGTTCCACTGGGCAGTTATCACTCTACTATTACTTCCTGTAGCTTCTATAGAGCCATGATCTCTACAAGGTTAATGACTCATTATATATTGTCTTAGAATGCTACTTGATTGGCAATTTCAAAATGTTTCTAAATACTTATAATTGAAAAATGCTTATGGATAAACTATTTCTTTTTGTATGTGTCTTATCTATTATAATTGGAAGCATATCTTCATGCTTTAATTAACCTTTACTTAAACATGATTAGAAGCATAGTTCGATGTATTTGGAAGTCCTTACCTATATATTACAACATTTTCAAATGAGATTTACTTTGGCAAACTCTGGTATCTTGTTAGAAAAGAGAGCATAGTACATAAAGTGGAGTTTATACAAATCAAACCACCTTCAAGAGTAATGAAATATGCATACATTACTGATAAACTCACTTCCTTTGACAAACTTCCTTTCCTGCTCAAAATCCATAAACTTTGTTATCATAAACTACAGTTTTAATGATATATTGACATACACTAATTATGCACAATAATGTGCTTCATTGGAGTATTTTCATCATGTATATGAATTTTGATCACAATAATTCACATTAATGTCACACAGAAGGAATTTTAGTAGTTTATACCATTGGAGCATCGTTGTTGCAAATGCCAAGTCACTACTGCTCCTTCTCACTTGGCCATCAGCTCATCAGAAGTCAAGGAGAACATATGTGGTCCGTGGCTGTACAGTGCTTAGAAAAGTACTTATGTATGGTGAGTGGTCAAACTGAATGACTGCATAATGAATAAGTTATATGTGTACATACCCATACTCACACATATATACCATGTGTACATACTAGTAATATTAGATAAATAAGTTAAATATATCTTTTAACAAGAATATTTTGACAAACTACCATGACTTTTGTTTAGAGCATCACTAAAAAAATAATGAGAACTGGGTTAGTTTATTACATCCAGTGCCCAAACCTGGTAGCTATTTAATTATCTAGAAAGTGTAGATCTGAATTAATGCAGAGTTTTCCTCTTCAGTCAATTCATTTGTTTGTATCTCTAGATTGAATTGGAACAAAGAGAGGAGGTTCCTCCTTTTGTGTGACTATTCAGTAGACAGGAGTGTAAATGGAGAAATGTGTTGACCTTCTCTCTGCGAGATTTGTATCACTGTTCACTGGGCACATGAGGCTAAAACTTCAGGAGAGGGGTTAAAAGCAGGAGAACATTCATTTAATAAAAATGGACATGGAAATTATTCTGTTATGAATCGCATTTGTGAAGTACAGGTTTTGTTCTGTGAAAACCTGGTGCATTTCTATTGCCATGGTGACCTAGAGAGAACATGAAATGGCTGTGGATTAATGGTTTCACTCGGGGGTCAATTTTCAAACTAATAGAATATGCTCTTTTTAGTTCTTGCTCTTGTCAGAGTTTACCAGTGGGTGTGCATGTCTAGTTTTAGGTGATTTGTTGTTGTTGTTGTTGTTGTTGTTGTTGTTGTTGTTGTTGTTTTATCAGAAGATGACATGCCCAGAAAACCAGATGAGATCAAATTGTCTGTCTAGGACTTTGGGGAGACACTCTGTAAAGAAAGTAGTGAAGACAAAACCTACTTCAGCTAAGTGATTTGGCCCTGACATTGAAAGACACATCAGCCTGCTAAAGGTTCATTAAAACCCATTATTTTCTTTCTTAAAACAAAACAAAACAAAACAAAACAAAACAAAACAAAACAGAGCATCCAATTTTTAAAAAAAGCAAAACCCAACCGATCATAGCACTCCACAGCAGTCATGTCTATGTGAGTTGGTGTCTGTCAGATGGACTGGGTATGATCATAAAATACATATGCCATCCTCAAGTATGAGTCATGATTTATAAAGTCTCCTACTATGTTATCGCATGCTCTTTCCTTCTCATGGCTGATAGGATGATAATGCCCTGCATGACATAAGATGGAATATATCAAAGTACACAGAAACTGTCAGTCTTATCAGCAAGAAATTTTAAAGAGGAAAGCCACTCACTCTGTTGGCTTCCTGATCTACCTCGAATCATATCATCTTGCTCTTTAGATTTTTGTATTTGGGAGTTTTTATTTTTGAAGTTTAGCTCATCCTAATTGGTATTCACTTGAAACTTGCAATACAGACAAATGTGTATGTGTACCTCCTGTCAGTCAAAAGCATGAGTTGAAAAGAAATACAATTATTAAAAGCTTGAACTGCAAGAAAAGTGAGAAAAGGTCTATCTTTAAAATTGATCTGACCTTCTTAAAAATCCATCAGTGAATAAAAAAATATGTCTTATGATTTTATCTTCTGCTTAGCAAAAACTAATAATCTACTGAGTGGAAGTGACGTAGAATTTTGATGATCAATTCTCTATAAACTGGATTCCTGCACCTTCTGGAAATTAGGGAGTTTGTTGTTATTTGGAGTTCCCTATTTTCCAATTAAACTGGACCCATAAGCCTATAAAACTTTGGCTGATGTTGGATTACTGTAACTTATAGGATTTAAATAACACCATTTTGATATATTCAGAATCCCAAATAAGAATACTTATCATTGGGTGTTAATGTCCATGTTAAAGTCACTGTCATTAAACCTACTAAATACATTCTAAAGAATGTGTTCTTCATTCTGAGTATAATGTTAATATTCACATTTCACAAATGACAAATGGAGATGTGGAGCATAGCAATCTGCCCAAAGCCATATAAAATTATATAGTGAGCTAGGATTTGAAACAAGACTTGACACCATGTTTGATCTTTAATTTTCAGAGTCAGAGAGCAAAATACCATGCAGAGTTGATTTCCCAGTTGTCGTTTATAAAATTACTTTTTCGGGAACTTCAGTTGCTATGCTAGAAGTGCACTCTTAAGTCTTCAGCTCCAGATGACATCTCTTCGGAACAAAGAAGAGAACAGAATAACATGATTTTAAAACGATGGAAAATTACTGTCAAAACTACCATAACTTAACCTTTCAAAACATTAAAACTGTAAAGTAATATCCTTGGTTCTTCTAAACCTGCCATGAAAACCACATCTGTTCTCATAAGTTTTGTTTGTATGACAACATAATATTCTTTCAACTCCTGCCTATGTTTTCATACATAATGTATGAGTTTCATATATAGTGCCAAGGTTAGCTGGATTGCATTCTGAAAGTTTTAATTCAACAGCTTTTAGAAATGCACACAGGTGTACGTGCACTTGCACATACACACATTTCCCTTCAGAAAAAAATTTTGCCTATCTCAACATTCCCATCTTTGTTTCTTACAAAATAATTGATTCCAAATAATGCCTAGATTTTTAATTTGTATTGTATACATACCAATTACTCAGAGTTTTTGAATTGTAATTACTATTACCTATGATCTCCTTCACTCATTGCTGATAAATTACTACATCCAAATAACTTTTATGTGATAAAATTGACTTTTAAATAGTGTATCACTATGTAGCTCTGACTGGGCTGGAACTCACTATACCAAGAACACTAACACAAGTTGCCTTTGAACTCACATCTGCTTGTCTTTGCCTCCCAAATACTGGGATTAAAGGCATGTGCCACCGTGCCCAGCATCAAGTTAATTTAAAAATTTGAAGTTCAGTGACTGAGTTTCTTAGCTACAAATTTAAGAGATACTCTTTATACTTGGTAAGAACTTCAGTGCAAATATCTGTAGAAAATGAATCACACATAAACACTTAGGGTTTTTTTTTTAAGCACTAATAGGTAAGAACAGCCCATAAACAAAAAAGAGTGGTTATCTGAAAATAAAATGTAAATGATTTCAGTACAGTAACAGCAGGTGGATGAAGCCTATCTTGCTTCATGCCTCAAAGATCTTTCTTACTTATGATATTTAGATGACTAATAAGCATTTACCAAAGCACAATGCCTACAATATTAGCCAGCATAACATTTTATGAGCATGGGGTTTGTAATGTAGACGTTCTTTAGTGTGGTAAATGAAATAGTGGGAGTGAGGAGAGTACAGCATTTGTCCCTGTTCATCCCAAGATGCAAGTGAAAGACATAGCAGTTTTGTTTTGTTTGTTTGTTTGTTTGTTTGTTTGTTTTGACAGACATGTGACTTGAAGTCATTTTTAAGTCATGTTCTGTGGAGAGGAGGAAAGTAATTCTTTAGACTTAATAAGGTAAACTCATTCATATCTACTCTTTAACTTTCTAAAATAAGTTTCTTTGGGGGTTCTAAATAGTAAGACCATTGAAAGTATAACATTTATTATTTTCTGGGACAATACATGTCCTAGTGTGCAAAGAAATAGCTTGATGTGGAAAGTACTATGGACCATTTATACATACATACATATATGTATATATATATAATCCTGATCTATTAGTAGGAAACCATGCAATCTCAAGCAAACCACTTTACCCTCTTACTTCTACTTTCCCTGTCAGGAAATATATAAATAAAACTGACATCCATTTATGGTCTAGAAAAATAAGCCGTGTACTTAGGACAGACCTTGAAATGAAAAAGGGCTATTAGTCAAGTTATTTCCAGGCAGAAAATATAATTATTTTTCTTAATAATTTAAAAATTTTTTAAAATAATGAACTCTTTCCCCCCTCTTCTTTCTCCTGCCAAACCTCCTGTGTCTTCTCCCTGCAACACTTCCAATGAGCTCCACTCCTCAAAGTCATAGACTCTTCTTCTTCATTATTATTATATATATATATTCATGCCTATCTATCTATCCATCTATCTATCTATCTATCTATCTATCTATCTATCTATCTATCTATCCATCCATCCATCCATCCATCCATCCATCCATCCATCCATCTATCTATCTATCTATCTATCTATCTATCCATCTATCCATCTATCTATCTATCTATCTATCTATCTATCTATCTATCTATCTATCTATCCATCTAACATGCTGAATATATTTAATGTTTTTATACACATGATTTTTATGGCTAGTTGGTGTTGTGTACCCAATCTAAGGACTAATCCCCGAGGAAAGCTAACCCTGCTCAGCAGTACTTGGTTAATGTAGGTTTTTTTTTCCCATCTCTTAGGGGTGGAGCACCTTGAGACTCCTCTCTTCCATGTCAGCATGTCTATTAGCGTTGTCAGTGTTTGAGCCTTGTTTGGATAGTCATATTGTTTTAGTTATCATGGGTGTAGCTTTTCTGTTATTTCCAGGAGACACAACTCATAAAAGACTTTGTGCTTCCTCTAATTTTTATGACTCATACTTCTTATATGGTGCTTCCTGAGCCTTAAGTAGAAGAGTTGCATTGCGGATGCTATCTGTTGAGTTTAGGTACCCCATGACCAGTTATTATTTGTATTTTTAAGCAGTTTTGGCTTTCTGTAATGGTCTCTGTCTGCTGCAGAGAAAAGACAAGGGATGAAGATGATACTTATCAGTGGGTATGGAGGGTAAGTGTTTGTAATTCACTTAGGAATTATACTGATCTAGTAAATGGTCAGTAGTAGCTTCTTGCCTAAGGCCTGTGACTTCGCTAGCACAGAGAAGTGGCCTAGATTTTTAATACTAGGCATGATTTCCTTCTTTCCATGTACTTGAAGACCAACAAAGAGGGGTGTGTTCATTCTGACAGAGAGAAGAATAAGACTAGGTTTGAGGCATTCTGAAACCCAACTCTCTTATAGAATATTTGATGAGTATATGCTTGCCTCAAGGTCACTACCAAATTTTTAATCTTTTTCTTTTTTACAGAATTTATTTATTTTATGTATATGAGTCCACTGTAGCTGTCTTGAGACATACCAGAAGAGGGCATCAGATCCTATTACAGATGGTTGCTGGGGATTGAGATCAGGACCTCTGGAAGAGCAGTCAGTGCTCTTAATCACTGAGCCATCTATCTAGTTCTAAGTTTTTCATTTTAATAGACCTGATTTTCTAGTAGTTTTTAACTCCAAACCTAATGATCTGAGTACTTCTTGTGAAATTTCTCTGTGTTAGATCACTTCCCAGTAAGCTTATATGTGGCTGTGTTGTACCTGGCAGCTAATTATGTAAGAAATCCTACAATTACCAAGGTGAATAGGAACAGAAGAAGCAGCAAGTTGTAATGAGGATAAAGGGAAAGCCAAGGACATCAATAAATAAGCCTCTGCAAGTCTCTTAAAAGAGGACCATCCCTGGTCAAATGGAATCTTTATAGTAAAAGGGAAAACTACCTACAACTATAACTATTATGTGGCATCTACTTAGTCACTCACCAATTTATGGCTGAGATCAACATTATCATTGATGATAGTTTACCTCAAATACAAAAACATTGTGAATCAAGAAGTTTTTACTAAAACTCTGTGAGCTGAGTATGCCTCAACACAACTAAAGCTGAAAAATCTATTAATACAACATGACTATTTTTATTAAATAATACAAATAGAACACATATAACTTAAATATATACATCACAGATTATTATCAATTGGCTCTGAAATTATTCCTATTGAGTGTAGACTTTCCTTTGAGATATAGGGTATGTTTATATAAAATGTCTACAGGTTAATAACCATCAATTCTAATTTTCTAATTTTAAAAGTATTTAAGCAGATGTGGTAATGTGCACCTTTAGTCCCATCAGACAGTTGGCAGATGCAGTTAAATATCTATAAGTTAAAATCCAGCCTGGTATACAAACCAAGATCCAGGCCAGCCAGGGACACAATGTTCTTACTGTCTCAAAACAATTAGTGAACATATCATTGATCTATGACAGAATATAAATAAACCATAAGATATATATGATTTAAACAAGTACCAATAGATTCTAAAAGAAAACTTTAAATCAAAAGCAAAATAAAATAATGGCTTATTTTAGTCAGCTTCAATAATGGGACCAGTGAAATGCCATGAAATCTATGTACATACATTTGGGGAAAAGTTTAATGTAACATTTGCTCTAACCACAATTCAAGAAGAAATATGTAAGACATAATTTTTAGAAAATTATTTCTGCAAAGATTTTAGGTTTTCAGTCTCTGTGACACTCCAAGTATCTACCTTCATTATTAAGAAAGCTAAAAACTAAATAAGGTTTCAATCAAATAATTGCTATAACTGACAATGCCTGTCTGCTTGTAATTTTATTTTTTACCCTGTGTGGGTGGCACCTGTAAAACATCAACCAAAATAGATCATGTCATTATAAGCCAAGTAATGCAAAATGGCCTTTCAGATAAAAGGATGGATGGATCAGGGTGTCATGAAGAAGAAAAGGAAAAAAAAAAAAAGAACTCACTGCCTCTAGGTTCTAACACATGGGGCTGATAGTATTTATCATTAGTTGCTTATTGACTCAATGATGCACCAATTAAGCACATATGCACACAGCAAACAAAATTCTGGCTTCTTGCGTTTACAGTGACAAAGAAAAATTATAGGCTGTAGGTATTCTTATTCTGGGTTGAATCAAGGATGTGCATGTATAATGGAGTCATTGGGGGAAGAGCTGGAACATGGAATAGTGTGCCTTCTCTCCAACTAGTAGAATTCCTACTAGTGCATCAGTATCAAAAACTCAGTTTAAAACTGGGTAGATAGACCCAGTGAAGTGAGTGGCATTGTTACTATCACCTTGACTCACATGGATAGTTCAGAATAGCATCCACATCATCTACAACATCTCTTTTGTCATATAAATAACATTTTCAGGTTCCAGGGATTGGACATGGAATCAAATTAACATTAATTTTCCTTTAGAAAATGGTACACTAAGAATTTATGTGCATGTGTGTGCACAGATGTACTTGTGCATGCATGCCTGCCTGTGGGGGTCAGAGAACACTTTTTGATGTTACTCTTCAGATGGCATTCACCATGAATGTGTGTTTTGGGACAGGCTCTCCCACTGACCTGTAACTCGCCAATTAGCTAGACTTACTGGACAGGAAGTGACAGGGATCCACCTATCTCTGCCTTCTCAGGGCTAGGATTAGACATGCTTACTACCACACGTGGATTGTATTTTTTCTAATATTCATTTAGTTGGGGAAACACAAAGCACAGCCTGCATATGGAAATCAAGGATCAACTTGCGGAAGACAGTTCCTTCTGTGCACCCTGTGATAAAACTCAGGACTTGTGTTACCAAGGTTGGCAGCAGAAGCCTTTCCCCACCGAGACCCTGTCAGTCAGAATGTTGCTATTTGTTCATTTGTTTGTTTGGGTGATTTAAAAATGGGTTCTTGGAAATGATGTTCAAGTTCTCTTGCCTGCAAGGCAGGCACTTAACTGACAGAGCTATCTTTTCAGGCTGACACATTAATAACGTTGCTTAAAGGACAGCCAGCATACACTCTCAAAAATACTTTGAGAGTGCTAACTTCCAAGCCTTAGAAATGTTAACTATGTTTTAGAGATAGCAAATCTTTCACATTCTTCATTAGGATATAGTCTTTTTTTTTTTTCAGTGTTTTTGTTACAGCTTTTATTTCAATATTGGGGAGCCGTCCTAACAATGGTGGTAAAGCCTTTGAAAGATCGTGAAAACCCCTCTGTAGGTGCAAATTCATGAGTCCTGATGTAAATAAGAACGGTTTAAGCAAATAGGATATAGTCTTTTAAGATATATTATCCTGTTGTTTAGTCTTCAACCAATAGCTAAATTACATTTGAGATGATATATAAATAGATACTTCACATTGAAAGCCTCTAATCTACTTTCAAAAGATGTGTAGCCAGTTTAGCAGTATTTGCTGACACCTAATGAATCTTTTCCTTAAATCATAGTAGTGCCAGCTCACATATAATATTTAGACCCACACTAGAAATCCAACTCTTACTAGAATATAGATTTTCAGCTAACATCACTTTTAATCCTTAAATCTACATAATATGCAATAGACCTTGCACTATAAAGTTGATTTTTATCAGGATGGTGCATGGCCAATGAAGAGAACACAGGGAGATACGAAAAGTGGGTAGATATAAGGCTGAGGACTTAGCTGTTGCTAACGAGATTATCTAGAAGACATGAAATGCTAGGTTCAATTCCTAGCACTTTGTAAGCTGTGATATAGTGAATATTTATAATCACAGCTCTCTGGAGTTGGAGGTAGATGATCAGGAGCTCAAACTCATCATTGGCTGCATATCAAGTGTCCCCAGATAATAAAACCAAAAATCCCCAGTTTAAAATATGGATATATATATATATATATATATATATATATCTCCCAATGAGTGACCATCTGTGTTATTAGAAAACGTTTAAAACCCATGTGTGGTAGTTAGCATTTCTAACCCTAGTCCTGAGAAGGCAGAGACAGGTGGATCCCTGACACTTCCTGTCCAGTCAGCCTAGCTACTTGGTGAGTTACAAGTCAGTGGGAGAGCCTGTCTCAAACACTCATGGTGAATGCCATCTGAAGACTAGCCACCGAAATGTTTACTGACCCCTACAGGCAGGCATGCATACACAAGTACATCTGTGCACACACAAGCACACAAATTCTTAATGTATCTTTTTTTTTTTAAGGAAAAATAATGTTCAGGTGATTCCATGTCCAATTCCTCGTACCTGAAAATGTTTTCTTATGTGACAAAAGAGACATTACAGATGTGACCAAGTTAAGGCTATTGAGATGATGTGGATGCTATTCTGAACTATCCAAGTGAGTCAAGGTGATAATAACAATACCAGGCATTCACTGCCTTTGATGCTTAAAAAGAGAAACATTTAGGATTGCAGGTTATCTCTGCAAACTAGAGAAGACAAGGAGAAATGTTGCTCCTTTGAGCTCCCGGAAAGGAATGAAACCCTACTAACTCCTTCATTATTCTCTCACACTCTTGATGGAATTGGTGTTTGCTTTAAGTGTAGACAGTTTACACTTTTAGTACCTGGCTTTCCCTAAGGTAGGGAAGGGCAATAAGTGTACAACAGACCTTTCTTTTCAGGTTAGGTCGTTTTCCAAGTCACAGGTATGATGAGATATGGGGCAAAAATGGGATCCCAAGTCTGCTTGGGTCTAGGGCCACCATGGACGCCGGGACTCTTGAGTGCACGGTGGAATCTCAAGGCAAGCATTGGACTATGAGAAGCTGAGGAATCCCGCTCCGGGGGTAAAGAGAGGGCACAGTCTGGGGTCCCTGAGGAACTGTCGGAGTCTGGCTCCGACTCTTGGGCACCACAGACTGCTGAGCACCGCAGAAGAGCCAGTTCTGGGGTCCCTGGGCTGCATGGAGGCCAGGCACGACAGGTTCTTACTCTTGGAAATCCCAGATGCTGCTGTTTGTCACAGAAGAGCTGAGAACCGGTGGGTGCCCGGGGCAGACTCTGGCCCAGTGCTGAAGGGAAAAGGGTATGAGGAGAGCTCTGGCCGGTGACTTCGGGGAGGAGAGAATCTGGCTAGCTCAGGCAGCTTGCTCAGCTGGCTGCTCAGCTTGGGTTGGGGACAGCCATGGCTGGACCTCAGGGAGGCTTCCTGGAGGGAGGTTAGACCCACATGGCTCTTTAATGGGAAACCTGATCCACTGCTCCAGCATGGTGGATTCAATAAGAAATGGTTCGTGGTTTTAAGGCATTTATTGTAGAAAGTCAGAGAGAAGTAGAAGTGTAGAGAAGGAGAGGACGACCAGGGCCAAGTGGAAAGGGGGAGGGGAAGAGGCGGAGAGAGGGGGAACAAGGGAGCAAGAGAATAAGAGGTAAGAGAGCAAGAGAGAGAGGAGGGGGCAAGCAGCTCCTTTTATAGTGGGCTGGGCTACCTTACTGTTGCCAGGTAACTGTGGGGAGGATCATACTTGGCTGTTGTCAGGTAACTGTGGGGGTAGAGTCCAGATAGAATATCAGGACCTTGTGGCATTGCCTACCTGACTGATGGCTACACACTTCCATGGCTGCAGAGAGCTGTGGGAGACTGTAGCTGTGACATGAGTCAGGGACGCATGATGTGTGGCCAAACTACCATCCCAGGAAGGTGGAAGTCACTGCCCCCCAGGTCTCCTCGGTTCCAAGCCTGTGCTCTACTAGAGACCAGGCTGTCTGTGCACACTTCACTACCCCACAATGATCATATTGAAAAGCCATTATTTGGCTCTCTGGTCTTTAACTTGAGCTTCAACTCACTATGTAATATTAAGCTATAGTGTAAGACTGTGCTATCTACTTCTACTAGAAACACCAAGGTTACATCAGGTTCCCACATTACTATTTTACCAAACACAATTTGCATTTTTTGCTCTCAGGTTCTGAATCACATTCCTGAACAGATCCTCTGACTACAGCATGGTTATCCGGTGTCTTCCTTGTAATTAAAGAGGCTACTGTCAACCTATCAAAACCATTGGAGCTAATTGTCTGAACCAGAAGGTAATGAGAAAAGTACTTGGTACAGGAAAACCTTACTTATTTTTACCATAAAGTCCCTATTAATTATGTTATACTGTCTAATATTGTTCCACAGTTGCACAGTATTAAGAAAAAACTATCAGAGACTTTGAAATCAGAAGTCATTGGCTTCTGACAACTTGTGTATTATTGGGGAAGATTTAAACAAATTAGTGTCTCATCGATATTCAGTGTTTGCATCTACTAAGGTAGCTGCTTTCATCCGTTGTTCAGGCACTAGAATGACATATATAAAATGATTAAATAATTCTCAACTCATCTGAATTTTGTAGAGTTTTATTATAATCATACCTAGCACCTTGTGGGTATTTAATTGGCTGTGATGATCATTGTATGGATTACCTTAGTAGGATGCAAAGAAATATCTACTTATCCTACATAGGGTACTAATGACAGAATCAAGTAAGAATCCATCAGGGTTCAAATGGGCAAACCAGTGAGTTTACTGGATTTATGTACAGAGCATAAATAAGGGTTGATACAAGCACCTAGAAGACTCAAAGGTGGTGACTCACAAAGGCTTTATCCTGGAGCTTCCTGTGCTGCAGGCAGCTCATCCAGAGAGACACTCTCTGTTCCCTAGCAATCATTACTATTGATAGAACCTTGGGTTGGGGGACTTATCAATCTTATAAATTCTGAGACTTTTACTGTTTGTTTGACCTTTCTTTCTTTCTTTCCTTCCTTCCTTCCTTCCTTCCTTCCTTCCTTCCTTCCTTTCTTTCTTTCTTTCTTTCTTTCTTTCTTTCTTTCTTTCTTTCTTTCTTTCTTTCTTTCTGAGTCTTATAATCCTGCCTTCTTTCTCCAGAAGTGAATATTTCTGTTTAGAGAACTTGGCTACCCAACACTTGAAGAAATGTTGGACACCTAGTCTCAGCTTATAAGGCAGTACAAATATTGGTTATGTATTTGGGGGAAATCTAGTTGAACTCTAACAAGTAGTCACATAAATCCCTTGGATAAGGCAGATAGAGTCTGAAATTCAGGAATGTGGGTGGTTTACATTTGCATCATGTTTCTGTCTCTTCTAGTAATTTTTGCATCAATTTTACAAAGGAATTTGGCCAGTGGGAATTAAGCTTTTATGTCATTCTCAGCATCAAAATAATAGATTAGAGTGCAGAAAGACATCTGTGGTGTAATTCTTGCCAGTAAGTTATTTGTAGGTGCATTAGGAGATAATAGAGAAATTTCCAATAAACTCTAAAAGGAAAAAAATGTCACAAATGACTAAAATGGTGATATAGGTAGAGGTTGGAGGAAGAAGTCAGAGAAAGAAAGGAAAGTGATGGACATGCTACCATATGCAGAGGAGGACAAAGAAGCTGGAAAATAGGAAACACAGGGAAACAGTGGGTGGCTTCGAAGACTGAGTGTGGAGAAGTCAAGACTGGAGATAGTACTGGTAAGATGGTTGGAGATCACTGGGCATTAGTGGAAAGTTTCAAGAGTAAAAGAACTTTCATGTGTTTTGCAAATTGTATCTTGGGTATTCTACGTTTCTGGGCTAATAGTCACTCATCAGTGAGTGCATATCATGTGGGTTCTTTTGTGATTGGGTTACCTCACTCAGGATGATATCCTCCAGATCCATCCAAGATACAATTTGCAAAACACATGAAACTCAAGAAAAAGGAAGACCAAAGTATGGATACTTTGTTCCTATTTAGAATGGGGAACAAAATACCCATGGAAGGAGTTACAGAGACAAAGTTTGGAGCTGAGACAGAAGGAAGGACTATGCAGAGACTGCCCCACCCGGGGATCCATACCATAATCAGCCACCAAGTGCAGACACTATTGCATATGCCAGCAAGATTTTGCTGAAGGGACCCTGGTATAGCTGTCTCTTGTGAGGCTATGCCAGTGTCTGGCAAATACAAAAGTGGATGCTCATGGTCATCTATTGGATGAAACACAGGGCCCCCAATGGAGGAAACAGAGAAAGTACCCAAGGAGCTGAAGGGGTCTGCAACCCTATAGAAGGAACAACAATATGACCTAACCAGTACCCCCCAGAGCTGTATCTATAGCTGAATATGTAGCAGAAGGTGGACTAGTCAGCCATCACTGGGAGGAGAGGCCCTTGGTCTTGAGAAGATTATATGCCCCTGTACAGGGGAATGCCAGATCCAGGAGGTAGGAGTGGGTGGGTTGGGGAGCAGGGTGCGGGTAGGGTATAGGGGACTTTCGGGATAGCATTTGAAATGTAAATGAAGAAAATATCTAATTTTTTAAAAAAGGGGAAAAAAAGGGTCAAAGGGCATGTCTATTTCCAGCCTGTTAAGCAGGGCCCTGTGTCTGATATTTACATTACCATTTACAACAGTAGCAAAATTACAGGTATGAAGTAGCAATGAAAATCTTTTTATGGTTGGGGTCACCACAACACAAAGTATTGTATTAAGGGGTCATAGTATTAATAGCGTTGAAGACCACTGCGTTAGAAACCACTATTCAGAATCAGCCCTGAGACTCACATTGTTTTTGCAATGCAACCTTAGTACTCTGAGTGTGAAGTTGCACATCTAAAATATGTGGACAAAAAGAGAGACCATGTCAGAGAAGTATTAGATAGGTCCTAGGAAACTGTTTCACATAATCAGTTCTTACAGGGGAGAAAATGGATGAATGTGATAAGTATAAAATAAATGCAGCTGTGGCAATATCACAGGGACTTCTGTTTAGATAAAGGTCACTTATGTTAGCAAATACAACTGTTAAAGTTTCTGTGCTTTGACTTTAAAGTATACTTGAAAATCAGGAAAGCAAATGACTTCAGAGAAAACTTTGAAACTAAATGACTGCCACTGGCCCTCCTGATTTTCAACCCTATGTCCTTTCCATTAAACTATATTTACTTTGTCAAATATGTGAGATCATAAATGCATGTAGAACAATTGAAACTCAGGGACATAGCAGAAATTCTTAGGAGCAATTATTAAAAGCTTGTGTTATATATCATTTAATTAACTTTTTAGTGGTTGTGTGTACAGGTCATGGTGTAGGTTCTCTCATTCTGCCTTTACATGGATACCAAAGATTGAACTTGAGTCATGAGGCTTGCACTACAACCCTTTATACATGCAAAACCGCCTTGCTAGATCCATTATTTCATAAACTATGAGTATACTATACATTGTTAATAATTAAATCACAAGCAAAATACAAATTTGATCAAGAAGAATTCTGCTCCAAATCTTTCTCCAAATAATATATAATGACTATAAACAATTCTTAGGAAAGACCTATGTCAGATAATTAAATGTTTAAGATTTTTTCAAGCCATTGGAGCTGTAATAGGATTTCAAGGTTAAGGGTTATGTTTATTACATTAGAGGTCTTGGAAAGGCTAAGGGAACTGATGAACTCATTTGATTCATAGTGACAAATTCCAGAACTGTTGATATTCTTACTCTGCTTAGAGAAAAGAAAAAAAAATGTGTTTCAGGAGTTGAAAGTCATACCCATATGGTTCCTGCACTTGAAAGATTAAAATGTAGAGGTATCATATAGAAGGTTACCTGTCAGGAGCCTAGCATGGTCATGCTCTGAGAGGCCCAACAAGTAGTTGACCGAGACAAACGCAGATACTTACACCCAACCACTGCACTGAAGTCGGGGACCCCCGTGGTTGAATTAGGAAAAGGCTGGAGGAAGTTGAGGAGGAGGGTGACCTCATAGGAAGGTCTCAACTAACCTAGACCCCTGAGGTCTCACAGACACTGAGCCACCAGCCAGGTAGCATATACTAGCTGGTAAGAGGCCCCTAACACCTATACAGCAGAGGACTGCCTGGTATGGCCTTATGGGAGAAGAGGTGCCTAACCCATGAGAGACTTGAGGCCCCATGAAGTGGGGAGGCCTGGTGGTATTGAGGTAGGCATCCTCTTTGAGACTGGGGTGGGGGGGAGGAGGAATGGGATGAGTAACTGTGGGAGAGCAGATCAGCATGGGAACAATGACTGGATTGTAAAAAAAAATAGTTTGAGGAGGAGGAGGAAGAAGGAGGAGGAGGAGGAGGAAGAAGAAGAAGAAGGAGGAGGAGGAGGAAGAAGAAGGAGGAAGAGGAGAAGGAGGAGGAGAAGGAAAGGAGGAGAAGGAGAAGAAGAAAGAGGAGGAGAAGGAAAGGAGAAGGAGGAGGAGAAGAAGGAGGAGGAGAAGGAGGAAGAGGAGGAGGAGAAGGAGAAGGAGAAAGGGAAAGAAGTCTGTGATTGGAGTAAGTGGTGAGTTTATGGGAGTCATTGTAGGGGACAATGAGCAGTCTTCTACCAAGAAACTTTTTTAGAGCAGCCTAAACAAGAAAAAAGAGAAAGAAAAGAGAAGAGAAGAAAAGGGAAAGGACAAGGAGGGGAGGGGAGGGGAAGGGAAGGGATAGGACGGGAGGAGAGGGGAGGGGAGGGGAGGGAAGGCAAAAGGAAAGGCAAAGGGAAAGGATAAAGGAAAAAGGGAAAAGGAAAAGACAAAAGAAAAAAACCGCCAGGCATGGTGGCGTACACCTTTAATCCCAGCACTCGGGAGGCAGAGGCAGGCAGATTTCTAAGTTCGAGGCCAGCCTGGTCTACAGAGTGAGTTCCAGGACAGCCAGGGCTATACAGAGAAACCCTGTCTCGGAAAACCAAAACCCAGATGCCCCTCAACAAAGGAATGGATACAGAAAATGTGGTACATTTACACAATGGAGTACTACTCAGCTATTAAAAAGAATGAATTTATAAAATTCCTAGGCAAATGGATGGACCTGGAGGGCATCATCCTGAGTGAGGTAACCCAATCACAAAAGAACTCACATCGTATGTATTCACTGATAAGTAGATATTAGCCCAGAAACAGAATACCCAAGATACAAGATACAATTTGCAAAACTCATGAAACTCAAGAAGAATGAAGACTAAAGTGGGGACACTTTGCCCCTCCTTAGAATTGGGAACAAAACACCCATGGAAGGAGTTACAGAGACAAAGTTTGGAGCTGAGATGAAAGGATGGACCATCTAGAGACTGCCATATCCGGGTATCCATCCCGTAATCAGCCTCCAAATGCTGATACCATTGCACACACTAGCAAGATTTTGCTGAAAGGACCCTGATATAGCTGTCTCTTGTGAGACTATGCCGGGGCCTAGCAAACACTGAAGTGGATACTCACAGTCAGCTATTGGATGGATCACATGGCCCCCAATGGAGGAGCTAGAGAAAGCACCCAAGGAGCTAAAGGGATCTGCAACCCTATAGGTGGAACAACAATATGAACTAACCAGTACCCCCGGACCTCGTGTCTCTAGCTGCATATGTATCAGAAGATGGCCTCGTTGGCCATCATAGGGAAGAGAGGCCCATTGGTCGTGCAAACTTTATATGCCTCAATACAAGGGAACGCCAGGGCCAAGAAGTGGGAGTAGGTGGGTAGGGAAGTGGGGGGGGAGGGTATGGGGGACTTTTGGGATAGCATTGGAAATGTAAATGAAGAAAATACCTAATAAATTAAAGAAAGAAAGGAAGGAGGAAGGAAGGAAGGAAGGAAGGAAGGAAGAAGGAAGGAAGGAAGGAAGGAAGGAAGGAAGGAAGGAAGGAAGGAAGGAAGAAAGAAAGAAAGAAAGAAAGAAAGAAAGAAAGAAAGAAAGAAAGAAAGAAAGAAAGAAAGAAAGAAAGAAAGGAAGGAAGAAACCAGTTGCAGGTAGCCACGCCCATTGAAGGGCACTGCCCCACCCTCAAACAAAGGCTGACAAAACAAGAACCATGGTCCGCTGCTTCTGGCCCAGTGGTACTAACTTAAGTTATTAACTTCTTATTATAATATCATGTGTACCCTTCTTCAGCCTAGGCAGGCTGTTTCAGACCTTTTGCCAGTGAGGTGGGGCCACCTGCTGTGCTGTGTCTTATCACTCTCCTTTGATGTGACACTGCCTGCCACCGGCCTGAGGCGGAACCGGTTCTCCAAGGTTTTCCCGAGTTTACTGCAAACTGTGATTTTGGCGAGTTTCTGCTAAAAAAAAAAAGGCTGTTCTGACAACTTCACAAGAAACTTGGCGTGACCAGGGATGGGTTTCCCCTCTTTATTTTTTATGTTTTGTTTGTTTTTATGAATTATTTTATTTATTTACACCCTCCAGGTGCAGCCTTGCATTTTTTTTTAATTTTTATTATTTTTATTTTTTAAATTTTTTTATATATTTTTTATTACGTATTTTCCTCAATTACATTTCCAATGCTATCCCAAAAGTCCCCCACATCCTAACCCCCCCCCACTCCCCTACCCACCCATTCCCATTTTTTGGCCCTGGCGTTCCCCTGTACTGGGGCATATAAAGTTTGCCTGTCCAATGGGCCTCTCTTTCCAGTGATGGCCCACTAGGCCATCTTTTGATACATATGCAGCTAGAGACAAGAGCTCCGGGGTACTGGTCAGTTCATAATGTTGCACCTATAGGGTTGCAGATCTCTTTAGCTCCTTGGATACTTTCTCTAGCTCCTCCATTGGGGGCCCTGTGGTCCATCCACCCGCAAGGACCCAGACAGGATCCACCACAGGATCCTAAGACCTCTGGTGAGTGGCTACAGCTTTCCCTCTTTATAAGCGCAGATTTTATCATTAAACATTGAGCCTTGATCAGAATCCTGTCTTGGTTCCATCTCTCTCACTTCCGCCTAGTTTCCCTTTCTTTCAGCTCCAAGATGCCTCCCAGGCTCGAACCCAGACATAAGAGCCGCAGGCTGGCCCCAACAATTATGTACATTATTCGTCTGACTCTTCTATAAGTTTTATCAGAGGACTGGGTGGGAGAGGATATCCTATAAGGGAAGATCATGTCTACTATGATTTGGGAGAAAACAAGGGTCATCTTGCCCTCATAAATATGACATCCAGTTCATGAATTACTCATGAAGACCTAAATCTGCAGAACAGAACCATTGTACTGCTACCCCAACTCTTCAGAGCATCTGCTTGAAAATTTGGTTCACACTCTTTGCTTTGCCAAATTAACTCCACTTAAACTGAATTCACATCTTAATTCAAGTCATCACTTTGAGAATTCAAGAATTAAGAAAAATGCTCACCAACTGCCATATGGGTACACATGGACTTCTGAATTTGATTGCAGTAGGAATATTCTAATTGGAAGAATGAAAGGAAGAAGACCTTCAACAGTAGAGCCAGCATGATAAAAACAAAATTGATATAAGGAAGCATCATGCACTGCCCAGGCTAAGCAGAGACTCAGGAGAGTCCCAGCAGTTGAAGAAACAGCAGAAGAAGAGAAAGGAGCAGAGTTATGTCAGGCATCAGTGATGGGCTGAGAGCCACAGTGGTTCACATACCAGCAGGATGAAAGTAAATTATGTGACACACACGGTCTTGTCCACTGGACCTGGATCATACCCACTCTGCAATGAAGAGATACGCCTCGAGCAGAGATAGTCTATATAACCTATATTAAGTCCCTCCTAAGACAACACCAGGTACACATGGGCTCTGTGAACTTCCTTATTTTCATTGCATTAGTCTGTCCCAGGAGTTAGAGATTTGGATCACATCTTTGAAACATCTCTCAGTTCGATACTAGCTGTTCTTGATGAGGAAACTGCAGTTATACCCAGCTTCAGCAGAGGACATCTCTCATCTAGTTGTCCTCCGGGCAGTTCTGTTATTTGTTTCTTTTTTGGAGTTTGTTTGCATTTGTGCTGTTATGTTATTTAAAATACATGTAAGCAAACATGTATTACTTCTCCATCCTACCTGGTATCCAGGCATCTTCCTATGTGATTAATTCTTGAGAAACCCCCAGGAAGCACAGAAATAAAATTTAATTTAATCAGCTTCAAAGCAGAAGAGAACATTTCCTTTACAGTGTGTCAGTGACAGGAGGAATTCATTCTCAGAGTTGTAAAATTAGTTCAAGTCAAATGTTCCTTTCTCTACATCCGCTTAACGATTTTTTAATTACTCTTAAATTATTACAGAGATCAGTCTAATAAGCCTTAACTGCCTAGTTGTTATTATGTTGTATATGAAAATACTTTAATGTCCATAGTGCATATATATTTTAGTAGAATGTATTCTCTTAGGGTAGCATTTTCTCTTCTAAGGAAATGATATGAATTTGACCTGGAAGCATTGTCCAGGGATTTCTGATTTCCCCAGTGTTCTAAATCCTTGGTAGTAGGTTTAATAATCAGCTACAAGAAAATATCACAATGAATCTGAGGCCTTAAGTATGCATTTCTCATCACAGAAAAATCCTCCCATCATGACTAATGGGCCCATGTGGAATATTTAAAGGGTACAACCAAGAGCAACCTGCGGAGCTCCATCCAGGCAAAATGCATTGATTTTTATTGTGTTGCTTAAATAAGAGAAGTTGAAAACTGGGCACCATTGACCAGAGCAAATTATTGAAGAAATTAAAATAAAATAAAATAAAATAAAATAAAATAAAATAAAATAAAACCCAGATTCTGGGTTTCCTTTTGTTCCATGAGAGTAAAATAATGAACCCAACATTTGGACATCTTCTTCCTTTGTGAATTGACCTCTCTAAAATATTGTCAATTTTTAAAAAACATGTTTTATTTTTATGTATATCTGTGGATTCCTCTGTGCACATGTATATGCTTCTGCATGTGGATATCTGTGGACGCCAGAGGATGATGTCAGATTCTTGGAAGTTAGAGTTACAAGACACTGGGACTCACCCACAGTAGGTTCACCGAAAGATCATCAAGCTCCTTTTAAGTTTTTTCCTCTTTAACCATTTTCTTTGTCTTTACTTTTCTTAGCTTTATTAATTATATAAAATATTATATTTCACTATGACATTGTTTTATACATGTATAATATATTTGGGTTTTTCAGTCTATTATATCCCACTCCCTCTCTACCTGACTCTACCTCCAACAGCTCCTATCTCTGTGTATTTTTACTGTTTTTCCTTAATGATTATTGTTATGTAAATATACACTTACAAATATATAAAAGCAACAAGTTGAGTCCATTTTCTATTGTTCAGATGTGTATGATGTTAGGTATGATCACTTATTAGGGGGCTCATTGCACGGGGAACACTGATTCTCCCTCTTAAAAGTTACTAATTGTCTATAGTTCTACACGGATGGGCCGTGTGAGATTTTTACCATCCACATTGGCATGTCAACTTTTGCTATCAGTGTTCAGATCTTGTTTAGGCAGTTATATATTTTTGTATATTTGAGAGTGTCCATGGCTTCCCTGAACCATCTCTCCAGAGTCATGAATCAATCCTTTTTTTTTTTTTTTTTGACTTGTGTTGACATTTCTTTTTTTTTTTTCCACACTTTTTTTCTTTTATTGGATATTTAATTTATTTACATTTTAAAAGTTTTCCCTTTTCCAAGTCTCCCCTTAGGAAACACCCTATCCCATTCTCCCTCCCCCTGCCTCTCTGAGGGTACTCCCCCACCCACCCACTCCTGTCTTCTTGCCCTGGCATTACCCTACACTAGGATCCTAAGGCCCAAGGGCTGCTTCTCCCACTAGTGTACAACAAGGCCATCCTCTGCCACATATGTGGCCAGAGCCATGCATTCCATGTTGGTTGGTGGTCCAGTCCCTGGGAGCTTCCGGGGAAGGGGTCTGGCTGGTTGACACTGTTGTTCCTCTCATAGGTCTGCAAATCCTCTCAGCTCCTTCAGTCCCTTCACCAACTCCTCCATTGGGGACCCCATGCTCAATCCAATGGTTGGCTGAAAACATCTGCCTCTGTGTTTGTCAGGCTCTGGCAGAGCCTCTCAGGAGATAGCCATATCAGACTCCTGTTAGCATGCACTTTTTGGCATCCATAATAGCTTCCAGGTTTGACGATTATATATGAATTGGGTCCCCAGGTCGGGCAGTCTCTGGATGGCCATTCCTTCAGTCTCTGCTCCACAGTTTGTCTTCATATTTCATTCTTTAAGTATTTTGTTCCCCCTCCTAAGAAGGACTGAAGCATCCACACTTTGGTCTTCCTTCTTCTTGAGCTTCATATGGTCTGTGAATTGTATCTTGGGTATTCCAAACTTTTGGGATAAGATCCACCTGTCAGTGAGTATATACTGTGTGTGTGCTTTTGTGTCTGAGTTACCTCATCCAGCATGATATTTTCAAGTTCCATCCATTTACCTACAAAGGTAGTAAAGTCATCGTCTTTAATAGCTGATTAGTATTATATTGTGTAAATGCACCACATTTTCTGTATCCATTCCTCTGTTGAGGGACATCTTGGTTGTTTCCAGTTTCTGACTATTATAAGTAAGGCTGCTATGAACATAGTGGAGCATGTGTCCGTACTACGTGTTGGAGAATCTTCTGGGAATATGACCAGGAGTGGTATAGCAAGGTGCTCAGGTAGTCGTATGTCTAACTTTCTGAGGAACCACCATACTGATTTCCATAGTGGTTGTACCAGCTTGCAATCCCACCAACAATGGAGGAGTGTTCCTCTTTCTCCACATCCTCGCCAGCATCTGCTGTCACCTGAGTTTTTCATCTTAGTCATTCTGACTGGTGTGAGGTGGAATCTCAGGGTTGTTTTGATTTGCATTTCCTTGATGACTCAGGATGCTGAACATTTCTTTAGGTGCTTCTCTCCCATTGGAGTTTCCTCAGTTGAGAATTCTCTGTTTAGCTCTGATCTCCATTTTTAATAGGGTTATTTGGTCCTCTGGAATCTAACTTCTTGAGTTTTTTGTATATATTGGATATTAGCCCTCTATCAGATATAGGATTGGTAAAGATCTTTTCCCAATCTGTTGGCTGCTGTGTTCTATGAGGTCCCATTTGTGGATTCTTGATCTTAGAGCATAAACCATTTCCATTCAGGAAATTTTCCACTGTGCCCATGTGTTTGAGGCTTTTCTCCACTTTCTCGTCTATTAGATTCAGTGTAGTGTATCTATTTTTTTGTGGAGGTCCTTGATCCTCTTGAACTTGAGCTTTGTACAAAGAGATAAAAATGGATCAATTTGCATTCTTCTACAAGCTGACTGCCAGTTGAACCAGCACCATTAGTTGAAAATGCTGTCTTTTTTCCACTGGATGGTTCTAGCTCCTTTGTGAAAGATCAAGTGACCATAAGTGTGTGGGTTCATTTCAAGGTCTTCAATTATTTTCTATTTTATTGATTTACCTGCCTATCACTGTACCAATACCATGCAGTTTTTATCACTATTGTTTTGCAGGGATGGTGATTTCTCCAGAAGTTCTTTAAGTGTTTAGAATAGTTTTCGGTATCCTGGGTTTTTTGTTATTCCAAATGAATTTGAGAATTGCTCTTTTTAACTCTATGAAGAGATGAGTTGGAATTTTGATGGGGATGGTATTGAATCTGTAGATTGAATTTGTCAAGATGGCCATTTTTACTATATTAATTCTGCCAATACACGAGCATGAGAGATCTTTCCATCTTCTGAGGTCTTCTTCGATTTCTTTCTTCAGAGACTTGAAGTTCTTATTGTACAGAACTTTCACTTGTTTGGTTAGAGTTACACCAAGATGTTTTATATTGTTTGTGGCTATTGTGAAGGGTGTCTTTCCCTAATTTCTTTCTCAGCCCACTTATCCTTTGAGTATAAGAAGGCTACTGATTTGTTTGAGTTAATTTTATATCCAGCTACTTTGTGAAGTTGTTCATCAGCTATAGGAGTTCTCTGGTGGAGTTTTTGGAGTCACTTAAGTATACTCTCACATCATCTGCAAATAAAAAAATTGACTTCTTACCTTCTAATTTGTATCCCTTTGATCTCTTTTTGTTGTTTAATTGTTCTAGCTAGAAGGTCAAGCTAGAACAGATACTGAATATATTGAATAAATAGGAAAAGAGTGGACAGCCTTGTCACTCCCTGATTTTAGTGGGATTGCTTCAAGTTTCTCTCCATTTAGTTTGATGTTGGCTACTGGCTTGCTGTATATTGCTCTTAATATGTTTAGGTATGGGCCTTAATTCTTGATCTTTCCAAGACTTTTAACATAAAGGAATGTTGAAATTTATAAAAATGCTTTTTCAACATCTAATGAAATGATCATGTGTTTTTTTTTTTCTTTCAGTTTGTTTATGTAGTGTATTTTGTTGATGGATTTCCTTTTATGGAATCATCCCTGAATTCCTGGGATGAAGCCTACTTGATAGTGGTGAATGATCATTTTGATATGTTCTTGGATTTTGTTAGAGAGAATTTTATTGAGTATTTTTGCATCAATATTCATAAGAGAAATTGGTCTGAAGTTCTCTTTCTTTGTCGGGTCTTTGTGAGGTTTTAGTATCAGTGTAAATGTGGCTTCATAGAACGAATGAAGTACTGTTCTTTCCGTCTCTATATTGTGGAATAGTTTGAAGACTATTGGTATTAGGTTTGATAGGATTCTGCACGAAACTAATCTGTTCTTGGGCTTTTTTTGGTTGGGAGACATTTAATGACTGCTTCTATTTCTTTAGGGGTTATGGGACTGTTTAGATGGTTTATGTGATCCTGATTTAACTTTGGTATTTGGTATGTCTAAATTGTGCACTTCATCCAGATTTCCCAGTTTTGTTAAGGATAGACTGTTGTAGCATGATCTAGTGATTTTTTAAAAATGTCCTCAGTTTCTGTTGTTATACTTCCCTTTTTATTTTTTATTTTGTTAATTTGGACACTGTCACTGTGCTCTCTGGTTAGTCTGGCTAAGGGTTTTTCTGTCTTATTTTCTCAAAGAACCAACTCCTGGTTTTGTTGATTCTTTGTATAGTTCTTTTTGTTTCTACTTAGTTGATTTCAGACCTGAGTTTCATTATTTCCTGCTGTCTACTCCTCTGGGATGTATTTGCTTCCTTTTGTTCTAGAGCTTTCAGGTGTGTTGCTAACCCGCTAGTGTATGTTCTCTCCAGTTTTCCTCTTAGCACTGCTTTGATTATGTCCCTTAAGTTTGGGTATGTTGTGACTTTCATTAAATTTCAAAAAGTCTTTAATTTCTTTATTTCTTCCTTAACCAAGTTATCATTGAGTAGGGCGTTGTTCAACTTCCGTGTGTATGTGGGTGTTTAGTTGTTTCTGTTCTTATTGAAGACCAGCCTCAGTCCATGGTGATCTGATAGGATGAATGGGATTATTTCACTCTTTTTGTATCTGTAGAGGCCTGTTTTGTGACCAATTATATGGCTAATTTTGGAGAAGATACTATGAGGTGCTGAGAAGAAGGTATATTCATTTGTTTTAGGATGAAATGTCCTATAGATATCTGTTAAATTCATTTAATTCATAACTTCTTTTAGTTTCACTGTGTCTCTGTTTAGTTTCTGTTTCCATGATCTGTCCATTGCTGAGACTGTGGTGTTGAATTCTGCCATTATTATTGTGTGGGATACAATATGTGCTTTGAACTTTTGTAAAGTTTCTTTTATGAATGTGGGTGCCTTTGCATTTGAAGTGTGGATGTTCAGAACTGAGAGGTCCTCTTGATAGATTTTTCCTTTGATGAGTACAAAGTGTCCTTTCTAACGTTTTTTTGAATTTTTTTTTGGTTGAAAGTTGATTTTATTCAATATTAGAATGGCTACTTCAGCTTGTTTCTTGGGATCATTTTCTAGGAAAATTGTTTTTCAGCCCTTTATTCTAAGGTAGTGTCTGTCTTTGACACTGAGATGCATTTCCTGTTTGTGGCAAAATGCTGGGTCCTGTTTATATATCCAGTCTGTTAGTTTATGTCTTTTATTGAGGAATTGAATTCATTGATGTTAAGAGATATTAAGGAATACTGATTGTTGATTTCTGTTATTTTTATGTTTGTGTGGCTATTTTCTTTTGAGTTTGTTCAAAGATTACTTTCGTGCTTTTTCTAGGGTATAGATTCTCTCCTTGTGTTGGTATTTTCCATCTATTATCCTTTATAGGGCTGGATATGTAGAAAGATATTGTGTAAATTTGTTTTTGTCATAAAATATCTTGGTTTCTCCCTCTATGGTATTTGAGAGTTTTGCTGGGTATAGTAGCCTGGGTTGGCATTTATGTTCTCTTAGGGTCTGTATGACATCTGCCCAGGATCTTCTAGCTTTCATAGTCTCCTCTGAGATGTGGTATAATTCTGATAGGTATGCCCTTATATGTTACTTGACATTTTACTCTTATTGCTTTTACTTTTCTGTGTTTTGTGCATTAGGCGTTTTGACTATTATGTGATAGGTGGGATTTCTTTTCTGATCCAAATCTATTTGGGATTCTATATGCTTCTTGTAGGTTTATGAGCATTCCTTTCTTTAGGTTAGGGAAGTTTTCTTCTTTAATTTTGTTGAAGATATGTACTGACCCTTTGAGTTGGGAATCTTTGTTCTCTTCTATACCTATTTTCCTTAGGTTTGGTCTTCTTATTGTGTCCTGGATTTCCTGAGTGTTTGGGGTTAGGAGTTTTTTGCATTTTACATTTTCTTTGACTGTTGTGTCAATGTTTTCTATGGTATCTTCTGCACCTGAGATTCTCCCTTTTATCTTTTGTATTTTGTTGGTAACGCCTGCATCTGTGACTCCTGATCTCTATCCTAGGTTTTTCTATCTCCAGTATTATCTCCCTTTGTAATTTCTTCATTGTTTCTATTTCCATTTTTAGATCCTGAATGGTGTTGTTCAATTTCTTTACCTGTTTGATGGTGTTTTCCTGTAATTCTTTAATGGAGCTTCATGTTTGTATAATAATGTGCATATGTTCCTCAGAGGAATGTCCTTCCTGTTAATGTTAACAACTCCACAATAACCAGAGACAGCATGGGATCCAGGAGATGAAGATGTGACTGATACCTCAGCAAAATGGTAACTGCTGGGACCTTCAGGACAGCCCTTAAAACTGTGGACAAGAACTCTAAAAACATGAGTTCGAAAAGATATAATTTCTCAACTATGCAAGAAATGAAAGGATGCAATCTGAATTTTATAAGGAGCTTCACAAATCTAAAGGAACAGAAGCAGCTATACTATAACTCAGCTTGTCAGAAGGATACAAAGACAGGCAGATGCAAATGCAGGCAGATTCCTGAGTTCAAGGTCAGCCTGGAACAGAGATAATTTAGGTCCAGGTGTGATAGAAATGATATCTCAGAATAAGGTCCTACCCAACTATGTTTGCAAAGGCAGGCAGATCTCTGAATTCTTTTTTTTTTTTTTTTTTTTTTTTTCAAGACAGGGTTTCTCTGTATAGCCCTTGCTGTCCTGGAACTCACTTTGTAGACCAGGCTCACCTTGAACTCAGAAATCTGCCTGCCTCTGCCTCCCAAGTGCTGGCATTAGAGGCGTGTGCCATCACCGCCCAGCAGATCTTTGAATTTTTTTGCAATGCTTTTTTTTTTTTTTTAAGTGCTTTCTGTCTCCTAAAAATCAAGGAGCTGGGGTCACAAATGCTAAAGGAAACCTGGAATTAATAACTGCATTGATATATATAACTGGGCTTTTGATCTGCAAGAGATGAGCTAGCAGAAGTGATAGCAGTTTTATTTTATTTTGTTTTGTTATTTTTTGAGAATATTTTCTCTAGTGAGAGTTGAGCTATCTGGAGATCTCTAGAGATCAAATGAAGACACATCTTCAAGAATTATTTTAACAGGGTCAGAAAATCCATGCAAAGAAAACACAGCTTTTTTCGAATACTTTCTGGCTTTTTTATTTTGATCGGGGGGGGGGGGGGGAAACCCAAGAATTACCCTCATAGTTTTTCTAACAGGATTTTTTACTTGGTTGGAAGGTCTAAGAAGTTTTTATAGTAACTTTTGTGACTTTGATCAGAAAACCCATGAGCTATTCAGAGAGCTTTTAGATTTTTTTTTCTAACAGAAACAGCTGTCTCAAGCAGAAAGCTAGCTGTCTCAACCATAGTTTTAGAATAGAAATAAAAAGGTGTCTAGTACAGAGCAGAACACATATAGACACAGACACAGACACAGACACAGACACACACACACACACACACACACACACACACACACAGAGAGAGAGAGAGAGAGAGAGAGAGAGAGAGAGAGAGAGAGAGAGAGAGAGAAGAGCCAGTCGGAAAAGCCATTATCAAAAGATAGGCAGCCAAGTTGGACCCACAATTTCACTTCTTGTCATTTGTTTTTGCTGCTCCCAGACACTACTCTCTGAGGGATCATTGAGACCTAGCCAAGGCTGGTCCTTGGAAGACAGTCAGCCATTATGCCTTACCTTGAAATGTATACCCAGGGCTCAGAAAGTATCTGTCTGATACTAGAAGCAAGCACCCTTCATATCCAATTGCCTCTTTGTGTCACTTGTATCTATCTATCTGACTTCCAGAATCGTTCTTCCTTTAGGATTTTTTAGAGTGAAACTTCTGTCTTAGTCAGATTGCCACCAGTGTGACAAAATAGCTAACAATGCCAACTTAAAGGGGTAAAAGGCTATTTTAACTCAGTTTCAGGGACTTCAGTACAAATAACCTGGTTTTATTACTATTCTGACTCCAAGGAGAAGCTGAGTTTTATGGTAGGAGTGTGCAATGGTCACTTCATAGCAAAGAGGGTGGGGGGGGGGAGAATGAGAGGAAAAGACTGGGGACAAATGATACCTTCAAATGATGAGTCCCTTTTATTCCATTTTGTCTCCACTTAGAAACTAGGACATAAACCATTTACTATCCATCCTAAGTGTAAGGTACTTTGCTTCCACAGCTGATATGCCTGTCTGAGCTGCTCTGCGGCTAGAAACTTCAGTTTCTGGTATAGTACCTCACAGAAAAAAAAAAAAATGTTAGGAGGCTTGGTAAAGTAAGCCTTTGTTCTATCTCAGCAGGCTCTAAGTTGAAGTCTCATGGAGAAAAAGGGAGGGAGGCCTATCACTGACCTTTGTTTTCTTCACTCACACAGCTTTTAAGTGTGTGATCATATGGTAAAAAGTTCAATACGAGATTGCACATAAATTCAGGTCATAAATTGAATAAGAGGTTTATAATAGAGTATATCCACATGCATATCCACTAGGAGTAATTATCTTGCTAAACATTTATTATTTGTTACTAGCTTACAGGTTCATGGAGACTTAAAAAATGTAACAAATTGTCCTTGAAGTTTTGTATAGATAACTCCAGTTAATATTTTATATCCTGTCTTTGTACCTGTGGTGTATGTCTTTAGCTCCTTCTTTATGACCTTATGGTTAATTTTTTTTTGATATTTTATTTATTTACATTTCAAATGTTATCCCCTTTCATGACACCCCCGCCCCTTTAATGGCTTTTATATGCCCCTCCCCTGGAATGTGCTCTAGGTTTTAGAAGTCTGTTGTTATCTTAGAAGCAATTAAGCAGTTCTGTTATAAAAGGGACTCAAAGGTCTTTGTCTGTGTTGCTATTCTGAAATGATGGTGACTCCAGCATGCTGGATGTTTCTGGAGAATAAATGCTCTTTGTTTTTGCATACTATCTGAGTCTGGGGTCTTTCTTCATCTATTTTTGGACCCTTACACAAAGTCACACACATCAGCTATTCCCTCCCTTTCTCCAACTTGGTCTTACCTCTGAATATCTTTGAAGGTGTTAACACTTTTATAACACAATCACGCCGCAGTGCCCCTACCTCTGTCTCTGACTGAGGAAGCAAGCACTTATCACTCTGAGGGTCACCAAAGACACAAAGCTCCATGCTTGAAAATAACTCTTTTATGATGCTATAAGAAATTCTGTTGCAAAACCTATCCTGGAATAGTTGTGGCTGTAAATATTTCTCAAAAAAACAAAAACAAAAACAAGAAAGAAAGATTGACAGGAGGAAGAGGTAAAAGAAGATAGATGAAGTCTATATCAGTAAACAGCTAATCAAAGGTGATTCTTCTATACCTCACAAAGATGCTATTTGGCCTCATAATATAGTAAGTGTAGTGATTAATGACATATGGCTTGTGAGGTCCAAATATTTAGATGAATTCTTCATTATCATAATTATTACAGTTTAAAGAGTTGCTGTAACAGACAGGCAGTCGTGTGCTTAGCTTGGGAGCCAGAATGGCTAGAATTGATTAACTTCTTTCTTCTTCCTTAACTGAGAACTTAGTTCTATTGCCTAACCTCTCTGAACATCCATGTAAAATCCTCTTATATGTGAATCTACATCTAGATCAATCTATCTTTTTGGCTAAACTATTTTACTTAAACACCCATTAGAAAGAAAGCATTTGTGACTAAATTAAGAATGTAAAGATGAGGAATTGTCCTGGATTTACTAATCTAAATGTTTGTCCATGTTCATAAGACCCCTTATAAAAATAAAACAGAAAATATGCTGACAGGAGCAGAGGCCAAAGTGATGCATTCTGAAGATGGAGGAAGGGACTATGAGCCTAAATATTCTAAAAGTATCTGGGGTGTGGAAAAGGGAAGAAATGAATATTCCATACACCTTCAAGGAGTGTATACATTTTATTTTGTTTGACTGAGATCTTGGAGTCTAATATCAGGCAATAAAGAACAAAAACTTATGTTGTCTTAAGAGATTAAGTATTTAGAATTTTGTTTGAAAAAGTCAAGAACACCTGAAATGATGCTGACTTGTAATTCTACCAATAATATCAATTCTCCCATGAAGTACATGAGGCAACACAACGGTTTCATACAGGAACATGGTCTCTGTTAAATGGACTATTACTAAGAACACATGCTTTGTTTTCCTGGAAACATTTCAGTACAAAACATTTTAAGGCTTTGGCATATTTATTTTGGCCTCATACCCAAATTAAAAGGGTGAATGTGTTCTCTGCTATTTGGGGAAATAATTGCTTTTCTGATCTCAAACTGAATATATGGAATGTCTTCCATTATATGAATTCCATTCTTTACTCAAAGGCATTTTCTATAGAAATTAAGTGATAATTGTTTGAATATGATACCAGCTCTTTATAGGTGGGAAAATTTCAGGTTACTTTGATGGTTTATTTGTGTTCACACAGACTTAATAACTTAATAAAGACAAAGACCATGAGCAAAATACATTGACCAGTATATATAAATCTATGCAAATCACTGCATAAATTAATGGAAATGTGTAAATGTCACTTGAAATGCCACATCTCTTCCTCTTACCGTGTTGATATATCATCTATATCATATATATATATATGTATATATATATATATATATATACATATATATATATCATCTATAGCAATTGATAAAACTTATGAACTGGTAAGAATATGATTTGCATCTCATGTTATTTTACATGGAAATACTCTTTTTTTTCCCATCTGGAGGTACAAATTCTCTGTCTCTCCTTTAAAAGCAGCTTGAAGAAATAACATTTTTGATAGTGGAAAGGTCTTTGTTTTGTAGACTGGTGTAGCTTTGTATCCAAACAGTTTAGAAGCAATTCAATCACTTGCAGACATTGTCTTCATAATGCAAAAGCTATTTTTGCTACTAATTCACTTGCAGTCACATTGTTCTGATAGCTTCTTCCTGGAAGCCAATGACTTCCTTTTTAAATACAAAATGTAGAATGGTAATTACTCTTTATACTGTACAGGTTAACTGTATGTGCATAAGCTTTGAAATCATTACAGTAAATCTTAGGTCCTAACCAGCCTAGTGATAAAACCTTTTGTGTTCAAGGTAAGCTTCATGATTTAGACAATAAAAGGGAAGTAATTTACACTGCTGCCTGTTTTGGTTTTTTTTTTTTCTTTTGTCTGAATGAGAGATTGGATGACCATGGGCAGTTTCCAAATGTTTGCTGTTATATTTCTGAGTTAACCTACAGTCCTTGTGACAAAATATTACCAAAGGTAACTTCACTCTCTGATGTCTTGGAATATATTTCTTTGCTGAATACAAACTATAAAAATTTAATTAGCCAAAGGAAACATAAGATGCAGTGCTCCAAATCATAGAATAACAATGTTGATCATGGAGATTAAGCAACACCTTCATACTCACATATTAATAAAAGATAAATGAGAAGCTTCTGTGTCTGGTGATGCCATATTCAAGCCAGTGCACATACTAGCTTGTCCTAAGATCTGTTTCTCTCAGTTGATACTTTTTGGTTTCTTTTTGCTTCCACACTTCTCCACCCCTTTTCTCCCACCTAACCCCCTAACACTAGATAAGAGAGAAAAGGAGAAAGGCGGGGGTGGGGGGGTGGGGGGGTGGTAAATTGTTGTTGGCTATTTCCTGCTGATTAGGGCCATCAAGTTCCTTAGGGCAAGTTTAATCTTTGGTGTCAGTATATTTAATTTCTTCTTGTTCTTTCTTTGCACATGACTACTTAACAAACCGTGACCAATAGCAACCAACCAACAGCTCACCTCACCTCTCTGGGTCCTAGCACTTATATACCCTCAGAAAAGTCCCAAGAATTCCCATTGTTACACAATCACAGAAACTATCTGCTCCTGGCAAAATCACACCCCTGCTGGAGCATGAGACACATCATTGTCAACTGCTGTGAACAATCTGAAGTAGCCCCATATTCCACATCTGGGATTAAAACAAAAACATATTCTTATACTAGTTCTGTGTTTTTTTAAAGGAGACCCAAATTACAAAATTGTCGCTGCAGAAATCAGTTCTACCATCCATTTGATTCAGTGCTGTCAGATGTCCCTAAGGGTCAAGTTTTGTCCTGAGTGATGATGGAACACCCCTAATCCACTGATCCATGTCACTGCCAGAAATCTTAGTTCCGGGGGAAAGTATTTATCGAACCAAGCAGGTGAATGTTTGTCCAAACGAGGGAGAAGAAACAATGGACAAACAAGAGTGAGCACAACTTTAGCTGTGTCTATTCTCTGAGCTCCTCACTTCTGACAGGAACTTCGATGCATGAGGTAAGCACTCCCTTCCTTTAGACCCCCGTGAGTAGAAATCACTCAGGACCACAGAGTTTTCTGTTTAGAGACAGTTTTCAGACAACACTGCCCCTTGCCTGGCCTCCCTGATGGAGGAAGTGCAAAAGAAACACATGCTGTGAATGCTCTGACGACATGGAGTCCAATCTTATTCTCACAGTCCCTGTTCTGTGACGTGATGAACACAGTTGGTGCTCATCATGTTACATGAGCATTGATCATGTTATTCATGATTGTTTAAATGACTGAAGCTCAAGATGGTCACCCTTCATCTACTAGCTTCTCATGGTGAGTTTATATAAAAATAGCAAAAATGATAGTAAAGATGCCCACAGCCATACCACTACACACATACACACACACAAACACACACACATACAGGGGGGGGGGGGGGAGAGGAGAAGAGAGAGAGAGATAGCAAAAGAGACAGACAGAGAGAGGGGGAGAGGAAAAGAGAGACAGAGACAGACAGACAGAGAGAGAGAGAGAGAGAGAGAGAGAGAGAGAGAGAGAGAGAGAAACAACAAACTTGAGAACCAGCAAGAATTCTCCTCAGTGGGCAGTGTTATCCACAGGGACTGATGACCAGAGTTCCATCCCCAGGACTTACACAACCTCAGGAGGTATGTGACACCCATAGATTGTCCTCTGATGTCTACAGGCACACTGTGGTACATATGCAGCCACATATACATGTACACAACTCATACAACATAGATATATTAATATAAAAATTCTCTTTGAAGTTGAGTTGCAATTGTTCTTTCTCTTATAACAAGAGACACCATTAGACTGGAGAAAAAAATGAGCTATTTCCTTAGCAGGAAATTGTGAGGCAATCATTGCTAAATGTTTTCTAGTAGATAATTCTGAAGATAGGCAAAGTGAGTGTCATGATTTGACTAAAAAGTGGGGTTGATTCAGTAGCTGTGTCTTCGTATTTGCCTAGGGAATAGAAGGAAAGGGGTGGTCCTAGAGATGTAACTGCAGAGAAGAGTAGCAGTCACTTAGGTGCTCTCTGTTCCTGCAAAGCTGAGACTGCAGTGCTGGGCAGTACAACTCTGTTAGGGGCTGCACAACACTCTTCTATTTATCTCTATGCCCAAACCTGACTAACGATGGTCTTGCCCTTTCTCACACCATCAATAGTCACTCAGAGCTGTGGTTGTTATCTGAAGTGTGTTGCAGTCCAACTTTGCCCCATGACAGCCTGCTTCAAACTCAGTTGATAATTGTCAGTGCGGCATCTTTTTCTCAGTAAGCATCCTTGTACATTTTTTTCTGTCTTTATTAGGACATTTTACAATTTCATCATTAAGCATATTTTCTGCAATATTTCAAAAGCATTTTTAGGAAAATGAAATTTCTTTCTCTCTGAGAAGTCTTTTACCACAAATGGGCAGTATCATTAATCTATTATAGAGCTACATTCTACTGACTGGCACAAAAGCCTCATTTTCTAGTCTTTCTCATCTATCTTATTCACAGGAGACATGTTTTTTGTTTGTATGATTGGTTTTTTTTCCAAGACCAGGTTCTTCTATGTAGCCTTGGCTGTCCTGCAACTTTCTTTGTAGATGAGACTGGCTGCAAACTCAGAGATCCAGATGCCTCTACCTCCCAAATGCTGACATTAAAAACATGCTGCCACCACCTGGCTGAGAAATGTTCTAAGACACTCCAGTCAAAGCTTGAAATAATGAGCACTCAAACTCTATGTACAATTTTCCCCTATACCCCCCCACACACATACATTTACATCTTTACTTAAAAGTATTCTGTGCCTTCTCAATGAAATATTTGAATTGCCAGAATTATCATCTTTGCACTTTGACTCCATTTTTGAGTCAAAGTCTGCTCACCCAGAAACCTGACAAGGTCTGAGATATTTACCATCTCTCTGACAGCCAAGAGGGCAGATAAAAGGAGATTGCTGTGTTTCTGCTTTGTCATGTTTCCTAGACCTCTGGACCTTTAGACTCTTTACACTCAAAATTCCCCTCCATGCTAACATTCTGATCACTATATTGTATTAAATATATTTGCTAGTCCCCAGTTTCTTATATAGGAAATTCTAAAAGCATCTACATAAAAAACCTTTCCAAGTTATATCACCCCTGACTTGTGTCTTTGACTATATCCCTTGTTCCCCTACATGCCTCCTTTTAATGTATTTATATCTAAATACTCATAAAGGCAGCAGGTACTTGATGCATACTCATGACATACCAAGCAAGTTTGTAATTACTGTGATTACTGCAGGGAATAAAGTCTTTGCCTTCACTGACAGGGAAATCCAAAGAGATAATATGAAACACTGTTGCTTCTCTCTTTAGTCTCTCTTTGTCCTCTGAGGGAAAAAAAGGTGATGATTCTTGAAGAATAAGTGATTTATAATAAACACGCTCACTCACTCCAGTTACCTCCCTTGCTTCCAATATGGTCTCTTTACCAGGGCATGACATCATAGCCCACCTCACCAAGTGTGTAGCTATTGATTTTATAAATACATGTTTTTCCTTAAAGCTAAAAAGCAGAGAACACTAGAAAAAGAGAAGACCTTAGCTTTTTTTCTCAGAACTACGTCAACTTGACTCTTTGTTACCATTTAATCAATAGGAATCTACTTTATCCATTACCCTATAGGATGTCTTATATATGGATGGCGTGTTAATTGAACCTAGAAAAAAGGAAATGTAAATACTTTAGATATGATGGTAAATATGGAGATTCCAGAGCTTGAAAAATAAATATTTTGAAAATGAGGGACACTTATTTCTCTAAAGTTTCTGGGAAAAATTGTGATAAGCATGGTCAACATAGTAAAATTTTAAGTCACAACCAAGACTCTGGGAACATGGTCAAACAGCTGGTGCAATCATGAACTAAGAACAGTATTTACCTGCATAAGACTTGTACAAGATCAAATTAACCAAAATTCCAGCATTCATGGGGTAGAAACTCAGGAAATACTACCCCTAAGTAAAGAACTATTGGCTGTTTATAGGCTTTCTGTGTTCCAGTGTATGGCCCCACACACATGAACTTTGTAAATTTTTTTTAAAAGAAGAGGAGAAAGATTAATAGAAAGAGGAGCAGGAGGAAGAAGAAGAGGAGAAAGAAGAGGAGGAAGAGGAGTAGGAAGAGGAGGAAAACGAAGGGAAGGAAAAGGAGGAGGAGGAAGAGGAGGAGGAGTAAGAGAAGCAATGGTCTGAGCCAAGAAGGCCAGAGTAGGAGGGAAAGATCTGGGAGGGCATTATCTGGGAGAAATGCTGGTAGGGAGAATTATAATAATATTTTATTGTATACATGTTTGAAATTCTCAAAGACTTAAAAATAAACAATAATGTTACCTTCCTAATGAAAGACAGTTTTTAGTGGAAGACCAGAAGTCTTAGAGTTTTGAAGCAACATGCACCCCACTTCTTTGATAACATAGACTTGTCAGCTTTCGTGGAGTCCAGAAGAGAAAAGAATCCAGGAGCAGCACATCAAAGACGAGGAAGCTCTGCTGTCTTTGTCTCTCTTGCCAGATAATGCCAGCAGTGTGTATGCTTTACAGAGGCTGTCTGACCTTGATGGAAATCAATGAAAGCTCAGGACCCCGAGGAAAATCCAAGCCAACTTTTATGAAGAAACTTTGTTTTTACTACATACTTCTGACTTTGGCCACCTGACTGGGAGAATGAAGTAGTAGCCGAGAGAGTAGTGATGAGTTGAGCATTATAAGATTAATTCAAAATGTAGATTAGAGTTGTAGTTATTTATATACTTTTAGATTATACACAGCAGCATTCCAGGAGAGTCATGAATATATTCGTTGGAATCGATTCTGAAAGCCCAGTGAAGTCACATAGGCAAGATGCTCACACTTCTGACCATCTTGCTTGCATCTTAAATCACACTGAAGTTCTCAGGATGGATTGCTTGGACCAATTTTTGTTGAGGAGAAAATAATTTGGTTTACAAAATTTCTTATGTGATATATTGGGATTCTTCCTTATCAGTCCTTACTGTAGATGGTCCTGGTCTTATTGTCAACCTAGGCCTGTGACCACTTCTGTTCAACATTGTACAAGAATTCCAACTCTGTACAATTTAAAAAAAATACATAAGAGAAATGAACATAAATATAGAGAAAATTATTTTCTCAGATATGATTTTATGCATACAAACTATTCAGAATTGACTTAAAATCCTATCAGAACTTCACGGTAAATATAGCAAGATTTCAGAATACAAGAAACACAATATCAATGCATAAACACAAATGAATTTTTTTAAATGTAACTGTTTACAGCAACCACAGCATCAGGTTTCTAAAATGAAATTTAGTATGTTGTTCTCAAGCAGAAACAACTTTGCCCGCAGGGCTATTTGGTGATGGCTGGGAATCTTTTGGTTGTCACAGCTCAGATAAGGGGAGCATCTGGCATCAAGTGGGGGAGGTCAGGAACTTCTGCAGTTCTCAGGGAGCGTCCCGTAGCATGGGACTATCTGCTTCATAACGTCAGTCATGCTCAGATTGAGGACTTACCAAATAACATAAAAATTAATGAGCACTACCCAGAATTCAACTGTCAAATCCAACAGAAAGAAACCTAAAAAGCCTAAATATATGGAAGGTTCTGACAGTGCCTGGATCACTGTGATGCATGCTCTCTAAATCGATTCATAGATCAGTGTAGTCCTTACTAAGACTTCATCATGTTTATATTTCGGTGAGTAAACTTATTCTCAAAATTTCATGAAATGATAAAGGATCTAAAAAGGCAAAAATAAACCTGACATATGAGAAAGTACAGACCTTTTACACTGTCACACTCTGAAGCTCACAATGACACTAGTGTACGGTAGAAAGGAAGAATTAGGTGTTTGATCTTTGGAAGGGAAAGCATTATTCAAGATATAAATTCACACATATACTGCTAATTGGTTACAGCACATGTTACACTCATTCTTCAAACAAAGAAAAAACCCTTTTATCAAATGTCACTTCATTATAGCTGGGTCTCCATTAACAGCATTAAAGATAAGCCCAAAATATACCTGGTGTCACATTAAGAAAAGAAAACCCTTCACCTTGAATTTATATGACCAAGAGCAAGACCATGTTTGAATTTTTCACTTCTGACTCTATGTCTTCAATCTGCTAGTAGTTGTGGTTTCTGGTTTGTTTGTAGTCTGTCTGTTGTATGTTTACCCTGATGTCTGACTGTCCTTACACATGTATGTATGACTCTAACATAGGACCTTGCTCTGTATTTATTGTTCAGCACAGAAAACATGATATGGGAACGAATGGGATACTTTACAATAATCTTTAACAGAGTTTTTACAAAAGGATTAAGTTACTAACTCCAACGAACCCCAACTGACCTTGATAGCCAACAGGACTGCAAATATTACCATTATCAAACTACATCTACATCACTTTCAGCATTTAAAGCAGACAGTTGTGGTATAAAGTTACTTCCAATCTATTGGCTACTTTCAGCAAATGATTACCATAACACATATACACATTCATTACTCTAAGACAGAGGCATGGAAAATTTCATGTTTAAGATTAAAGCTATACATTAGCTTATGCTGTGAAAGTGAATGACAAAGAAAATCTAAGATAAGGGTGGTTGTCACATTGTTCTCCTAAAGGCAGGATAAACAAACAGGCCTAGTGCACAGCAGGATATCTGACTAAATCTTTTTTTTTTAATTGGATATTTTCTTTATTTCCATTTCAAATGTTATCCCCTTTCCTGGTTCTCCCTCCAAAAAACACCCTCCCCCATCCCCTCCCCCTGCTCACCAACCCACCCATCCTAGTTTCTGGCCCTGGCATTCCCCCTTACTGGAGCATACAGCCTTCATAGGACAAAGGGCCTCTCCTCCCAGTGATGTCTGACTAGGACATCCTCTGCTGCACATGCAGCTGGAGCCATGAGACCCATCATGTGTATTCTTTGGTTGGCAGTTTCGTCCCTGGGAGCTCTGGCGGTACTGGTTAGTTCATATTGTTGCTCCTCCTATGGGGCTGCAAACCCCTTCATCTTCTTGGATCCTTTCTCTAGATCCTTCATTGGGAATCTTATGCTCAGTCCAATGGATGGCTGTGAGCATCCACCTCAGTATTTGTGAGGCACTGGCAGAGCCTCTCAGGAGAGAGCTATATCACGCTCCTGTCAGCAAGCACTTGTTGGCATTCACAACAGTGTCTGGGTTTGGTGATTGTAAATGGAATAGATCCCCAGGTGAGTCAGTCTCTAGATGGTCATTTCTTCAGTCTCTACTCCACACTTTGTCTTTATAACTCCTTCCATGGGTATTTTGTTCTCCCTTCTAAGATGGATATAAGTATCCATACTATGGTCTTCCTTCTTCAATTTCATGTGGTTTGTGAATTGTATCTTGGGTATTCTGAACTTCTGGGCTTCTGGGCTAATATCCACTTATCAGTGAGTGTTTATCATGTGTGTTCTTTTGTGATTGGGTTACCTCACTCAAGACGGTACTTTCTAGTTCCATCCATTTGCTTATGAATTTAAAAAATTCATTGTTTTTAATAGCTGAGTAGTACTCCATTGTGTAAATGTACCACATTTTCTGTATACATTCCTCTGTTGAGGGATATCTGGATTCTTTCCAGTTTCTGGCTATTATAAATAAGGCTGCTATGAACATAGTGGAGCATGTGTCCTTACTACATGCTGGAATATCTTCTGGGTATATGACCAGGAGTGGTATTGCTGGGTCCTCACGTAGTTTTATGTCCAATTTTCTGAGGAACTGCCAAACTGTTTTTCAGAGTGGTTGTATTAGCTTGCAATCCCACTAGCAATGGAGGAGTGTTCCTCTTTCTCTATATCCTCACCAGCATCTGCTTTCACCTGCGTTTTTGATCTTAGCCATTCTGACTGGTGTGAGGTAGAATCTCAGGGTTGTTTTGATTTGCATTTCCCTGATGACTAAGGATGTTGAACATTTTTTGGGGGGGGTGCTTTTCAGCCATTCAGTATTCCTCAGTTGGGATTCTTTGTTTAGCTCTGTACCCCCACTTTTAATACAGAAATTTGTTTCTCTAGAGTCTAACTTCTTGAGTTCTTTGTATATATTGTATATTAGCCTTCTGTCAGATGCAGGATTGATGAAGATCTTTTCCCAATCTGTTGGTGGCCTTCTTGTCTTCTTGACAGTGTCTTTTGCCTTACAGAAGTTTTGCAGTTTTATGATGTACGATTTGTTAATTCTTGATCTTATATCACAAGTCATTGCTGTTCTGTTCAGGAATTTTCCCTCTGTGCCCATATGTTCGAGGCTCTTCCCCACTTTCTCTTCTATAAGTTTCAGTGTATCTGGTTTTATGTGAATGTCCTTGATCCACATGGACTTGAGTTTTGTACAAGGAGATAAGAATGAGTTGATTTCCCTTCTTCTATATGCTAACCACTAGTTGAGCCAGCACCATTTGTTGAAAATGCTTTTTTCCATTGGATGGTTTTAGATCCTTTGTCAAAAATCAAGTGACCATAGGTGTGTGGGTTCATTTCTGGGTCTTCAATTCTATTTCATTGATCTTCCTGCCTGTCACCAATACCATGCAGTTTTTTTTGTTTTTTGTTTTTGTTTTTTTTTTTAATTTTTTTTAATTAGGTATTTTCGTTTACATTTTCAATGCTATCCCAAAGGTCCCCCATACCCACCCCCCCCAATCCCCTACCCACCCACTCCCCCTTTTTGGCCCTGGCATTCCCCTGTACTGGGGCATATAAAGTTGGCAAGTCCAATGGGCCTCTCTTTGCAATGATGGCCGACTAGATCATCTTTTGATGCATATGCAGCTAGAGACAAGAGCTCCAGGGTACTGGTTAGTTCATACTGTTGTTCCACCTATAGGGTTGCAGTTCCCTTTAGCTCCTTGGGTAATATCTCTCGCTCCTGCATTGGGGGCCGTGTGACCCATCCAATAGCTGACTGTGATCATCCACATCTGTATTTGCTAGGCCCCGGCATAATCTCACAAGAGAGAGCTATATATGGGTCCTTTCAGCAAAATTTTGCTAGTGTATGCAATGGTGTCAGTGTTTGGAAGCTGATTATGGGATGGATCCCCGGATATGGCAATCACTAGATGGTCCATCTTTTCGTCACAGCTCCAAATTTTGTCTCTGTAACTCCTTCCATGGGTGTTTTGTTCCCATTTCTAGGAAGGGGTAAAGTGTCCACACTTTGGTCTTCCTTCTTCTTGAATTTCATGCATTTAGCAAGTTGTATCTTATATCTTGGGTATCCTAAGTTTCTGGGCTAATATCCACTTATCAGTGAGTACATATTGTGCGAGTTCCTATGTGATTGGGTTACCTTACTCAGGATGATGCCCTCCAGGTCCATCCATTTGGCTAGGAATTTCATAAATTCATTTTTTAATAGCTGAGTAGTATTCCATTGTTACCACATTTTCTGTATCCATTCCTCTGTTGAGGGGCATCTGGGTTCTTTTCAGCTTCTGGCTACTATAAATAAGGCTGCTATGAACATAGTGGAGCATGTGTCCTTCTTACCGGTTGGGACATCTTCTGGATATATGCCCAGGAGAGGTATTGTGGGATCCTCCAGTAATACTATGTCCAATTTTCTGAGGAACCGCCAGACTGATTTCCAGAGTGGATGTACAAGCTGGAAATCCCACCAACAATGGAGGAGTGTTCCCCTTTCTCCACATCCTCGCCAGCATCTGCTGTCACCTGAGTTTTTGATCTTAGCCATTCTGACTGGAGTGAAGTGGAATCTCAGGGTTGTTTTGATTTGCATTTCTCTGATGATTAAGGATATTGAACATTTTTTCAGGTGCTTCTCAGCCATTCGGTATTCCTCAGGTGAGAATTCTTTGTTCAGCTCTGAGCCACATTTTTTAATGGGGTTATTTGATTTTCTGGAGTCCACCTTCTTGAGTTCTTTATATATATTGGATATTAGTCCCCTATCCGATTTGGGATAGGTAAAGATCCTTTCCCAATCTGTTGGTGGTCTTTTTGTCTTATTGACGGTGTCTTTTGCTTTGCAGAAGCTTTGCAATTTTATGAGGTCTCATTTATCGATTCTCAATCTTACAGCACAAGCCATTGCTGTTCTATTCAGGAATTTTTCCCCTGTATCCATGTCTTCTAGGCTTTTCCCTACTTTCTCCTCTATAAGTTTCAGTGTCTCTGGTTTTATGTGGAGTTCCTTAATCCACTTAGATTTGACCTTAGTACAAGGAGATAGTAATGGATCAATTCACATTCTTCTACATGATAACAGCCAGTTGTGCCAGCACCATTTGTTGAAAATGCTGTCTTTTTTCCACTGGATGGTTTTAGCTCCCTTGTCAAAGATCAAGTGACCATAGGTGTGTGGGTTCATCTCTGGGTCTTCAATTCTGTTCCATTGGTCTACTTGTCTGTCACTATACCAGTACCATGCAGTTTTGATCACAATTGCTGTGTAGTACAGTTTTAGGTCCGGCATGGTGATTCCACCAGAGGTTCTTTTATCACTTAATGATCTGTAGTACAGCTTGAGGTCTGGGATGGTGATTTCCCTGGAAGTTCTTTTATTGTTGAGAATAGTTTTTGCTATCCTGGGTCTTTGTTATTCCAAATGAATTTGCAAATTGCTCTTTCTAACTCTATGAAGAATTGGTTGAAATTTTGATGGGGATTGCATTGAATAGGTATAGAGCTTTTTGGCAAGATTGTCATTTTTGCTATATTAATCCTGCCAACCCATAAGCATGGGAGATCTTTGCATCTTCTGAGATCTTCAATTTCTTTTTTCAGAGACTTGAAGTTTTTATTATAAAGATCTTTTGCTTCCTTAGTTAGATTCACACCAAAATATTTTATATTATTTGTGACTATTGTGTAGAGTGTTGTTTCCTAAATTCTTTCTCAGTCCGTTTATCCTTTGAGTAGAAGACAGCTGCTGATTTGTTTGAATTAATTTTATATCCAGCCACTTTGCTGAAGCTGTTTATCAGGTTAAGGAATTCTCTGGTGGAATTTTTGGAGTCACTTAAGTATACTATCTGCAAATAGTGATATTTTGGCTTCTTCCTTTCTAATTTTTATCCCTTTGACTTCCTTTTGTTGTCTAATTGCTCTGACTAGGACTACAAGCACTATATTGAATAGGTAGGGAGAGAGTGGGGAGCCTTACCTAGTCCCTTATTTTCATGGGGTTGCTTCAAGTTTCTCTCCATTTAGTTTGATGTTCGCTACTGGATTGCTGTATATTGCTTTTACTGTGTTCAGGTATGGGACTTGAATTCCTGATCTTTCTAGGACTTTTGACATGAAGGGATGTTGAAGTTTGTCAAATACTTTTTCATTATCCAATGAAATAATCATTTCATTTTTTTTTCCTTTGGGTTTATGTAGTGGATTCCATTGAACCATTCCTGCATGCCTGAGATGAAGCCTACTTGATAGTGGTGAATGATAGTTTTGATGTGTTCTTGGATTCAGTTTGTAAGAATCTTATTGAGTATTTTTCTATGGCTATTCATAAGGGAAATGGGTCTGAAGTTCTCTTTCTTTGTTGGGTCTTTGTGAGGTTTTGGTATCAGCATAACTGTGGCTTCATAGAATGAACTGGGTAGTGTAGTGTTCCTTCTGTTTCTATTTTATGGAATAGTTTGAAGACTATTGGTATTACATCTTCTTTGAAGGTCTGATAGGATTCTACACTAAACCCATCTGGTCTGGTCCTGGCCTTTTTTTTTTTTTTTTTTTTTTTTTTTTTTTTTTTTTTGGTTAGTGACTGCTTCTGTTTATTTAGGGGTTATGAGGCAGTTTAGATGAGTTCTCTGATCCTGAATTAACTTTGGCACCTGGTATCTGTCTAGAAAAATTTTCCATTTCATCCAGATTTTCCATTTGTGTTGAGTATGGGCTTTTGCAGTAGGATCTCATGACATTTTTGGATTTCCTCAGTTTCTGTTGTTATGTTTCCCGTTTCACTTCTGATTTTGTTAATTAGGATGCTCTCTCTGTGCCCTCTAGTGAGTCAGGCTAAGGGTTTATCTATTTTGTTGATTTTCTCAAAAAACATCTCCTGGTTTGGTTGATTTGATGTATGGTTCTTTCCACTTGGTTGATTTCAGCCATGATTTTGATTATTTCCTGCCGTCTATTCCTCTTGGGTGAATTTGCTTCTCTTCGGTCTAGAGCTTTGAGATGTGCTATCAAGGTGCTAGTGTGTGCTCCCTCCAGTTTCCTTTTGGAGGCACTCAGAGGTATGAGTTTTCCTTTGAGTATGTTGTGGTTTCATGTTCATTAAATTCTAGAAAATCTTTAATTTCTTTCTTTATTTCTTCCTTGACCAAGTTATCATTAAGTAGAGTGTTGTTCAGGTTCCACATGTATGTGGGCTTTCTATTTTTAATGTTGTTATTGAAGATAAGCCTTAGTCCGTGGTGGTCTGATAGGATGCATGGAATTATTTCAATCTTCTTGTATATGTTGAGGCCTGTTTTATGACCTATATTATATGGTTAATTTTGTAGAAGGTATCATGAGGTGCTGAGAAAAAGATATATTCTTTTGTTTTGGGATGAAATGTTCTAGAGATATCTGTTAAGTCTGTTAGTTTCATGTGTCTCTGTTCAGTTTCTGTTTCCATGATCTGTCCATTGATGAGAGTGAGATGTTGAAGCCTCCCACTATTATTGTATGTGGTGCTATGTGTGTTTTGAGCTTTAGTAAAGTTTCTTTAATGAATGTGGATGCCCTTGCATTTGGAGCATAGATGTTCAGAAGTAAGAGTTCATCTTGGTAAATTTTACCTTTGATGAGTATGAAGTGTCCCTCCTTACTTTTTTTATGACTTTAGGTTGAAATTCGATTTTATTCGATATTAGACTGGCTACTCCAGCTTGTTTCTTCAGCCCTTTTGCTTAGAAAATTATTTTCCAGCCTTTTACTCTGAGGTAGTGTCTGTCTCTGTCACTGAAGTGGATTTCCTATATGCAGCAAAATGTTGGGTCCTGTTTACGTAACCAGCTATTAGTCTATGTCTTTTTTGGGGGGGCAATTGAGTCTATTGATATTAAAAGATACTAAGTAAAAGTCATTGTTGTTTCCTGTTATGTTTGTTGTTAGAGTTGGAATTCTGTTCATGTGGCTATCTTCTTTTAGGTTTGTTGAAAGATTATTTTCTTGCTTTTTCTAGAGCATAGTTTTCCTCCTTGTGTTAGAGTTTTCCCTTTATTATCCTTTGAAGGGCTGGATTTGTAGAAAGGTATTGTGTAAATTTGGTTTTGTCATGGAATACTGTGGTTTCTCCATCTATGGTAATTCAGGGTTTTGCTGGGTATAGTAGCCTGGGCTGGCTTTTGTGTTCTCTTTGCATCTCTATGACATCTGCCCAGGATCTTCTGGCTTTCATAGTCTCTGGGGAGAAGTCGGGTGTAATCCTGATAGGTCTGTCTTTGTATATTACTTGATCTTTTTCCCTTAGTGATTTTAATATTCTTTGTTTGTGCATTTGGTGTTTGATTATTATGTGTCAGGAGGAATTGCTTTTCTGGGACAAAGTATTTGGAGTTCTGTAGGCTTCTTGTTCTTTCATCGGGATCTCTTTCTTTAGGTTGAGGAAGTTTTCTCCTATAATTTTCTTGAAGATATTTACTGGCCCTCTAAGTTGGAAATCCTTCTTCTATCCTCCTACTATCCTTAGATTTGATCTTCTCATTGTGTCCTGGATTCCCGGGATGTCTTGGATTAGGAGCTTTTTTCATTTGCATTTTCTTTGATTGTTGTGTCAATGTTTTCTATGGTTTCTTCTGCACCCGAGATTCTCTCTTCTCTTTCTTGTCTTCTGTTGGTGATGGTTGCATCTATGGCTCCTGACTTCTTTCCTAGGGTTTCTGTCTCCAGAGATGTCTCTCTTTGTGATTTCTTTATTGTTTCTTCTTCCATTTTCAGATCCTAGATGGTTTTGTTCAATTCTTTCACCTGTTTGGATGTGTTTTCCTGTAATTCTTTAATGGATTTTTGTGCTTCCTCTTTAAGGGCTTCTACCTGTTTACTTGTGCCCTCCTGTATTTCTGTAAGGGAGTCCTTCTTATAGTCCTCCATCATCAACATAAGAAGTGACTTTGGATACATATCTCGCTTTTCTGGTGTGATGGTGTATCCAGGACTTGCTATGGTGGGAAAGCTGGGTTCTGATGATGCCAAGTAACCTTGGTTTCTGTTGCTTCTGTTCTTATTCTTGCCTCCTGCCATCTGATTATCTCAAGTGCTCCCTGCCCTCGATATATCTAATGGGAGCCCATACTTCCTGTAATCCCGGTTGAGTCAGAACTCCTCAGAGTTCAGCTTTCCCTGTGATCCTGTGATTCTGGGATCCTGTGATCCTGAGATTCTGGGTGTGTCAAGAGTTCTTTGCAGTCAAGCTTTCTCTGAGACCCTGAGAAACTGGTGTGACCAAGCTCCTGGGATCCCGGGATCCTATGATCCAGGGCATGTTAGAATGCCTGGAAGTGTTACCTCTACTGGGGACTGTGGATCTGTCTGCTGAGTTCAAAACCTTGCCTAAGAGGTAACTCAGAAGGAATGTGGGGAGCGGGGGAGTATTGCCACAGTGTGGCCTTCCATGAAGATGGAGGAATCAGCCACCACTCTGGCCTCAGTTCCTTTTTGCTGTCCCACTTGTGTGCCGGGAGCCATCTTAGATCTAAAGCCATGGGCAACAGTTCGTGCCTCTTCAAGGACTCTTCAAGGATGGTTCCTCATTCTCCATCCCTGTTTTTCTGTCACAAGGTTGACTTTGACATCATCCACAACATGCCCACTAGAGGGCTACAATTCAAAGAACTAATTCGACTGACTTATACTTCAGTTAAGTTTATGGAGCAGTTGTTGATGGCTCCTCAGATTTCCCTGGAGAACTATGACCTGCGCTCAACCTCCTTATGCATTGGTAAAATGTGATCTTCATTTTTTAGATGCAATGACCACATTGAAAAGACAAAGAACTTGAAAGCTTTAGAAACTGACAAGAAATGGTTTCATAGCACCTTCTTTACTGGGACCAGAGCCCACATTTGCTGGACAACAGCTTTGTCCCAGAGCTGAATCCCCTGCATTTTCTTATTCTTTTCATTGCCCAGCTTGGCCTTGAGTTCACTGAGATACAGCGCAAGTTTCCTGTAAACGTTATGGTCTTACAGTTAGTAAATGGTAAGTCTGAACCCATCCAATGTAGCTACTTGAGTTTTTAGCAGCTTGCATGCATTTTATATTTCCCAAAATGTGTTTTGGTACTTGTGATCTTCAAGGTTTTCCCTTTGTATGCAAAATACTCTTATCCTGTAAGGGTTCGAAAACTGCTGATAGCATGCAAAGACAAAAAGTGTTCTGCAGAAACATCCAGCAGATCTCAGCCATTCTCCAAAATGGCTACCCCAGACAAAGGCACACAAGTTTTCTTATAGGAAACTGGGTGAGCTCTCTAGAAGGATTGGGTAATCTAAAATTTCATTGGTGGGTGCTATGGGGTCACAGGTGACCAGTGGTCTGCATTCCTATGTCATGAATGTTTAACCACAGGATAAGATAGGGCTGCCCAACACAGATGGCCCCATTCTGAGATAAGATATTTCTCCATTTTTGTGGTTATCCTCAGGCTATTCTTTGAGAGGGGGTTTTATGATCTTGTTCTGGATGTTTTGTTCTGTTCCTGGAGCTGGTGCCTTACAGCCTTTTTTCAAAATCATGCCTGGTCCTTAAATGGAGACAAATGTGGTTTATGTTTTCCTCTCAATCCAAAATCATGATTCACCTTTCCAGGCTTTCCACTGTCACCTAACCCCACGCATCTGCTCTAATGTCTTAATTAATATTTTAAAGACATTGCACTGACAGCACAGTATTGCATTAAGCTACAAGAAACTGCTAATAATTTACCAACTGTAACCTATAAACGTGACAATTTAGTGTATTCCAATGTACAGTCTCATTTTGTAACTATTACTTCAGCATAGGGGTCTTAGTCCTCAAAGCTTAGCAGAGTATCCCACACTATACTGGAGCATGGAACTAAATGACGTTACCAAGAATTATGAAGTAGAGAGGCAGGTGTGGTGATCAAAGGACGACAAAGCTGAAAGTTGAAAGCCATCACTGTACTACTTTCCTAAATTCTGAAGAAAGGGCATCTACGCCATTTGGAAAACATATGTTCAATTGCTGCTTAGGGCTAAGTGCTCCCTCAAGTTTGAGGAGCAAATGGCTAGTGGAATATTTCTTTTTTAGATTGCACAATATATAGCCATGTTGAAGGTCAGAAGTCCAAATGAAGCTGCAGTTCTAAATAGCTAGAGATATGTTATCATACAAGCTGACTCAAGCCATTCTTTACAAATGCTAAATGATGTCAGTCTCGGTCTTGTAAATGTTTGGAAAGTGCACTTGAGATTAAAAAAGAGACAATAATGAGAGCCGAGTTTTCAGGAGAAAGCTTTCAGGATGAAGACAAGGCTATAGAACAGTGGTCCATCTTCCTCCGCATACACAGATGGCCTGGAAATCATCTTCAAAAACACTGGATGTGGCCAGTCTATTTGGGAGTATCAAAGTTAGAAGTAACCAGCACCAACTATAATCCATTAGAGGTTTTTTTTTTGGGGGGGGGGAGTGGGTTGGGAGGATGAATTCTTTTTATTATTATTATTTTTTTAAGTATAGAATAGAGTTTATTTAGGGCATGGGGAAGGGAGTTAGGAGAGTAGTAGAGGCAGAGAAAGGCAGAGAGAAGAAGAGAGCAGAAAAGGAGAGGTCCGCCATAGCCACATGGAGAGAAGGGGAGAAAGGAGTGATGAGGTGGGAGCAAGGGGGCAAGAGACAAGATAGAAGCAAGAGAGGCAAGAGAGGGGGAGGATGAATTCTTAGGATACAAGTATGGAGGGGAAGGACATGTCCAAAGTACGTTCATAAGCTTGCATAAGAATAGTCTTATGTAACCCACTATGATGTAATCAGAATTAAAAGATACAAGCAGAAACTCTGAAGGGGTCAGAATGAAACTGCAGATGCCATGGGCATAGTTCTTGTTTTCAGGATTTGTAGACTCAGGATTTATAATAAATTAAAGTCACCTCTATTTTATTCAACTGTCTGAACACAATTTTATTAAGAGAGTTCAAATAAATAACAAAGTAACTATGAGGCTTACTGTTTTAGATCAACAACACAAAAGAAACCAGAGCAAGTCAGTCCAGAACAGGGGCTAGATTTTGGCATTTTTATAAACACATTTAAGAATACAATTCCAAAAGTGACCTGCTATAGCTCTGCACTGGAGAACTCCTGGAACACAGCTCTATTATGGGCAGTGGACACCTTTAGATAACATGTGTGAGGATGCCACTCAGTTGGCAGAATGTTTGTCTAGCACGCAGCAAGCTCCAGGTCTGATCTCTGTGTCTGCATAAGACAGGCCTGTTACAGCAGCCCTGTAATCCCAGTGCTTGGCAGTTAGAGGCAGGACAATCAGAAGTGGGAGGGCACTGGGGGCAGCCTGGAAGGGATAGGTCAGATTCTATGTCTGATGATGCTGGTGGGTGATGACGGTGATGATGATAAATTATATCACTATTAGCAACAATATGTCATTGTTGCCCAGTGTTATTAGACAGAGATTGTTCAACATGCTGCAAAATATGTGAAGACAGGAAGAATACGTTCTATGTCTTTCCTTTGATAATGATGGAAAGTATCTACAGAATTCCACAAGGTATGAAATATTTCAAATATTGGAATTAATAAAATTCTATTCTCAAAAGTTTAGAATAAAGATTGGTTAATCTCTCATAAGAATGTAAATTTGAGATATTTTAAACTATAAAAAACATTTCCTAAAATATTAGCAGTATTTGATTTATAATTTCATATTTGTTGTTACTAGTCTATCAAAAGGAAGTGTTTTTTTTTCACTTTAATGAAATACATTGCAATTTAGGAGGATTCCTCTTAGATACATTTATTACTTATGTGATAAAAACTAAGTGTTTTTCTAAGTAATAGGCATGCAAACAGGTACATGCACAGATAGTTTGCAATCATACTATTTCATACCATTTCAACCACAGGTCAAGAAACCCCAAAGACAGATAAACAGTGGCCCAAATATGAACACATAGTCTTTTTCTGAGTGACTTTCAGTTTCTTAATTAATTTGAGCTTGAATTATGCAAATAGAAACCACACAAATGACTAGCACTTCACACGGATCACAGTCTCTGGGACAATAGAGAATATACCTTTACGTTCATTAGTTCAGTTCTAAAAATCACCGAATAAATACATCCACAGTCAGCCTCATCCCCACACAGACTGTCCAAAAAGATGTGGTTTCAAATTCAGGTTCAATGTTAAGGGGAAAAAAGGAGAAACTAAAGCTGATGATCTTGAAGGACTACACTCTTTCCTCGTGCCAGTAGTTCCCTGATACAATGGGTCCTAATTAACTAAGTCAGTGCTTTTAAAAATATTTTCCTCACATACTCCCAGAAAATTTGAGGTTTCATCTATTGATCATTTTCAGGGTGTGCTTCTGTCCTATTAATTTACCTTTAAAATTGAACATTACACCATATTTAATGTCCTTAATGAAATTAGGACATATAAAATATGAGGATAGATTAATTCTGACTAAGGGAGAGAGCTCTCAAGCATCCAGGGCACTGTGCCCTGAACAGCAATAAGGGTACATTTTGACCTGTACCTGCTCTTAAGACTTCGGACAGAAAAGAGAGGTTTTTATCCAATTTGAGGAAATTATGAAAAGATATTGAACCAAAATACATTTAAGGCTTACAACAAATATACTAGTGGCTGTCTTTTACATTTTTATAAAGATTTATTTTCTCTGTGTGTATTCATGTTTTGCCTGCATGTATGTTTGTGTGTGTGTGTGATGCCTGTAGAGGTAAAAAGGCGGCATCAGAACCCCTGGAACTGGAGTAATTGCTAGTTGCAAACCATCATGTGGCTGCTGGGAACTGAACCCTGGTCCACTGCACAAGCAACAAGTACTCTGAACCACAGAGTAACTTCTCTAGCCCCTAGTGACTATTTTTAAGTGCTCTACTTATACAGTAACCTTCACAACATATTGAAGGGAGATTTGCTTATGTCCAGAAGCTGCTTGGAAGAAGTATGTACCATAAAAAGTGACCAGAAATATAACAGTCTATTGGTGGCACATGAGTAAGGGAAACTACATGTCTATAGCTGTGGTTGAATCACTGTCACAATAAGGTAGACATGAATTCATTCCAAAGGGAGCTGCTTGTATGCGTCTATTACCCCGGGACTGTGGAGAAAGACTAAGGATAATGACTTATCTCTGTCCCTTTAGCCTTGAGAACAGATGATATTAGGCAGACTCAAGATGGAATCTCAGCCAAGAAGACAGAGACCAAATGAAGGAAGACCTGACAGACTTTCTACCTTCACATATTTACCTTGTGGGTCCAAGTGAAGAGTTGGTGCTTTTTATGAAAAGAGGCTTCTAAATGCTTATTACGCTATTGACTGTCAACTCATCTTTAGCATACAGGCCTGTGGTGACTTTAAGACACAAATCTCAGCGTCTGGACACATCACCTAAAGTCCCCAGCTCTCAACACAATTGAATCTAGGATTAAACATCAACCCAATGAACTGATGGTGTGTGTGCACATATATTTATTTGGCCTGTGTGCTTTTCTGACAGTTCCCATGTGCTTTTATTCTTTCAGAGTCTGGCCACTTTGTTAATGAGGCCACACTGTTAATGTATTGCTACAATTTTTCTTTCCTGGGTATTTACACTAGATTTTTAAAACTTGTGCTGAACAGTAATGAGTTTAAATTTACCCACTTTAAATAGGAAAACATGGAAATGTCGAATATAAGTGAACAAAGAGAATCTTGAAATAAGTTTTGAAGCAAATAGACAAGTTCCATTTTCTAAGGGTAAATCTCATTATCCCATGTAAAGGTGAGGATAATAAAATACATACTTCAAAAGTTCTGCTCTATTCTAATCATATGAAATAAGGACATAGTATTAGGTATTGGCGCAATTTCCTTTAAAATACATATGTGCTTGTCTTTTTCATCGAAACTTATGGCATGTAAGTTTATTTTTTAAGTGTTTTATATATGCTTTCCAAGTTAGCCAGGACTACAGGCCCTAGGAACCAGGACCAGCACTGGTATCTTGACATAAATGCCATGTCTTTTGCCCTATCTTGAAAAGGCTCTTTTTCCCAAATAGATGCCTCAATTGAACTTTTATTTAAATAACCTTTTCAATGTACTTAAGGCAAACTAAAACATTCACCCTTATTCTTTTACTACCCACACAACTCAAGAAGTCATACGTTGACTGGAATGAGTGTCATTTTCACACTGGCCTTTCTACTGCAATCACAAGCAAGGCAATTGTGAGGGGACAGCCATCCCTGAACTATCACTAAGCTCTCCTGATATCGAAAAGAGCTTCTAGGCACAACCTTGAACAGAATATCAACACTAAATCACTGCCATGTTTTGTTGCTTAACAAAACTGTATCTTCAACAGGGCATGATACATACTCCTTTCATGTCGGTACTGGGGAGATAGAAGCCAGTGGATGAACGCAAGTTTGAGGCCATCCCAAGCTACCACAGCAAGATCTGTCTGAAGAATAATTTAATCCATTAAAAGTTGTTAAAGTGGATTTCATGAAAAACAGAGAAAATGTTTTGATCATTTTATGAACAATAACAACAACAGCAACAAAAACAGAAGTGAAAAGCCTTAGTGTCTTCAATTTTAACAGTGAGTGGTTACACTAGTCAGGACGGACTCAATTCTTCAGAGCACTCATTGTGTAGCAAAACTGAACAAGACACACACTCTCTCTCACTTAAGAAATGCTGAGCATATGGTAAATCTCACCCCCAATCTCATTTTATAAAGCATTATCTAGCAGTCTCCAAGATTCCATTAGACATTTAAATTTTCAGATGTACTGCCACTATTAAACACATGTTTTTGCATATTTGGGAAAATAGACCTCCCACATTTCCAAATAATAAAAGCTGAAGAAACCAATGAACTTTTGTTTTGATATTTTTGTCTAGTTCACAGTTTGTAAATCAACCATGTATCCCCATGAAGCAAGAAAGCATAAGGAAGAGACTTAATCCTGCAATAGCACCCCACTCATGGGGAAATGTGACATCTGATGTTACTAGGTTCAGGTGGGACTATTAGCAGGCCCATAGCTACAGATCACTGCAGGCAAGAAATCGAGGTGACAAATGTTCTCCATATCTACCCATTCTAATATTTACAACGTTCTTATATCAACTATTTTTTTCTAAATTATTTAAGAATGTCATGCAAAGAGGAGTGGTTATCTTGAAAGTAGAGATTAGAGTGTGGGGCAGTGCAGAAACACCAGGACTCCGTGTTTCCAACTCTCAGGTTGGTGTTTTATCCTGTCATATCTCCACCCTGCTGGAAAACCAACTGCTCAGGCCTGCAGAGATAGAAATGCAGATAATTAATGAGGAAAACAGTAGTGAGGTCTCTAACACACAGTACACCTTTAAAATGTTACGACAGCTTAGCTCTGAACTCACGGTCGGTTTGTTTGTTTGAATTTTCCTGCTGGAAATTTATCTTACACTTCAAAGATATTATGAAGAAAAAATTAAGGATTCTTCTCAATTAGTATTTCCTACACTTATCTCCAGCCTCGACCCTTTGTCTATCTTGCCTATTAGGGAGAAAGCAGTTACATACAACAGACAATAAACTGCTCCTTTAAAGACTTTTTTTTATCACATCTATTATTCACTGTAAATGAATATAATCAAGTTAACAACATAGTTTGGTTAGCATAAGGAAAACAACTCTCTCCCTTTCCACAAACCACTCTATTAATATGTAATGTACAAACTAGAACTAGCCACATCTTCATTTCGTTATAGAAAAGTGCTGCTCAAAAGTGATGTCCCTGCTGAAGGGACATGAAGTAGAACTGTGGAGGAAATCCTACAGTAACTGGTCAAAAAAGGCTAGCATGGCAATGTCGCCATGCAAGTGCTCAAACTGGCTTCAGAACCCCCGCTAAGGAAATCTACAATTTAATTCACATTCCCTTAACGTCCCAAAAAACAAAAAGCAAGCAAAAAACCAACCAACCAACCAACCAACCAAACAAACAAACAAACAAAAAACCAACTATCGACTCTTGCTAAAGTTGATCTTTATCTTTGAGAAAGCTCTTTTATAAGTAACTTTGACAACGACGTACATTGTCCCCACTCCTGTTGATTATTTAGCATCCTATCATAAAACTTTGCAATCAAGTGCTTTTGACTATTTTGAAGCTTAAGAAACATATAACTCACCGTAACAACTAAAAAAAAAAAAAAAAAAAAAAAAGAATGACATTTGTTAACTTAACAGAAAATTAGCTTAGGGTTTTCGTTTTTTTCTTATTAGTGGAAATAAAAGTGTTACATAGTGATACTTGAAAACCAGAATTATATAAAAGATTTTTTTTTATAACAACAAGCATAAATGTAGCACAAAGATATCAGAGTTTAAGACCAAAGCCAACAACCTTGATGTATGAAGCCTGGGCAATTTCATTTCATTACGGTATCTTTCACAGCTGCTATAATGTGTCTGGCACTGATTCCAAACATATCCAGTAGCTCGCTAGGTTTCCCGCTTCGAGGTACTTCTGTTACTGCAAGTTGACGAACGACTATGTCAGGCTCTCTAGAGATGGCTGCACACACAGCTTCACCAATGCCACCTTCTCGGTAGTGATCTTCCACAGTGATGATCTGGCCACCTGTGGCTTTGGCACTTTGGATAATGGTGACAGCATCCAGAGGTTTGATAGTGAACAGGTCAATGACACGAATAAAAATCCCTTGTTGAGAAAGCTCCTCAGCAGCTACTAAGGCTTCATGCAGAGTAACCCCTGCTCCAATAACTGTCACCTTGTCGACTGCACTCTGGCGGATCACCTTGGCCTGTCCAATCACAAAGTTTTCTTCAGCTGTATAAATAACTGCTGTTTTTGGCCGAGTGGTACGAATGAAGCACATTCCCTTCGTGTTGGCTGCCAGATAAACAGCGTGTTCTGTCGAGACAGCATCACTTGGATAGAAAACAGTGCAGTTGGGGATGCTTCTGAACATGGCTAGGTCCTCCAGGGCCATCTGGGAAGGTCCGTCTTCTCCAACAGACACCCCGCAGTGGGAACCAACGAAGTTGATGTTGGTTTGAGAGATGGCTCCCATTCGGATCTGATCAAAGGCTCGGGTCAGGAAGGCAGCAAAGGTACTAACGAAAGCAATAGTTCGTCCTCGTGTGGCACACCCCAGGGCCACACTTACCATGTTTTGCTCAGCGATAAAGCACTCTATGAAACGCTCAGGGTGCTCTTTCTTGAATACTTCTGAAAAGGTAGAGTTTTTTGTGTCGCCATCTAGAACGATAACTCTTTGGTTAGATTGGCCCAATTTAGCCAGAGCCAAGCCGTATGCTTCACGAGTAGCTATCATGTCTCCCAGTTTGTAGACAGGCAGAGAGGTCATTTTTGTATTGGACATGCTGATCCTGGGCGAGTCTTCAATGGGGGGTTTCGGTGTGAGATTTCGGTTTGTCTGTATCCGATTCTCAATTAATTTGACAATCCCATCAGCTCTGTCTTTTGGCATAGGCTTTCCATGCCAATTTTCCGCATCCTCGACATTTGGAATACCTCTACCCTTGAAGGTCTTGGCAATCAGGGCAGTAGGCTTATTCTTGACTTGAGCTGCTTTCCAAAAGGCCTGGCAGAGAGCTTCAACATCATGACCATCCACCACGTAAGTATTCCACCCAAACGCTTGGCAGCGCTTCTCATAAACGGCTGTACAGTGCTCTAGGGGTGCTGTGCCGCTTTGTCCCAAGCGGTTCACGTCAAAGATTGCCACGAGATTGTCCAAGTTGTAGTGGGAAGCAAAGGCCAAGGCCTCCCAGACAGAACCTTCCGAGGACTCACCATCCCCCATGAGGCAGAACACGCGGTAGCTGGCCTTGTCAAAGTATTTGCCGGTGTAAGCCATTCCACAGGCAGCACCCAGTCCTTGCCCAAGGGACCCTGTTGCCACATCAACAAACGACAGTCGTGGGGTGGGATGACCCTCCAGGTCGCAGTGAATTTTTCGCAAGTTCAGCAAGTCCGATTCACAGATACGGCCCACCTCCACCCAAACCGCATAGAGGATGGGCGCGGCGTGGCCCTTGGAGAGGACAAAGCGGTCATTGTCCGGGTGTTCTGGGTCTGCCTGTTTGTACCTCATGGTATGGAAGAAGAGCACAGCCATGATCTCTGCCACACTACAGCACGACGTGGGATGTCCGGAGCTGCAGGCACACGTGGCCCTGATTGAGTGGATTCGCAGGCGATTGGCCACGTCCTGAAGCACCTGAAAGGTGTCCGACTCCAGCTTGGCATCTCTGGCCAAGGCCATGGCTGCAGGCAGCTCGGCTGCCGTACGAAGAGCAAGAAGCTCAGCTTCCTCAGTGACCTTTAACCTGCCAGGCGACCGTTGAGGAAAGTCTGCGCATGCGCCCCTGGTCTTAAGCCGCGCGCGCGTGCGCACACACAACCGCTTTGTTTTGCAGTGTCCCAATGTCCCAGCCCCCAGCCTCAGGAATTTTGATGTTTACTTTTTCACTTTCAGGCTCAACATTATTAAAAATAATTAAATGTTGCTTTACATCTCCTTGAGGCAGAAGTTCAAACTGGGGTAGATGTTCTCCTAACCATATATCATGCCTTAGGAAAAATATTTTAGGTACTATTGTGCCCTTTTACCTACTAACACTTCAAGTTTTAAAAATTCTTCCATTTTATTTTTTGTACATATATGGTTTTTTTTTTCTTGTATGTTTATTCACCACTTGTGTGGGAGGCCTTCAATCCCCTTGAGCTAAATTTATAGATGGTTGTGAGCTGCAGTTTGACTATTGGAGCTGGAATCCAGGTCCCCTGGAAGAGCAGCCAAACCGTCTCTCCGGCCCTGGTGTCTCAATTTTAAAGGGCATGTATTAATACAAATAAAATGAGTATGACAGAAAAGATTCTAAGATTTGATGAAGGACTGTTGAAGTTGGACAAGTTCTTTACGTAAATGAAAGTAGAAAAATTAAAAGACCTCAGGACTTAAAGAATATAAACACTAGGGGGGGAATAATCTCAGCTTCTAGTAACAATCCGCGGGGAGCTGTCAAGACAGCAGTTAAGGAACGCTCCTGGAAGCTCGCCCCTTATTTTGGCTGAAGAAATCCAATTCACATACCTGGTAAAAGCACATTAGCATAAAACTGAACTGTGAGGCAGAGCTCCCACGGGGAGGAAATGAGAGAAATAAGAACTACTTAGCATGTCTTTCAAATTCCCAAACTCTTTCACTCATTTAAATTGTGGCACAACATTTTCTAAGGTATTAAGTTTTTGACATTTGTAAAGGTCAGTTATGTTAAGCAAAGAAATTGGTCTTGGGAATTTAATACCCAAGACAATGAATGTTTCTCCTGTCATTCTGTGAGAATGTATGGGTTTTTTAGTAGTACATAGAGAATAACACTTCCTACATTATTTGTAAAAGTTTTATAAATTAATCTGATATTTTAAGACATTTGGAAATACATATACATATATGAGTTATTAATTATTTTTAAGTGGTTTAATATTTTAAAATGTATTTTAAAGTGTATAATCAATGATCGTTGAAGTATGAAGGACGCATCATCACTTAATAATGGAAAATTACCCAATATGACCATAAATATCATTTAGTTTAATAAATAAAACAAATCGATGAGAAATCATTTTATTTCCCCAATTTAGAAGGATCTATCAGAGCAACAAGATCAACCAGGAGCTTTTAGGTCAGCATGCCAAAAATATGTTTGTTTTGGAAAAGAGTATGCAATTCACTTTAGAGGTTATCTGGAAGCCAATCAAAAGTTTTCTACAAATAGAAAAAAGTGTTTATTTACTGACTTTGATCTATCAACACAAAGTAGGGAATCAACAAATTTGAGTGTCTTTGGTGGGCATAATGCATACATGAATGTCAGGGACAGGATAAGAGGGTTGATAAACAGCAATGTACATCCAGTATACTGCATTGGGAATTGAAAAAACCTGAACATTTTGCTAAACAATTAAGATTAACCTGGGAGGTAAACAGCTGAAGAAACAGTCAGTGGCTGGCTTGCATACTGCTCTTCCAGAGGTCCAGAATTCAGTCCATACACATTAAGTAGTATACAATCTCCTGTAACTCTAGCTGTGGGGAATGCTGGCCTCTTTTGGTATTGCCCTCATGTGCAGAAAACCACATTCAGGCACAAACACTTACACATAATTCAAAAGAGAAGCATGTAGAAAGATGGCCCAGCAGATGTGAGTGCTCCCCATTTTTCTAAAAGACCCTAGTTCCATCCCCAGTATCCACATGTGGTGACTCACAATTGGTTGTAACTCTAGACTTACAGAAACTGACAATCTTGTTTGGGGATGCAATAACCTCCCTGTACTGGTTAATTTTGTGTCAACTTGACACAGGCTGGAGTTATCACAGAGAAAGGAGCTTCAGTTGTGGAAATGCCTCCATAAGATCCAGCTGTAAGGCATTTTCTCAATTAGTGAACAAGTGGGGAGGTCCCCTTGTGGGTGGTGCCATCTCTGGGCTGGTAGTCTTGGTTCTATAAGAGAGCAGGCTGAGCAAACCAGGGGAGGCAAGCCAGTAAAGAACATCCTTCCATGGCTTCTGCATCAGCTCCTGATTTCTGACTTGCTTGAGTTCCAGTCCTGACTTCCTTGGTGATGAACAGCAGTATGGAAGTGTAAGCTGAATAAACCCTTTCCTCCCCAACTTACTTCTTGGTCATGATGTTTGTGCAGAAATAGAAACACTGACGAAAACACTCCCCCACCCCAAAACACACACACACACACACACACACACACACACACACACACAGAGCATGGAATAGTGTACACACAAAGACTCCAAATAAAGTATTTACAGATAATAAATGACCAACCTGCCATTTGACTCCTCTATTAAAATGGAACAACACATTTCTTACTTTATCTTTGAAGGTATCATTATAATTTTTCTTTACCATATGCAAAAGTATTTGTTGTGATGTATATATCCCATGGATATAACCCTAGCACTATCAATAATACAAATAGTTGTGAAGGGGAGGACAAGAAGGAAAAACTGATCTTTGCAAATTCTACTAGGAGACATATAAGAAACAGCAGCAAGTTTCTAAGGCACAATGTAAGGTAAGTAATGGTGAGAGGTCAGGTGCCTGAAGTGTTGCACCTTGTCCAAAGAGCTGAATGTTCTTTAAAAATATCTCATAAAGGATACGAATGGCAGCTCCTTTTCCATTGAATTCCATCAGCACAGAAGGCAAAGTATGTGGTCTGGGAAGTTTCCATTATAAAGCACCAAGACTCCATTTGTGCGGCATGGGGACAGTAGAGATGGGCCTTACCTATCTTTCTGTATTCTCACTTTAATAATCGTTGTAGACATAATTGTTACTTCCTATCCTAATTTTGCTATAGTTTGTAAAGGATATTTTGAGGTCTAGGTTGAGGAGGTTAGGAGAGGAATTAACAACATATGTAGAAAACTAGGCCAAACTCCCAGCAGCAAAGGATAATCGTAACTGGCTAACACACAAATCCCCTTTTTGCTCCTCACAGGGATCATCTCATGTTCCTGTTCTGTAAAGAAACACAAAAACACGTCTGCTTTGCTTGAGAATAATTTCTACGAAAAATCAAATTGAGTTGTTAGCCAAAAGGTTCCCACAGAAATCCCCAAATAACCCAAGATATAGGTTGTTCTCCACAAACTGATGGCAAGGCTCCATCACTGAAGACAGCACCTATACAACTCACTGAACATAGAGATGTTAACCTGGTGACTACAAAGAGCCTTCACCCCTAGGTTCTACTGTCTTTAGTACTCTGCAGGCTACCGAAAGAGAAACGTAAACACCAAGTCAGCCACAGATCCTTGGATCTACAATGGTTTCCTGGCCGCCAGACAATGTGGCACAAAGTTTGTGGGAATAAGGCACCAATATTGATTTGATTTAAGACCCACTCCTTGAGATGGAACCCATACATGACACTGCTTTGGTGACCAAAACCCTGAGACTAAATATCCCAGGGAACTATGGTAAAACCAAATACTACTGATCCAAAAAAGAAAAAAAAAAAATTGAAAAAGCTGTAGCAATAAAATGACCCCTATTAGAATTCTGCTGTACTCATAGATCCATGCCCTACTCAGATGTCATCAGTGAATCTTTTTCCTGCAGCAGATAGGAACAGAGACCCACAGATATTATACAGAGAATGACAAGCTTACACTCAGCCCTAAATGGAGTGTTTTCATCAAGTCCACCGCCTTGGGGCTGAGGAAACCCTATGGAAGAGGAGACAGAAAGAGCTGAAAATAAGACTCTCTAAATCAACATGAGCAAAGCTTGTATGAGCTCACAGAGATGACACAGCACACACAGAGCCTGCATGGGGCTACAACACGTCTTCTGTGTGTGTGTGTGTGTGTGTGTGTATACATACATATACATATGCTTCTAGTTTACTATTTTTATTGGATTCCTGAGTGTGCGACCTAGTGGATCTTTGATTCTTTTCCTTTCTCCTGAGCTATTTTCCTTCTGTTTGTTTATTTTGTCGAATTCTGATGTTAGTTTTTGTTTTACCTTATAATATTTTATTTCTTATGTTTTGTTTTATTATTATTATTCCTTAGAAGCCTGTTTTTTTTTCTAGTGAGTGTCAGAGAGTAGATCCATATCAGAGGGAATGTGTGGAGGAGCTGGGAAGAGCAGAGGGAAGGGAAACCATAATTAAAAAATATTCTGTGAGGAGAAAGTATTTTTAATAAGATTAAAAAAGGGTAGAAACATCTGTCTGTTTGGCCTGTGAATAATTTCTATGAAAAAATCATTTTTGGTGGACAAGGGTGAATACAAAATTTTGATTTCTTTTCAAATCAGGACCTTCTCCTCCAAATGATGGGATGCTAGGGCCACAGAAGCACATTTTGTCACTTAAGGCAACCAGCTTAGGCATAACAGGCTAGCATGCATGAGGCAGAACAGAAGTCGGAGAACGGGGAGAGTTCCTAACTGTGAACATTTGCAGCTAGCCTGTGTGATGGCTAGCTTTTTCTCAACTTTATACAAACTAGAGTCATAGCATAGGAGGAAACCTTTTTTTTCCTTTTTTTTTTTTTTTTTGGTGGGGGTGGGGGGGGGGGGTTCGAGACAGGGTTTCTCTGTGTAGCCCTGGCTGTCCTGGAACTCACTTTGTAGACCAGGCTGGCCTCGAACTCAGAAATCCGCCTGCCTCTGCCTCCTGATCAAAGGCATGCGCCACCACACCCGGCAGGAAACCTCAATTTTTAACATGCCTCCATAAGATCAGTTGTAGGCTGGCCTGTAGCCATTATCATAATTAGTTATTGATGAGGGAGGGCCCAGCCTACTCTGGATGGGGACAGTTCTGGGTTAGTGGTCCTGGATGCTATAAGAAAGTAGACTGAACAAGCCATGAGAAGCAAGACAGTAAGTACTCCTCCTCCGTGGCCTCTACATGTATATGCATAATATGTAACATGTAACATATAATATATAATACATACTATATTCTTCTGTTTCTGGTTTCCTTCTCAGCTTCAGTCCCATCCCTGATTACCTCAGTGATTGTCTGCTACCCGGAAGTATAAGCAAAATAAACCCTTGCCACCACAAGTTGCTTTTGACTACAATGTTTCAATCACAGCAATAGACCCTGACTAAGACAACTCGGGGCCAGTACTTCCAGACTTGTTAATAAGAAAGCTTATTCTTCTGATGTATACAACATATAGATAGGGTTTCTATTATCTACAACCTAAAGCATTGCTAACACATACAGAAATGACCACTTAAGCTAAAATAACTCAAGGAACCAGGGAAAATAATCAACGATAACATGACTCAAAATACCAAAATACAAGGAAATATGGTTTGCTCAGGATTTCCTCTCTGGATGTGTGGTCCTATACACGTACCAGAAACTTTGACATTTTAGTTATGTTTTTATTGTGTTGTTGCTAGTCAATTAGCTTTTGAAGAATTTGGGACTAGATGCACAGCCAGCATGTATAGGAGCAATCAAATTCTAGACTATAACATCCATCTCCCATCTTACATAGATGGTTTATGTAACATAAATGTAAATATATATAATATATTTATATATTAATATTATCTAATATTAATATTATAAATATAGTAACACATATTTCTAGATATTATTTATATACAAATAATATATAAATATATAATGTAACATAAAGTACATGATACAGGATATATGATATATAATATATGATATGATATATGTATGATATATAATATATAATGAAATTAATTAATGTATGTTATATGATATATGCATAAATGTATGTAAATATAAAACATATTTATGTACAAATATATAGAATTATATGATGTATAAATGTATATTATAATTTTTTTGTATAACAATTACATATATTTATATTTTATATAGTGTGATGTATAATATGTATATATAAATATTTCTAGCTGAATATGCATATGAAGTAGTGATATTTTATGAAGAAATTTTCTTTTTTCTATTTCTAGGTAATCATATCGAAACAGGTCACAATAAATGTCTTACTTCTGAAAAAGAAATAGTGAAAAGTAATAGAAAGTAATATTTTTTAAAATCTGAATTCATATATATTATTTATATTGGATTATGAGTTACATCTGCAAGACATTTCTACTCACACTATGAGGCCTTCTAGCCAGGTCCTCCATCATGCCACGGCTTACCTAACCCCCCTCTCCAGCAGTTAAAGTAAATTCAGTTCTCAGTGGAGAATTGACTTTGTCTAAAACAATTTTATCAGTGTTACTGAGTACAAGCTGAACGCATTAGTAACCTTTGCCCATTTAATCAACAGACTAATTAATTTTGGCAAATGTTTGCATTTACTTAACTTGCATCATGAACAAAAATATGTTTTCGTCCAATGCTTTCTATCCTCTGCAAATAGTCCCTTGTAGTTTCCACATTCATTTTGTCTCCCCTGAACTCTTATCCAAACTCCTTTCCACCCGAGGCTCTGCTCCTTGCTATGCTGTGTACCTGCCCTTTCAATGTACTCTTCAGGTGGTTTCACTGCTGTCTTTGAGATCCTCATCCCGTTCTTTTGCAGTGTCCAGTCTGCTGAGAATCACATTCATGGGATTTTCCATTTAAAATATTGTGTTTTACTTTCTAGACTTGACAGTGGGCTCTTGAAGTGGAAACTTAAGGGTTCGTTGGAAAGTCAGTTGTGTTGAATGGTGTTTTGATGGGGCAAACATGTGAAAGAGTGTTTTCCTGAAGTGGACACAGGTGAAAGACTAAGGCCGACTTATGAAAGAACGTTTGGCTGAAGCAGACAAAGGAGAGAGAATGTTCTGCTAAAGCAAACAAGTGAAATGACACATGATGAAGGATTCTTCGCTAATGACATGCATGCATTAGACCACTTTACATTGCGTAGTTGAGCTCCATTTGCTGGGACTCCATAGAGAGAAATGCACCAAAAAAACTTCTGGTGGTGTGCTGCAGTTTCTTTTTTCTTCTTTCTTTCTTTCTTTCTTTCTTTCTTTCTTTCTTTCTTTCTTTCTTTCTTTCTTTCTCTCTCTCTCTCTCTCTCTCTCTCTCTCTCTCTCTCTCTCTCTTTCTTTCTTTCTTTCTTTTATTGGCTATTTTCTTTATTTACATTTCAAATGCTATCTCTCGAAAGTTCCTGCCACTTCCCTAGGTACCCACTGTTTGACAGAGTGATCTCAACTGAGATAAGAGCATGTGTTGAGGCAAGATGTGAGCCGAGGCAAGACCCATGGATGTCACATGATGTTTAGAGGGTGTAAATAGAACTAGACACACAGTGACAGAGGCTGAGCTTGGCTTGCTTATAGAGCTACCTGTGCAACACTTGTTGGTCTCACATCTTCTGATCTTCGTTTTGCTGAGAGAGGCACAGCGGAGAACTTCTACTGGCATTCCTCTCGGTCCCTCCTGCTGAGTTGTGCAGAGGCTGAGGCCTGGCTTTCTCTGCTGGGTGGTGCCACTGCTGCTGATTCCTATTTGCTATCCTGACTCTACCTAACTAGACTGCTGCTATATTGGTAAAGTGTTTGCAAATAAAGTGAGCTGCTGCTGCTGCTAACCTGTGAACCTTTCTAACAGGTCCCCTTCTCCTGAATCCTTTCTTTCCCACTACCTCTTGTGGGTAGTGGGCTACAAAGGAAGTTAAAGCATCGAAGAATCATCATTAAAAATAATGTTTGAAAAAATGTAAAGTTATAGGTTCTTCATTCTAATGTTTTCTAGTCATAATATTTGTTTTCAGCTCCTTAGCATATTTTTAAAGCCTTTTATTAAAAGTCCCTTTCAATCTCTCTAAATGTGTTTGTATTGACTATTGTGCTTTCTGGTAATGAATGGCACTGTCTTGTCTGTAATGTTTGACATTAATTTGGGGATTTTCTGGTTTGCTCTTCTAAGGACAGTTGCACTTCCTCTTAGAAACAACCAGGTGCTAGGTTAGTGATGCTGGGGTTTGCTTTCCTCTAGTGAGGTTCGCTTCTCTACAAAGCATGCCCTCTTCAGTCTCTATGTAAAGTCCCAAGTGGCCATCAAGAATCCTGCACTCAGGATTGTGTGCACGCCTTTAAGCCCAACACTTAGCAGACAGAGGTAGGTGGATCTCTGTGAGTTCAAGGCCAGCCTGGTCTACAAAACAAAAACAAAACCAAAAAGAAACAAACAAACAAACAAACAAACAAAAACCCATCTGTACTCTGGCTGGATTTTTGCCCCATGTGAATTCTGAGAACTACTGGTATTACTGCTCTCAATTTACCAATTGTCTGGCCTTGCAAAAGTTGCATTTATATAGGGGAGCCCCTGAACAATGCGTGCAGAGCTCTGTCTAGATAGTTTCCTTCTATTTTTCCACCTAGTGCCACTTCCTGGGTATAGATCTCTGCTCCCTTGTCTTACCGAAACTGTTCACGACTCTATGCCTCTTCCTGAAGCACCTTTTCCTGTGGAAACCATGAACGGTGAGTTTTCCCCCACACTTGTTTTTTTTTTTGTTTGTTTTTTCTTTTTCAAGACAGCTGTCTCTCGCCCAGTATACTAAAACTGTTGTTTTCTGTGTGTCTAGTTTTGTCATTGCTATGACTGGAGAATTTCATTGTAAAATGTCTAGCAAAACTTCACAACAATGCCTCCAAATGTTCTGAATTCCCCTACATACGTCCTATGGTCTTCAGATCTTTGCAGCCCTGCTTGCCTCACCACAGTCAGGCACCTCTCTGATAAACACATGTTCCCTGCAGAAGACTCCAGAGATTGAGGTTTCCAACCACATTTGACTTACTAATACCACTTAGTAACATTCCTATAAAGAATTGTTTAAAAGTGTCTTCTTCCCTCAGTAAAAGGGAGCTGGGATGGTGGCTGAACACTCAATATGCACCATTCTTCCAAAGGACCTGAGTTTGTTACAGGAAATATTTTTTAAAAAAAAAATTCTCCAGTGGGGCTGGACTGGCAGGCTTCCTGCACTTTTGAACCCCACCAACTCTCTCTAGCTTACCCAATAGATCTGGCTGATCTGACCGCTTTGCTCCCAGCTCTGGTTCACTTATCTCTGGAACCACTAATTCTCTCTTGGCCATAAACCCCTGTAGTTGGCAGTCCCACATTTCAGTAACCCAGTAAATCAAAACTCTTGAAGCTTATAATTAATCAATCAGATTTATGTATCAATAAATTCTCAATTTACAAGATGCCAATATAATAATTTCAGAACCAACTGATAATGATAAAAGCTGCCCACCTAGATTAGACAAATTATCCCAATTATTCTAACCTTATGACATCACAACTACCTGAAACCAAGTTTTCCAGAGAGATTTTAATGCTTTGCTGGTAAACATAATACCCTTTCAAATCTGGATAATTTTAAAATAAATTTTCTAAAGCGTATCAAACAACTGCTTCTCTTCTTACAAAGGTTACTTGGGGCATTAACATTTTTTTGAATGACTAATCGCTATCATTAGAAACACTGGCTATTGTTCTCTGTTGAAATTCAGTTGAATCAATCAAAATGACTATTGAGAATAATTTCTGAGGAAGGTTATTTTCAGCATCTTTGTTCAGCATAAATGTTTGAATTTTATAACTGTGCTTTGGTACCTTTTTCAAGGTATATGGCTGTAGCAATGGAATGACCAAAAGGGGGAAAAGTGGGTTTGGCTCAAGAAAAATTTAAGTGTATTTTTTTTCTATTGAATAAATAAATGTCCAGAGGATGGAGGGGGGTCCTGGCTTGTGGGGGTTCTGTTTATGGTGCCTGGCGTTCCATGCCTCCTTCCCAAGTCTTTTGGCTCACGTGTTGCTCTTTTCTGTGAAACTGAAACCACCATGTTCATTTGGCCCACCACTGCAAGGAACAAAGACTACAAGGAAAACCTATTACTTTTCTAGGAAGTTACCCAGGAAGTCAGACACTTTATTTTTCATCCTGTTCTAAAGAAAACTTTCTGACCAAACTGCACTCAGGATGGATGGATTGGGAAATGTGGCTGACTGGTTTCTGTTTGTTAACACGTGGAGCAGGAGGTAGGGAATAAAAAAATGTCGATGGACAATTCGTGATTTCTACTGAATGTGTGTTTAGTAGTTAACTTGTCTATACTGTGTAAACACATAGCTATTTATTTATGGTATTTTCAAGTCTAAAACAGTATCTCCAAAGTAATGCTTTAGAAAGAAAGGTGGATTTTTCATTAACTAGGGAGAACTTTACTTCTTTATTGCACACTTGACAGATGACAACCTTGTACAATGCTCCAGCAAGGTCCCTCATCCTCCAGAGGAAGGTGGGCACAGTTATCGATATTGCCTTTGGAGGTCAGATATAAACAGGGCAATGGACTTTCTCTTAGCTCCTAACCAGGAAAGTGTCACTGCGGAAAGGATGTCTGACTTAGCCTTCTGGAACAGGCAGGATTTTGCTTGTGTAAACTTAACAGAAAGTCAGTGAGCAGAGTTAAAATGGGGAAAGAGCATTCTGGCTAGGAATGAGAGACTCATACTGAGAACCACTGAGCAGTAAAGCAGGAAAAAGGATCTTCAAGAGGCCTTGAGAGACAGCCAAGTGGGTTGTTTTGATGTTTTGTTTTGTTCTCTTGAGTTTGGCTTAAGGGCAATGTGCAACGGAGAGATTTTCATTGTCAGAGTGTCTCGATCATAGTCAAGTTTTGGAAAATTGTTCTCCTACTTGTAAAGAAAGATGGTGAGGTGATGAATGGAGGGAAAATGAAGCTTTGGGGCTGTATATAAGTCAAATGATCAAGGGAATTCTTTTACAACATTTTTAGGTTGTTATTACACATTAAATTTCAGTACAAGCAGAATTACTTACAAGGTTGTAAACAGGAATGACGAAAGCTGTGGAAATGCTTTATGGTTTGAATCTGAGACACTGCCTCCCTCAAAGACCTGTGTCGAAGGCTTGGTTCCTAGTACAACATTGTTCAGAGGGGTAGATTAGATCATAGGGTCTAATCTACCTGGGCTCCTCCACTTTGATCAATTGATATAACCATAGAGGATTTACATTATAACTTATTTGGTCATTGAGAGGCAGTATAGAAAATTTAAGATACAGACCCCAGCTGGAGAAAAAAGATCCATGAAGGCATGTCCTTGAAGGATATATTTTGTCTGCAGTCTCCTCCTCCTTCCTCTTCTCTTCCTGGATACTAAACAATGCACATCTTTGCTCCACTGTTCATAAGCACCAATGATGCTCGGCCTCACCACAGGCCCAGTTATTTATCTCACATAATCTTTCATAGAAACAGATAATAAACACAGTATGTACTGGCGAATGTCCTCATTTGCTGTGGATGCTATAATAAATTGCTGCAAACTGAAAGGCTTATAGCACAATCTTAAGGCCTCACCTATCTGAAAATGAGAAGTCAAATATCCATGTTTTGACAGGGCTGGCTCCTTCTGGGAGCTGTGAGGGAAAGATCTGTGTTAGCCTCTCTCCCAAGGTTAGAAGTAACATGCTTCACCTTGTGTCTTTATATTCTTCTTTTGTGTTCATCTCCAGGTTTCAACTTTCATGTGTGTGCATGGGCATATGGTGTGTGTGTGTGTGTGTGTGTGTGTGTGTGTGTGTGTGTGCATGTGTATAGGGGTGAGCATGCACACGCACATATGTATAAAAAAGTCAGATAGCAACCCCAGGACTCACTCATTCCTCAGTTCTCTTCACCTTCTTTGGAAAAATAAATTTGAAGACGTGTTCTCTCACTGGCCGGAAACTTTCCAAGTAATCTGAATGGCTGATCTGTGATTCCGGGGATCTGCCTGGCTCTGCTTCCCAAGTTCTGGCTTTACAACAGTGCACCACTATGTGAAGCTGTTTTTGTTTGTTTTTATTATTATTATTTTGGTTTTTTTTTGTTTTTGTTTTAAATTTCTATGGATAGAACTTGTGTTTGCAAGACAAGCACATTGTTGACTGAGACATCTCCCCAATTAATTTTCTATTCTTATAAGGACATCAGTTATGTTGGCTTAGGGCCCACCCCAATTATTTCAACTTTATTGCCTCTGAGAGACTGGACTAAGTCTCTGTAAAGATCTCCAAGTAAGTTAGCATTCTAATGTACTAGAGGTTAGGAGTCAGCGTGTCCTCTTTGGCGGCGGGGATGGAGGGGCAGGGAGAATGCTAAACAAATTTATCTTCTGATTCTAATGCTAATCTCCATATAGATATGTACATATCCCTTTACAGGGATCTGAGTTGAGACTTCCTTTTATAATCATTCCCGTTACTTTGGAACAGGAGCCTGCCCTTCTCCAGCATGAGTTCATTAGAATTGACACCAAAGGCAACATTCCATTTCCAAATGGGGATTCATAGTCTGAGGGATCATTAATTAGAACTTCCACACATGGATTTGGAGAATACAATCCAGGCAACGGGGGCTAGTATTCATACAATATGTTCATTACTTCCAAGACTCAAAATACAATTTAGAAGTTTAATATGTCTTCATAAATTGCTGAAGATATACAGAGAGGTTTATAACTTTCTTCAAATTTGACAGTAACACAAACTTAGCGAACTTCATCTGAATTTTTCCTACTATGCTTAGCAGAGCTACCCTTAAACAAAATGTTTTTTTAATTTTAAAGGATAATTTGAACTTCCTTTGTATGTCGAAGTGTTTTTTTTTTTTTACCAGTACATGCTCGTGTGTGTGTGTGTGTGTGTGTGTGTGTGTGTGTGTGTGTGTGTGTGTGTGTGTGCAGAGAGAGACTGGGATTGAAAGAATGAGGAGAGAGTATATTTGTATATTCCATGTATGTAAGTGTGAGTACTGGTGTTACACTCCACATGTGGATGTCAAAAGGCAACCTCAAGTATTAGTCCTGTCTTTCTACCTTGTTTGAGGCAGGATATCTTTGTTTTTTTATGGCTGTGAATAACAGATTCATTGGCCTGTGAACTCCTGGGAAATTTTCTGTCCCAGACACCCACCTCATTGTAGAAGCTGTGATTATAGATACACTACTATAAGTTACATTGTGTCATCTTATTTTTCCTTTAAGATTTGTTATTATTAATGTGTGTTTGTGTGTGTGTAAGTAATTTTGCATGTCTATATATACCCATGTGTGCAGGTGCCCATGTGTGGAGACCAGAGGAGGTCATGGGGTCCCTAGAAACTGAATTTACAGGTAGGTGGTTGTGAGAGGCCCAACCTATTTGGGATCTAACTCTGAACCTTTGAAAGAGCAGTAAGTGTTCCTAACAACTGAGCCTCTTGCCACCTTTGTTAATGATACACAAATTCTTGCAGTGCACCTCCTACATTTACATGGCTAGCTCCCAGTTAATGACCTATTTGGAAAAGATTAGGAGGTATGGCATTGCTGGAGGAGGCATGGCCCTAGGAGTGGGCTTTGTGGTTACAAAAGTGCACACCAAGCTCTGTTGTTTTTTCTCTCTTCTTACAGCCTGCTCTCAACTATTTCTTCAGCACTATGCCTGCCTGCTTACCACTACACTTGCCAACATGGTAATAGATTAACCCTTTGGCTAGTCCGGTAAACCAGCCCTAATTCAATGCTCTCTTTTATAAGAGTTGTCTTGGTTATGGTGTCTCTTCACAGCATTAGAACAGGGACTAAGACACCCTCAACCCACAACTCACACATTCCCATTTGCATCAACCTATCACTAACATCGTGAAGAGCAAAGTCAACTGTTCTCCATCTAGTTTTCAGATAGAATGGACTTAGAGTACAAATTGTCCCTGAACTCAGACATTGCAGAGAAATAAAAAGACCACTTCTGAGCTCTCCCTCTCTGGGACCCAATTTTCCAGATTATGAACAGTTTGTTGCAGTTGCCTCCAGGTAGCTTTTTGAGATTCCTCATACTACTGTAAGTGAAATTTGTTATACACTGTTTTATGATTAGCAAGTCTACGGAGTTTTCCCCATAGGTGCATATAGATCTAATTAATTTTTAAAAAGCAGCAGCAAAATGTTTTAGTTTTAGTTTTAGTTTTTTATTACACGTACTTTGTATAGTGAGTTCTGGGGATTTACTTTTTGACCACAAGGTGGCACTAACACACAGCTTATTTGGGAGAAGCACTGGCAGATTTGCTCCTGTTAAAGAAGTCAACTCACATACATGCATGATGTCTTCTTGATTCAAGGACGGGTGTGGAGATAGGGTCATCAGAGAGGTGGTTTGGAGCCAGGCATCTCAGTGATGCCCCACAGAAGCACAGTGAGAATCATGTGGAGAGCTCAGAAGAGTCGCAGTGGTTTGTGGTTTTTATAGCTCAGCATTCGTCTTTCCTGTGGTATCTATGGTTAACAGGTGTTCCATTCCTTCCTCAGGATAGCAAGTTCTAAATGGCTATCTAGTAAAGGACTTCCTTGTGCTATACTTAAATGATTTGGATATGTAAATTTGGGGGTTGGGCATTACTGTGCCTTTGAGCTAAATGCCCCAGTCTGCACTGAAGTAACCATAGGAGCAAATCTTTAGTTAAAATATTCCCTTTAGTTCCATTAAAAGACCCCTTTCAATTTCCAGAAAGAAAAGATAATAGCCAGGCAATAAGAAAAGTTACTATTTTATTCAGATATAATACAGAATCATTTTATGAGGAAAATATAAAGGACTTCTCTGAAGTGGAAACTTAAGAATTCTTTGGAAAGTCAGTTGTGTTGGATGGTGTTTTGCTGAGGCAAACACGTGAAGGAATGTTTCACTGAGGTGGACACATGTTAAAGGTTGTTCTGCTAAAGCAAGCCCATGAAAGGACATGTGATGAAGGTTTGTTCGATAATGGCACACATGTATTGGTCTGCCTCACTGTATTTTCAGACTCACATGCTGAGGTAAGACACGTGGAGGACATGTAATGCTTGGAGGAAGTATTAAAGGACTCTGGACTGTGAGAGGAACTGGAGGCTTGGCCTGGCTAAGCTTGAGCCTTGCTGGTAATGCCAGCTGTGCAGCCCTTGTTGGTTTCCAGTCTTCACTGCTCTTCCCTTTGTCAAGAGAGGCATAGTGGAGAACTTCTCCTGGTGTCCCTGCTGGTCTGAATACCTCCTGCGGACTCTTGCCGATTCAATGGAGGCCTGGCTGTTCCTGCTAGGTTATGCCACTGCTGATGCTATCCTGATACCACTGAACTGGACTACTGGTATATCTCTGAAGTCTTTGTGAGTGGATCGAGATGCCGCTGCTGATTTCCTCACGAGACAGACAGGATTTGCTCCAAAGAACCATTTCTAAACAGGTCCACTTCTCTGTATCCTTTCTTTTCCACTATTTCTGGTGGGTGGTGGGTTAAAGTATTTAAGAACCATCATTATAAATAGGCTTTGAAGAAATTAAAGTTACACTTCTACAATTTTAAAAAAAAATAAGTGACAGAGTCGATCAGACTTTGCTAAAAATCAATACTAAACAAAAATGACAGGATCTGGAAGGACTAAGCTGTTGGGAGTTCAGTCGTACTTTCAAGATGCTGCTGGGAAGGCTAAATCAGAGGGTGAGGGAGCAGGGCAGATGCAGCACTGCTGGGTGGGAGGTGGCAGGATCTGTACTGTACACGCGCCGTCTCCAACTCTCGACCAGCAGAGGGCGGGCTTTCTCCAGTATTCTCTTCTCTGAGGCCGGACTGAATTACCTTTCTGTTTTTGGATTCTCCAGGAAGGATGCATATGTGGTCAGTTTGAAACTTTTTTTGTAGCACAAAGGAGAAGACCTGGTTGCTGAGTCCATCAACAAGGTTAGTTTAATGTTACAAGTCCAAAGAAAATTAGCATAGTAAACCTGTGACATCAGAAAGTTACAAAACGTTGACAAGCATGGGCCCTATGACTAATTGGAACAGACGTATCTATTGATCCACCAATCTGTCTATATCGGTATCTACTTCTCTATTGTCATGTAAATTCCGAAGTGTAAAGATACATATTGCTAGTCTAGTGTCTTAGATAGGGTTTTTATTGCTATAAAGAGACATCAAGACTACATGCAACTCTTATAAGGAAAGGCATTTCACTGGGGCTGACTTACCGGTTCAGAGGTTTAGTCCATTTTCATCATGACAAGAAGCATGGCAGCACACAGGTAGACATGGTGCTGGAGATGTAGCTGAGAGTCTACATATGGATCCACAGACATCGGGGATAGAGAGGAGGAGAGAGGGAGGGAAGGGGGGAAAAAGAGAGAGAGCCTGATTTAAGCGTCTGAAATCTCAAAGTCCATATCCAGTGACACACCTCCTCCAGCAAGGCCACACCAACTCCAACAAAGAAGTACCTTCTAATAGTGCCACTCCCTATGAGCCTATGGGGGGGGGGCATTTTCATTTAAACCACTATATCTAGCAAGGGGTATGAAATTACTTTTAAAACACCAATGGAAAATATTACATTTTAGCAAAGAAATAAATGAGGACTAGGGTGTTCTGCTGTAGAGGCAGACCTGGGAGGATGGAGCTGATAAATGAGGCAGAGTAAAGTCTTATGCAATATCAACTTTACTCAGGGAATCAGACAATTTATACTCCAGGGGTTAAGAGCGGTCACATGAGTCAAGTGCCCAGTCAGGAAGGCAAGCCACACGTAGTGGACCAGCTGCACTTGGTGAAAACATCTTTTTCTATAGAGGCATACAAACAAATAACAATATTCAGTTGTAACAAATACTCTGAAGTCATCTCACTCTTATCTGTTGCACATGGAAGGGTGACAAAAGCACATTCCAAGAACAATCCCATGGTTTATAAAAGCTGAGGTCACAAGGCTCTTGTTTTCTTAGAGTTTCCTCACAAGCACTCAGAATTCCCCTCACACAGCTGCGTGCTGGGATGGTGTTCCAGCACTAGGGGAATAGTTAGATTGACGCAATGCTTTCCATGTAAGCCAGTTCCCAGAAGAGACAGAAATGTAGAAAGCTGTGTAATCCCCACACTGGGAAAGCAGAAGCAGACAGGCTTCTGAGGTTCACTGGACAGCTAGCCCAGCTGACTTAGCAACTTTTAGGGGAGAAAGAAATCATCTTCAAAGGAAAGTTGGATTGCTATAGGAAACACAATACAGAGTAAGCATTGGGAAAAAAAAACAGTTATTAAAGCATACCGGGACGGGGTGGGGTGGGGGGTGGGGTTCTTCAATGGAAGGAAGAATGATGCCTGGTCACCTGGGATGCTGGAGTCGTCAAACAACCTGGTGAGGCTTTGCTATTCTATTAGGAACCAGCAGTGTCCACCTGAATTTCCCCCAAATCCTGAGAATTGTTTAGCCTGTAATCCTGTGCTTTCTCTCTCAGTGAGTAGAACTCATCATTGTGAGAGTGGCCTTGTGTACTTTCTATCCGACATTAATAGGATCCACGGTCGTGCTTATCACACATCTTTCCTCTAGTCCTAGCCCTGAGCACTGTTTGCCAGTGAGTAGAATCCATCCTTAACCTCTCAGCCATCTCCAGCCCAGTAGACTCCAGTCTTGTGATAGAGGCCTCAGGTTCTTTGCTTGGTGGGATATGTCCCAAGGGAATTTCAATACATCCACCCCGGAAGCTTCGTTATGAGAACTGTCATGTGGAGACTCCTGCCCACCCCCGCTGCCCCTGAAATGTTCCACTGCTTTTAAATGTCCAAGAAAAGTCAACTACGGGTCAGATTCTCTAGAAGTCTTGATTCCGTCTGACTAACCAAGTCCAATGGTACCAGCTTTTCTTTCTTGCTTTTTTGTGGTGCATTTCGCTTCTGGGTGTTATTCCTTCAGGGGCCCTCAACTGATGTACGCTCCTCTGTAATTAGCCAATGTTCTGTTCTGTTCTGTTCTGTTCTGTTCTGTTCTGTTCTGTTCTGTTCTGTTCTGCTCTGCTCTGCTCTGCTCTGCTCTGCTCTGCTCTGCTCTGCTCTGTTTGTTTTGTTTTGTTTTGTTTTGTTTTGTTTTGTTTTGTTTTGTGTTTTAATCAGAAATTCAATTTGCCAAGCCTGCTAAACATTCACATGGAAAGCAAAACAATGGGATGCTGTTTCACGGATGGATGTCTGAGCATTCCTACAGTCTGTCACAGCATGGTGGCTCAGGATTTCTCACACACACACACATACACACACACACACACTTATACACACATATACACACAGACACATACATACACACACAGACACAGATACATACATACACACATACATATACACACATACACACACACAGACACATACATACACACACAGACACAGATACATACGTACACACACATACACACATACACAGACACAGACACATACATACATACACACATATACACACAAACACATACATACATACACACATACACACACAGACACATACATACATACACACATACACACACACAGACACATACATATATACACACATACACACATATACACACATACAAACATACATATACACACATACACACACAGACACAGACACATACATACATACACACATATACACACATACATACATATACACACATACACACATATACACACAGACACATACAAAGAGATTAAGGAAATGAAGGTGACAACAGACAAATTATATGATGAAATGAGTATTTATAAAACAAAATAGTAAAAAGAAAGTCACGCTAGAAGCCTCATATGTGGCAGGAAAAATTAAATAAAGATGAAGAATTTTATAAGGACTAGAAGATGGAGGGCAAAATGTTCCGTAGCCAGATAATAAAAATGCTGCCTGGAGGGCTGGAGAGATGGCTCAGCGGTTAAAAGCACTGACTGTTCTTCCAGAGGTCCTGAGTTCAATTCCCAGCAACTACATGGTGGGTTACAACCATCTGTAATGAGATCCGATGCCCTCTTCTGGTGTATCTGAAGACAGCTACAGTGTACTCATACAGCATTAAAAAAATAAAATAAAATGCTGGCTGGAAATTTAAAAGGGGTGTAGAAGATGTGTAAGGGATGTGTAAGGGAATGCCAATGCCCAGGAAACAAAAATTGTAAAAGTAATTCCACAAAAAAAGAAAGAGGAAAAAAGAAAAGAAAAAGCTGATCAACAAAGGAAGAGAAATTTAAAAAACAAAACAAAACAAGTCCCCATGAGATTTCACAGGAGTAATGCTGGACTGAAGAAATATTTCCACAATGGTTGGGGACATTGAAGACTCTCCTAACATACTTACTAGCCGTTTATATTTCTTCATTGAAATGGTCTGTTGGTCGGTCTGTTTGCTGATTTGCAGGCTGGTCTTTTGTGTTTAATTTTTGCTGTTCTTTATAAATTCTAGATGTTAGTGCTACGATCTAAGTGACAGGTGGCACAAAGTCACACCATGAGACAGATCTCGAGGCAGGGTGGGGGGGGGGGTGATGTGGAGGCTGCATCTGGGCAAGAGTGGAGGGGAAAGGAGAATAAGAACTGGCTTGCGATAAGGGGATAGAAGGGACATGTGTGTGTATAGGGATGGTATGCAACTCATGTGGACAGTGGAATTGTGTCATGTTTTGGCAGCTAGTTGATGACATATCAACTGCCCTGAGGGAGGGCAGGCCACTAGTATTTCCCTTTTTCAAGTTGGGGGTGATACATGGAGAAGAGCTCTTAGCATATTCTGACTGTAGATGCAATAGCGGCCCAATATAATAAAAGCACAGTTCAAATCTTGCCCCTCTTGGTGTCACTGCTGGGATGGCAGGAATGACACTTTCTTGACCTTGAGTCATCAGTTTTCTCCCCAGTTCATCCAGGACCTCCAGCTGGTGGTCCAAACCACACTCACCTTTGAAGGAAAAATTGACTCTCTGACTGCCGTGGTACTCCAAGACCGACAGGGACTAGATCTTCTTACAGCTGAAACAGTCTTAGTCTCTCCCTCCAAAAGGAATGCTGCTTCTATGTCAATCAATTGGGTATAGTAAAAAACAGAATCCAACAACATTAAGCATATCTCACAAACCGTAAGGAACAATGCTTCCAACCCTTTGAGAAGCCCATAAGGAAGTGGATATAGCTCTTTCTGACTCTGTTTCTTTTTCCTGCGTTTAATATTGCACCCTGCTTTATAAATTTCTTCTTTGCATTTCTCCAATGAAATTTTAAAAAAAATCTCTAATCAAATGATTAATCTGTTATTGTTACAAGACTACCAACCACTAGTCACAGAGCCTGAGGCTCAAGCCTCCTGAATGTGGCCTGGAGATTGTGAGGATCAACAGGGTCCCAAAGATGACAATGCCCCCAGGCAGCAGGAAGTAGTCTGAAGAGCATGGCCTCTTCCTGCCTCACCATTACCCTTTCTTACTGTAAGGATTATGTTTATATGCATGTGTGAAGATCTGTCTCTGTCCTTTTTCCCTGCTGAAGGCATCTTTGGATCCGTCAAAACAAAAGTCTGATGACCAATAAACTGAGGCAGGATTAGAAGGGGGACAACCAACAGAGAGAAAGGAACTCTGGGAAAGAGTCAGGCCTGGGAACTTTTGCCACCTGGACTCAGGGAAAGGCAGAAGTATGAAACTGAGAAGAGGTAGGCCTAGGTATTTATCGATAATTAAATAGCCTCCAAATCATTATTCAGGAGCGTGGGTGGGAAAATCCATAGTTACACTTTCTAGTTCCTCATCCTTTATAATAAACTGAAAGGGATGTTAGCAACCTGGCTTCTCCATTGGCCTGTGCTCATGACCTAACCACAGCCGAATATGCAAGTCATCACTAGCTGTCAAGATACAATTAGCTTCCCTGTCTGAAGCAAAGCCGGCAGATTATTCTCACATCCTGTAAGCTGACTGTTCAGTCTGCTGCTGGCTTTTGTTATAGTGCAGAAACTTAAACTTCATAGAGTCCTATTTACTAATTCTTGGTACCACTACTGACATCTACTTCAAGATCTACTGAAGTCCAGATCAGAAGTTTCCTACCTATACCTGTATCATGAAATGTGTTTCCTATGTTTTCCTCCAGAGGTTTTGGCATATCAGGTTTTAAATTAAGGTCTTTGGCTCCCTTTGAATTGATTTTCATATCACTTTACAAAGTGAGAGATCCAGACTTGATTGCGTTTTTGTGAAGGTGTAAGCACTTTGTAATCATTCCCATTGTTGAAATCTGTCTTTTCTCCATCCTCCCAACCTAATCAAAACTCACATGGCCATAGCTGTGTAAGGCAATTCCTGGGTTCTCTGAGAGGCTTCATTGATCGACATTTCTGTCTTTGTTGTGTGTCTTTATCACAACAGCATTATGACGTAATTTGGGATTAGGTATCATGCTCTTTCCCAGAAGTATTGCTATACCACAAGGTCTGTGCTATGTTTCTGTCAACATAGAAGTATGGAAAGTCTTTCCATGTCTCTCTTCTTTGGTTTCTTTCTTTTTCTTTCTTTCATTTTTTCCCCTTTCTTTCTTTCTTTCTTTCTTTCTTTCTTTCTTTCTTTCTTTCTTTCTTTCTTTCTTTCTTCCTTCCTTCCTTCCTTCCTTCTTTCTTTCCTTCCTTCCTTCCTTTCTCTCTCTTTCTTTCTTTCTTTCTTTCTTTCTTTCTTTCTTTCTTTCTTTCTTTCTTTCTTCTCTCTCTCTCTCTCTCTCTTTGCCAATGTATAGATCTTTCACTTCCTTAGTTAAGGATGTTCCAAAGTACTATATTTATTTGTTTATTTATTTATTTATTTATTTATTTATTTATTTTTGTTTGTTTTTTTGAGACATGGTTTCTCTGTGTAGCCTTGGCTGCCTTGGAACTCACTCTGTAGGCCACGCTGGCCTCGAACTCAGAAATCCACCTGCCTCTGCATCCCAAGTGCTGGGATTAAAGGCCTGTGCCACCACTGCCTGGCATACTTTATATTTTTGGAAGCTATTATGAATAGAATATTTTCCTAAATTTTTCCCAGTGAGTTGATTATTGATAGATGTGCAGACCTTTGACTTTTTTATATGTCAGTTTTGTATCCTGCAAATTTACTGAAAATGTCTACTAGGTCTAATAGTTTAAGATCTTTTAGCTATAGATAATATAATCTGTCAATACAGATAATTTGACTTTTTCTTTACTTTTTTAAATACAGTTTGTACCTTCTTGTCTTGTGGCTCTAGTTAAGACTTCAAGTACTCTACTGAATAAGTACCACCAAGCGTCATCCTTATCTAGTTCTAGAGAATGGCATCCTTGGTCCAGATGTTAGAGAAAATGCTCTTAATCCCCCTTCCCATACTAAAGAGTTTCTAATATGTTTATTGTATATATATCCTTTATCATTTTGAGTTGTGTTGAATCTATTCCTAATATCTCTATGACTTTTACTATAATGTACTAGAGACTTTTAAAAATAATTTTTTGTCATTGAATTGTTATCATTCATTTTATCAACTTTATCATTGAACTTTGCTAAATGCCTTTTTTGGTGATCATATTTGCTAGGTTTTTCTCCACCCATGAAATGAGCCAATTCAAGGCAAATTAAAGTGCATAAAGGAAGGTTTACTGGAAAGCAGCTTTTTGGATGCGTTCACTGGCTGAAGGAGTAAAGCCAGGGAAGTCTTCATGGGGTCAGAAACAGAGGAGAAGGGGAAGAGAAAGAAAGAGTATGTGCATGCAGGGAGAAAGAAGATGATGAGGGGAAGGGGCAGGGAGAGAGGAGACAGTGGGTGGGAGAAATTAAAATGTCTGGATTATATAGGGAAGAACTTCTGGAGGAAGAACAGCCTAGCCCCTGGGCTGGAAATTTCAGGGTAGAGAGTGAGGTGTGTCAGCCATACCCTGAAATGGTAGGGACTGAGGAATTCTGGGAGAACGCTGAAGGCCAGGTCTGCTTTGTTATGTTAAATAGTCACCTTGGCTGCAAATCCTCAGTTTAAAATCCAGCGATCTTATTTCTGTCTTTTAGTTTATTTGTATAGCGTATTATATTCATCAATTTGCCTAATTGGTTAGGTGTATGATAATGTATTTTTGAAAATACTATATATTTTGAATACATTTAAATTATGTAATGTATTTTAATTGTGTTTGGTTTGCAATTATTTTGTTCACAATTTTTTTGCAGCTTTGTTCATCAGGAAAATTAGTCTGTAACTGCTATGTCTTTATCTGAGCTTATTCAAGATAATACTGCTTTCATAGAATAAACTAGGTACTCCTTCATTTTCTACTTTGAGAAATGATTTAAGAAGTGTTAGTATCAGGACTTTCTTAAAATTTTGGGCAGGACAGTGGTGGTGCACGCCTTTAATCCCAGCACTTGAGAGGCAGAGGTAGGAGGATCTCTGAGTTCAAGGCCAGCCTGGTCTACAAAGTGAGTTCCAGGACAGCCAGGGCTACACAGAGAAACCCTGTCTCAGAAAAAAAAAAAAAAAAAAAAAAAAAGTTTGGTAGAATTCAGCCATGAGTCCATCTGATTCTAGACATTTCTTTGGATGAGACTTTTAATTATTGCTTTTAATCTTATTACATATAATGAACACATTTACTGTATTATATTTTCAGGGATCTTGGTGTGTCATACATGTTTAGAAATACATCAAATACTTTGATGTTTATCAGCATTTTGAAATAAAATTTTCCAAGTATTCTATAGATTATCTGAATTTCACTGGAGTCTGTTGTTACAATTCCTGCTTTCACCTTTACTTTTATTAATTTGGGATTTCTTTTGCTAGTTTGGCTAGGGGTTTAATCAGTCTTGTTATTGATGTGTTTATAAAAAGATAAAGGGGGGATATATTCTGTGGAGGTGTAGTCAGGCATGGGGAAGGGGATGCCTCCGTGGGCCCACAGCCCTTCCCCCTGAGGGACCACGCCAGGTAACTGGGGGGGCAGAACCTACCTGGCTGTTGCCAGATAACTGTGTTGTGGAGCTTAGACAAAATACTAACAGTTGTCCTTTAACAAAAACGATTGCTTTAGCTATTCCTATGTATTGAGGGTTTTTTTGGTCTCTATTTCATTAGGTCCCGCTTTAATAGTGATCGATTGATGAATTTATTTATTTATCCAGTGATTGGGTTTGGGAGTGACTTCTTATTTCTAGAACCTTAAGATGAATTATTACTTCACTTGGAAACTCTCATTTTGCTTTATTGTAAATACTCACTTTCCTGTTAGGATGCTTTAGCTAGCTCGTAGAGTGCCTATGATTTTCATTTGTTTCTAAGAATTTTCTCCTTGATTTCTTCAGTGACCCACTGTACATTTAAAATTGTACCATTACGTGTCCAAGTATTTGTTTTAAGTCCTGTAGTTTCTCTTGCTGTTGGATTCTAGTTTTATTTCAGAGTTGTCTGATAGGGTCCAAGGAATCCATTCATTGTCATCCTCTTCCTCGCCCCCCCTTTCTCCCATATCCCTCTCCTAACACTCCCCCATACATCTCCTCTTCTCCCATCCCTTCTCCTCCTGATCCTTCATCTCCTCCCCTTTTTTGTGTATGTTAAATCCACTTAGTCTATGGTAATAATTTATATTATAATAGTATTTGAAATACTAACTTCTTTATGTCCCACTACAGATAGAAATTATACAAAAAAGAAAGTAGGGAAACTGTCAAAGTACCTTCAATGCGTAGCATGTACTAGGCATTTGATTAATAATTACTACGTAAGACTTTCTATCAAATTTTACCATGCTGTTCAAAAACGGAATAACAAGGCCGGAGAGACAGGCTTTAGATATAGAAAGAAAATGGTAGAGAAAATCAAAGGAAAAGTGAAGGCTGAATTTACACCATTCTGGGAGATGGGCACCTCTAGGTGAGGTAATGCTATCTCCTAACAAGTTGCTCGCCCATGGAGAGCTGCCTTCTGGCCGATACTCAAGGCCGGCCTTTCAGTCAGAAACAGAAGACAGACAGACTTCTGTTCTCTGAGCTCGACTCTCTCTCTCTCTCTACTCTCCCCGCCTTTGTGTGGCTCCCGGGCTGTAAAACAAGGCGGGCGGAAAAACATTACGTCTCAGTTTCTAGGGACGCTTTAGAGAAAGCACCAGCTCCTCCCCTTCCTGTCCGCCCCTATTTGTTTCCCCCGGGGCCCACGTGTGTTAGGGAAGAAGCGGACTTGAGAGCGGCTGCGCTGCCCTCTGTGAAATTGTCGCATCGGGACATCGCCCGGCCTCGGTGGCCAAGACATCGCCATGGTGAGCGGCCCCTTAGGTTCTCCGGGAGGCTCTGGTCGGGCGGCCGGGGAGTACAAGCTCGGACCCGGGAGAAGCCGGGACTCGGAGTGGCTGCGTGGGGCGGTGGTGGGCCCCCGGTGCTGCCCCAGGATCGGAGTGCTCCAGCGCGTTCTCAACTCGCTCTGGGTGGCGTTGTCCACGTCTCCCGGTTTCTCATTTTCCTGAGGGCCTTAACTAATACCGCTTTGTGGATCCACCCACCTCTGCCCTGGGGCAAGTGCAGGTCTCCCCTGCCCAGGGTCACAGCCACCCACGAGGTGCATCGGCCCGCAGCCCTTCTGTTCTGACTTTAGTCCTGCCTCTACAACTCCCATTCCTACCGGGCAACAATGCTGTTTTGTTTGCATTTTAAGACAGTAGTTAAGAGTGTTATAAACGGTTTATGTATAGCGATATAAAGAGCTCATTCACAGTATCCGAATTTATGTTTTTTTTTTTTTTCTTTCGAGACAGGGTTTCTCTGTATAGCCCTGGCTGTCCTGGAACTCACTTTGTAGACCAGGCTGGCCTCAAAGTCAGAAATCCGCCTGCCTCTGCCTCCCAAGTGCTGGGAATAAAGGGGTGCGCCACCACCGCCTGGCCGAATTTATGTTTATAACTGATTTTATGTACGTGTGGATATCGGAGAACAATTTGTGAGAATCTGTTTTCGCCATGTGTATGTTTGATGTTTAATCTCGTTTCTCATTTGCCCCACTATCCTCCATGTGTGTGTTCTTACGGCTTTAAGATTATTATTTTTTTATTCATAGCCAACCTCAGATGGGTTTCAGACTTAGACGTGCCTTCTCTCATCAGATTAATGAAAAAATGACCAATGTCTAAGAGAATTGTGTGAATGAGGAATTGATGAACATTTTAATTATTTGGAGAGTTTTTTTGAGATTATTTCGAGCTTTGTCTTAGCAAAGGAAAAGGGAAGGAAAGAATTACAGACAGAGATAACAAGTGTAGTCTCAAGTTGCAGTGTGGTTTATTCTGGAATAGTGATCTTCAGTAAGAATGGGGAGAAGGAGCTGTGTGAAGGAAATGCTGGAGAAGAAAGTTGGAAGAGATGGCTTTCTGTGCTAAAGCTTAGAACCAAGCTGATCTCTTTCAATAGGGAAAGAAACTCTATACTGGATTAACACTGTAGACAGATTTTTTCGACTTCTTTGTAAAGGGGTCTAACAATAGAGCAACCTAGGCCTGATTGTATGGGTTGAATAAAGGTAACTGACAGGTTTGAAAAAGCTTCAAGAGCTATTTGGCCTTTAGAGGAGTGACTATTGAAGAGGAATATTAGGGACCACCTGTTCCCTAATAGTCTTTTTTTTTCTCAGAGATTAAAAATTATATATATTCATCTATTTTATGTAACAGTAGGTTTTGGTCAGTAGAACTTGGGCAAAGGGTGTAGGACAACTTTCCTGAGGTTTCTTTTCCACTCAGGGCTAGAGTGGAGGGCAGGTTTTAAGCCCTTGCAGACTGTCTGGGAGATTATGGGCTAACGGGGTAGGGGGCGCCTGCCTCCTTAAGTGAACCAGAAGAGACTAAAACTATTTAGGTTAAGCCATTTTTATTTTTGGTTTCTCTTATAGAAAGTCAATTCTGACTCTTTAAATAATATAGATGGGCCAAAATACAGGATTGCATAGCAAAAAACAAAACAAAAACAAAAAACCAAAAAGAAACCCCTTAAATATAATGCCTTTGAGGAATGGATTCTGAAAGCTTTAACTGGTAAGGCTCGGGTGGGGAAGTGGTTTGTTTGCTTCTAGGTGTGCTGATTTTGAAGTGGCCTTTATAGTTTATGGGGTGTTGGTTGGAACCAGCTGAGTTTGGTCAACTTGGACTTTGCATGTGCCTTTGCCCCACTCTCTTTTCATGGGCCACAGTGAAATACCTGTTACACTTCTGCTCTCTGTAACATTAGAGACATCCTTAACTGTAGCCAGCATTCCCAGCCACGAGTCTTCTCCCTCTGTTGTCAGAACTACTTTAAGCTGGCATGGCTGAGTCACTGAGCGGTGTTGACTCTATTGGTTTCTGTTGGTCTACTGCCTTTGGAGATTGTGGAATAGATCATTTCTGTTATGATCATGGGGAAACAAAAGACCATTGGAGTTAGTAAAATGTTTGGCCTGTGGCCTGATTCCTATTGTGACATCTCTGTAACTATAGTTGCTTAACATAACTGACAATATGTATCCTGTCTTTTAGCCTAAAGGACTAAAAGGAAAAATGGTAGGACGAGAAAAAAAAGTCATCCATCCGTACAGTAGAAAAGCAGCTCAGATTACAAGAGAGTCTCACAAACAAGACAAGAAGGAAAGGTGAGTGTCAGTCTCGCTAGTGTCCTGCACTGGGGAAAGCGCCTTTATGCATCTACTTATCAGGTGTATGTTCCTCGTTTCCATTCCCTCTTTTGCTTTAATAAATATTTTTCCATTAGTTCTTGTACCACAGTATAAAATGCCAAAGAGAGAGCTTGCAGAGCTGAGCAAAAAACATAAGTAGCAGTTAGTGCTTGACTCCTGCCTAAGGTGTGGAGCAACTTGAATCAGCCTCTGCTGTGTAAACTGAGACTGAGTCAAGAGATGGAAAGCCAGCAGATCAAGGTTTAACTTTTTTTTCTTTTCAACACGAAACATAGAACAGCAGTCATTCAGACAACGAAACAAAAACAGACACGAATTGACACGTGGACAGATTGGTGCCCCAAACACAGACAATACAAAGAGGGTAGAGAACTTGATGTAACCAGAACTAAGGATGTCTCCTGTAGGGGCCACAGAGAAAGCAGGTTGTCTCCTGATTTTCCCTCTGTCCCTGAGAGAGCTCCGAAATCTATTTTCCTTCTCTCTTGATCTCTCTCTCTCTCTCATGTCATTTGTATATCTAGCCCTACCCCCCCCCCCTTTTTTTTACTTTACTATTTTTTTATTTTATTTTGTTAAGTCCTACTCCTCCTGCCTGATGCAGTTCTTGACTGTGGACATATGCCTGTTTAGAGTTTTCCAATCCTATTTTCCACTGTCAACCGATACATAGCTGATCTCAGCGCTGGGCCATCACTGACTCAGTCTAGCCTGTATCCTTTTTGCACCCTTGCAATCAACAGCCTTCAAAAGATAACATTTGTAGCGCTAACATTAATGCTGTATGTTGCTTACTGTGCAGAGAAACACCTTCCTCTGTTTTCTGTGGAGCCCCATGAAGATATTGTAACTCCAGTCCTCCTTTCTGCTTTTAGGCCACTTGTCAGGTGCCACCTATAGCCACCTGTGGCCATTGGTTGCTGAGTTCCTGAAAGGAAAGATGGGGTTTTGTGTGAGAAAGGCTTAAATAATGAGAAATAATGAGCCAAGACAAGGTTTTCTGATCAAGGCCAATGTTTACTAAGAGTTTGAACTTATAAAAGGGGGGAACCCATCCCCCACCACGCCACTATCTCTTGTTTAGTGAGGATCCCTGCTTTGTGTCAGGAGAACAGGTTCAGTCTCTCAGCAAGTAGTGGCCTCTTGGAGGAAAGCTGCAGATGTGGCAGGACAATAGACTTTACCTAGGTCAGAAGACTCCATCCACCCTAGGTGGGCTAGTGTGTGTGGCAAACCAGATCTGAGCCAGCCTGCTCAAGGCTGGGGGAAGGGAACAAGAAACAGCATTTTGATGACAGCTTGGCCTACTGATTTAAAAGATAATTGTCATTATGGTTTATTTATTTATTTGTATTACATGTGAAAGAATGTCAAAGTTCTCTGGGAAGTTTTTCTTTGCGATATTTTTGACAGATTTCTAAGCTCCTGCTTTGGAAAATATCTAATTTCTCTGCACCTTTTGGTTCAAGATTGAAGACTGAGAAGGCCTTGCGTCTCAACCTTATTGGTAAGTAGGTCTGAGGGCTTCAAATTCTGCCTACAGTATGGTGAAGTTTTTGCTCTAAACCATTTTCTCTCTTTATTATTTCTATCAGATGTTTTTTTAACCAGACTTAACAAAAAAAAAAAAAAAAAGGAAGTATAATACATATATACAAATGGAGTGGAGCAAAGCATCTGACTCTGAGTAGACAGTTAGTGCTCCATACAGCTAGCTTTGTAGAAACTTCACTCCTGTGCACCCGCACTCCTGTGTGCCCCCTCAGGCTTTATCTTGTCTTCTGACAGCCAAGGGGATGAAGGGGATGGCTGGGTTCCCACAACACATACCTGAGGCGAAAGGCTTGCTTTGCACATAGTTCTGGGGGTTTCAGTGCATGAAGCTGACCATGTTGCTTTAGGACTGACCGCAGTGCAGAAAGCACTGGCAGAAGGGGGTGTGCAAAGTGAGCTGCTTACTTCACACTGGCCACAGAACACATCGGAGGGTCTAGAGTCCCAACACCCCCTTCAAGGGTACTTCCCAGTGACGTAAGGGTGCCCACAGGCCTCACCTCTCAAAGGGACATCATCTCCTAGTGTACCCGGTGCTAGAGAACAAACGTTAAGGTGTGGGCCTTTGGGAGCAGCCTGGAAGCAGCCTCCAGCAAGCTGCAGCTTAAGGGTTACAGAGAAGAGGGTTCTTGCTGAATGTATGGTGCACACATGTTCAGTCTTTGCCAGTAGCACAGCCTCCCTCTTTTTCCTCTCTCCCTTTTCTCCCCTCCCTTTCTACCTCCCCCTTTGTCTCTGTCTTTCTGTGGGTCAGATTTATTGCTCATCAGGTTTACCAACATGTCCAGGTTTTCTCTTTTCACAGTACCTACACCTCTCTTAGGTATAACATGCTTAGTAATGCTCACTGTAGGCTACTTCATTTCATGTGTAAGTGTGAAAGAGTGTTGATCGTTGGTACTTCTCCACAGGTGACAAACTTCAATGGTTTCACAGTCATCTGGATATGAAAAAAACAAGATATTCAAAGAAAGATGCCTGTGAATTAGTTGAAAGGTAAATACAGGGCATATTGTGAACAAAGGGTCAGAAGCAAGAATTCCAGCCTAGTTCTTAAGAGATGGATCTTCCCTCTGGGTTTGGATACTAGCAGATTTTTTTTTTTTTTTTTTTTTTTTAACAAAAGACTTAAATTTGTATTCCAGCTTGGCCCCATTTTAGTTTCCTGGGGTTAGGAAATGGGTGTTAGCACATTGAGGTAAGATAGTTTGAAATAGTCTTCAGACTGAGAGAATGGTATCTAGAAGGCCTAGGGGTGAAAGAGGAGCTGTCAGCTGAAAAACCCCACCAGACATTTCTTGTAACTGGAATAGCAAGCTCAGAGGCTAGTGTAACAGGTGCTGTAAGGGCCAATGGCTTATGAACAGCATTTGGTGACCATCAAAGGACATAGGGAAGCTCTGGGGGCATTTTCTAGGAAGCACATGTGATCATCATGCTTTCAGACCACAGCCTGGGAAGGGGGATGACATAGCTGGAGGACTTGGGAGGAGGTGATGGGACTGTTGTCCTCTGTTAGGCTAATAGGAGCTGGTGAGGAGTTAGAACGCAGTGCTATTAGGAGGTAGAACTTAGGTGTAGAGCAGGCAGAGAGGCCTGGAAACCGCACCTAGAATGTCTTACTGTGTCCTGAGTAGGGAGCTCAAGTGATGGAGAGACTGTGGTGGGGCAGGAGAAAGGGCACATGGGAATGAATGTCTGTTAAGGGTGAGATGGTGTGCTCTAAAGATGAAATCAAGCAGGAGGTTCAGTGTGAGGGCCTCAGTTCAGCAGGCTGCGGTTTTGTTCACTGAAGTCAAACACTTGGATTATTCAGGAAAGTGATGGAGAAGGAAGGTTAAGGGAATGAAAGGTTTGCAGGTGTCACTATTCAAAGGACAGGGACACCTGGGCACTACATTTAAATAAAGTAATACAAGCCCACGTTTATTTATAGGCATCGTAAGTCAGGTCTTGTTTGTATTTTTCAGGTACTTGGATCGGTTCAGCAGTGAGCTGGAGCAGATTGAGTTACAGAACAGCATCAAAGACAGGCAGGGAAGGCGGCACCATTCCCGGGAGGCCGTCATCAAGCAGACCCTGGAGCGGGAGCGGCAGCAGTACGAAGGCTATGGCTTTGGTGTGTGTTCTCAGATTCACTTTGCCTTTTCAAAACAGTATCTAATTTATAGTGAGTTTCAGGGTTGCATTTTACCGATTTTCCTAGCTCTCTTAGTTTCTTTTTTCTTCATGCATAGAATACTATTAGTTTCTTTTCCTTGTGACAGTTGACAGCCATCTAATGTGACCGAGTCACTTCCTAGCACCCACCCAGTTTGCCCTCCCCATGGGGCTGTTCCTGTTCATCTACAGTCACATCCGAGTCCCTCCTTCCCACCATTGTAACTCTTGTTCAGCAGACCACAGTTCCTCAGAGTAATGACAGCAGCACATTACTAACTGGCTACACAGAAGGTCACTGAGCAGGACAGGGTACCAGTGACTATTCACAGCATACACAGCCTGCAGATAGTACTTGGCTATCTTACAGTCACTATTTTTTGAAAATAATGATTTCCACTGAGACATGCAGCTTTGTGGCTTGAGAAAGCAGAGGGCCTGGCTGGTGCAGGGTCTACAGTAGTGCAGTGGCAGCTGTCCCTTGCAGAGCTGGGAGGAAATTTAAAGTTTGTCCTGTCTCTGCCCTCATTCATGTTGCTGGCCTGGTCCCTGTGGGCTTTGGTGTTAATATTAAATCAAAAGGTTAAATCAAAATAGTAGGTAAAATATATAATAGTAAAATTAAAATTCAAGTTTAATATAAAGAGCATGAACATACGAGATGTCAAAAGAACTTCTCTGGATAATACTCGAAGTGTCTGAACTTCCTCTTCACTGTTAAAGTGTGTTTCTTAACCTAAAACAACGGAAAGCCCATTTTTAGAACTAGACTTATCTACACTTGGTCCCTCTAACCCACCAGATAGTAAAGGGGACTCCTCAGTTTAACAATGAAATATGTGGCATGGTGGCATGCATGGTGGCTTCATCCCAGCCTGGAGGGGGGAGAGGCGGGTGGATCTCTAAGAGTTCCTGGCAGCTTGGTCTACATAGTTCCAGACAGTTTGAGGTCCTGTCTCAGAACACTTAAATAAAACAGGATTTGTTTCTCTGGTTTAAAATGTGGAGAATTAACAGCTGACACTGAACCCACTGCAGGCAGGGAGCCTCTGCTGCTCCTGGAATGTTCACTTAGAGTTGCTGCCTGCGAATAGAAGATGTGCTTCTTGTCTTTCCTACCACTATGATACCGCTGCGTAAGGGAGGAGGGACTTGTTTGGGCTCAGAGCTTAAGCCTGTTGTAGTGGTGACATCATAGCAGTAGGAGCTGTCTTATGTTGTATCTACAATGGCTACTGGTGCTAAGTTCTGTGTATTGCAGGGTGGGAGTTGGGGGGCACAGGGTGACACAGCAAGGCAACCCAGCCCAGGAGCCACCAATATGTAGGATGAGTCTTCATACATCAATTAACCTGATCAAAATAATTCCCCAGAGCATTCCTACGCCTGTCTCCCAGGTGAAGCTAGAGCTCATCAAGTTGACAGTTGAGACCAAGGACCACAGTTCCATTCTCTGCTCACACCCAAACACATCACTTTAAATATGCCTTCCTGCCCTCTCAACTCCAATGGCCATCTTCTAATGCAAAAATGCATTCAATCCAAGTTTAAAAATCCCGTTTTTTTTAAAGATTCCATTATTGCTTCCAAAGTCTGTCAGACTCAAAGGCAATTTCTGTGAGTTCCCATGCAGGTTACAGGGTAATTTAAATTGTATTGAACTTTTTTTAGGTCCTCATGATTAAAATTCTTTTTAAATTTTTTATATTTTGAGTAGTATGATTCTTTTTTTCATGTTAAATAATCTTTGAAGTCTGGTAAGTTCTACAGATTTGACATAAGGTAAGTACTTAATAAGTTGTCTTTCATAGGACTACAAAATAAAAATGTCCATATTTGCTGTTTGAATATGCTGCCTTATTTCATAAGTCTGTGAACAGAATTCTTATGTTATCCCTGTACACTGAACTCTCTTCTTTCCAAGGGTAGCTTTTGTGTTAATCATAGCAGTGATTTAAAGATGTTTCTCTTTGGGACTAGAGAGATGGCTCAGCAGTACTTACTGCTATTTCAGGTTGTTTTTAAATGCCTGGAACTCCAGCTTTAGGGGAACCAACCTTCTGGACTCCGCAGGCACGTGCACATATGTGACATACATAGACATAGGCACATTTATGCCTATATTTAAATTGTTTTCCTTTTTATTAACATTAGCTGCATGTTGTAAGATAAGAAGGAAACTATTAACAACTAAATTTAGAAAGAAAATGCTTAATGGATATTATTTTTTTTCTTTCTCAGAGATCCCAGACATTTTAGACTCTAATACTCTGCAGACTTTCCGGTGAGTATCTAAATTTCTTCAAAGTTATATGTGAAATGAACAATGCAGAAACTTCCCCGAGTGTAGACATTAGTAAAAAAGAGAGCAGAGACATTCTTTCCTGTTGGTGTGCATGTGTCTGTCTGCAGTACCCAGTGTGCACTTGACTGATGGTGGTGAAGCTCTTTTTCCTTTTCAGAATGGTTTAAAAATCCCATATAATATGATAGCGATGTTTCTGTTCTCCCCTGATGCTAATGTGTATTTCTTAAAGTAACTGGAGCGTAAGATAAAGTAACATAGAAACCAATGCCAGGGAGAGAGTTTTATCCTTGAGAATCTTTGGTCCAGAGCTCTGATTCTACCCTGGTAACCATAGAGATCACTCAGCTGTAGAAACTCAGATTTTTATTTTTCAAGCACAGATTCTGTGTATTAGAAAATACCTTTTGTTAATATTTGTGGATTTCACTAAAACATGTTGTGGAGTCTGTTCTGAATTGAAATTGGATAAATTTAAATCCAGGCATAGTGGAAACAAAATGCTTCGTTGCTTTCCTGCTTCTTCTGAAGAAGTTGAGAACCGTGAGGAGATGAGCATAGCATGTCAGCACTGCTGGGGTGACCCCTGCTTGACATGGTCTCCAGACCTCTCACGAGATGACTGAAAACAGAATTGTCATACAACTAGGGACAAAAATGCAAATGGTTTTTTCTTAATGATTCAGCTGCAGTGTGCCTGTATGTAAGAAGGCTGTCCGCTGATTTATTTTAGAGGTTTGCTAGTTATGACATAATTCTAACTTGTGAGGATCTTGAGACCATGTAGCTTGGTATAGGATAATATTTAGGGGAAGTAAACTACACAGAGCCTATGGTTTTCCTGTGAATTTTTTTTTTCTTTTTCAGTTTAGATTGTGTAGGATTCTGTGAGGAAATAAATACTACTGTAGCAATAAGAGGCAAGTCTTCAGGCTTGGGGTGTTGCAACCCCCCTCCTTAATGTTGATACTTTGCTCTCATACATGTGAAGTCTGCTGAAAGGCTGCCCTGTGCAGCGGGCAGAGCTGACAGTGGCCTTCCTGGCTTTGCCATTACCACTCAACACTGCGCTTATCTTTTCTAGGGAATGGGATTTTGATCTGAAGAAATTGCCAAACATCAAAATGAGGAAACTTTGTGCTGATGATGCAGTTCCTAAGAAGCGCAAACAGAAAAATATTTTAAATATAGAAAAGGATTTAGGAGAATTAGAACTATCAGGGCCAACTGGAGCCACTACAGATGGGAAACTGGAACCAGCAAGTGAATCAAGTGACACGGATGAAGAAATGACTCCAGTGCCTGTCAGCCCTCATTGAAATACCTGAGACCTTCATGTTCTACTCAGTGACCATGGCACATAGTCATTTATATGTGGGCTGGTGACATGGCTTAGCAGGAGGGGGCTTGCAGCCAAGCCTGACTACTGAAGCTTGAGTCAGAGAATCCATGGGTTAAAGAGAAAGGATGCTACAAATTCACCTGCACACAATGGGAAGTGTGTGTATGCATGCACACAAATAAAATTTATTTTAGTAATTATCTGTATGTAAGAATTTGCTATTGAACTCACTCAAATAAGTATTTGCAGTTTTAAAATAGATTTATGATTTTTATTTAAGAATTCTCTTTAAATTGCTTTTAAAATACAGAGATTGTGTTAGTCTGCTTTTCATTATAGCCAAATACCCAGTACTGGGAACTTAGCTTAGAGTCTAAATAGTAACCTAGTGCAGTTCTGATGAGACTTCTCTGTCTGTATCACAGCATGGCCTACATCATAGTCATAGAAACATATATCGGAGGTGGATGGGGCAGGCAAGATAGGAAGCCAGCAAACAGGAAGGTCTATATGTTGCCCTAGAGTCCTCTTGGCTCTGAACATCAGCACATGGGAGAGAGCCAGTTAACACTTAGGGAAAACAGCAGTGGTCTTCAATGGCCGTTTATCCAGAATTTTTTAGAAGGGGAATGTAAAAAAATAGGGGTAAGGAAGATGGCCTGGTCAGTGAAGTGCAGCAGAGTGCCTGAGTCTTCCCAGCACCCACAGTGATCAAGGGGCTGTTGCCATGTGCCCATAATCCCAGTGCTGTGGAAGGGAGGGTGGGTAGAGATGGATGAACAAGCAGAAGTGAAGACTGCTGTCTCAAGTCCCCGTGAGCTAAAGTACTCAGAAGGGGCAGTGCTACCAAACCGATAACCACCGCCCTAGGGCCTCACCCCGCCTCAGGATTGCACTGATGGGTTTCAGTCTAAAGCGGCATTTTTACTCTGTGTCACTGTGTATTGGAAGTCACTTGGTTTTTTATCTTACTGAGAATCACACCTAAGTTTGGCTTGATTCTCAGAAGAAAGTTTGGCCTTTTGAACAGTTGGGACTATTCAGGGACCATGGAGACTATCTAAAGAACTGTGGCGGTGGTTAACTAAACTCATTTTGGGATGGCCAAAGGTAGAATGCTGTGCTTTGAATTTTAAATGTCCCCGTAGGCTCATGCCTTGAGCCCTCAGTGTCCACCTTCTGGTGCTCTTCTGAAGGCTATAGAGCATTTCTGAGGTGGGGCCTGGCTGTCAGTAGGGACAGGTCTTTGAAGGTTTTACATACCCTGAATCTAGCCAAATCTGTCACCAGGCAAGAAGTCCTTGTCAAGTTGCTGCAGGAACTGTGACAAACAGAAGTCCCTCTGAAACTGAGTCAGCATATACTTTCCTTTTAGTTTCCCCCCAGTTAAGAATTTGGATTACAGCAGCACAAAAGTAACAAATCCATCTTTCAAATATCAGTTCAGGAAGCACACTTCGGTGACTCCTGAGTACCTACAGGCAGAGATCATTGTTGGAGAGTACCAGTCAAAAAGGCTTTTGCCGAGTGAGTGCCAAGTGACGGAAACCATGCGTGGTGATCTGCTTCCCACTAAGTTCTTTTCCGAACTTTAAGATAATTAACTCACACGATATGTACTCACTGATAAGTGGATATCAGCCCAGAAACTTAGAATACCCAAGATAGAAGATACAATTTGTAAAACACATGAAACTCAAGAAGAACGAAGACCAAAGTGTGGCCACTTTGCCCCTTCTTAGAATTGGGAACAAAACACCCATGGAAGGAGTAACAAAGTTTGCAGCTGAGACGAAAGGATGGACCATCTAGAAACTGCCATACCCAGGGATCCACCCCATAATCAGCCTCCAAACGCTGACACCATTGCATACACTGGCAAGATTTTGCTGAAAGGACCCTGATATAGCTTTCTCTTGTGAGACTATGTCAGGGCCTAGCAAACACAGAAGTGGATGATCACAGTCAGCTATTGGATGGATCACAGGGCCTCCAATGGAGGAGCTAGAGAAAGTAGCCAAGGAGCTAAAGGGATCTGCAACCCTATAGGTGGAACAACAATATGAACTAACCAGTACCCCCCCCCCCCGGAGTTCATGTCTCTAGCTGCATATGTAGCAGAAGATGGCCAAGTCGGCCATCAGTGGCAAGAGAGGCCCATTGGTCGTGCAAACTTTATCTGCCTCAGTACAGGGGAATGCCAGGGCCAAGAAGTGGGAGTGGGGGTGGGTAGGAGTGTGTGTGTGTGTGGGGGGAGGGCATGGGGGACTTTTGGGATAGCACTGGAAATGTAATTGAAGAAAATACCTAATTTTAAAAAAAGGAAAAAAAAAGATAATTATTTTATGACTTTTTCAAGGTTTGTAACTGCATCACTGCCAGCTATTGGATCTCATATTAAACAGCTCCCCTGTATTCTTTTGCTGCACTGTTTGCATTTCACGGGCAAGCAAACCCTACTCCATATTGTTTTCTCTGAGACCCAGATCTTGCCTGAAATCTTTCCGTTCTGTAACTGTTCTCTTAGATTGTTGTAAATCCCTCTCTGGACTGTAACTTGGGAACCTGCAGGGATACCTGTGTATGAATATGTAAGCATATTCCCTGTAAACACACTGGAGGCGACCCTAAGAAAGCAGACACACCTTGCGTGGATGTGCTTCTTTGTATTTTTTTTTTCTAGCTTTTTAATGCATTGACTGCTTCACGTTGACTTGTCCTCAAGTTCTTTTCTTTGACAAAGCTACAAATGGAGAGTTCTCCCAGCCTGGAAGTCTCTACAAAACCTCCCTGGGCTGCAAGCAATGAGAGCTTGGCAAGGAAGGAGCTGTGCCCCATCCGACCTGACAGCCGTGCAGTGCGGGAGGTAGAGCAGTTGGACGTGAGACTCACCCACTGCTCATACTCCTTACACTTTTTAAAAGTGCATTCTGGGACTTTATTGTTAACTATTTCTTTATTCTTAACTATTTTTGAGGCCCACTAAGGAAATCTATTTCTTTTTGGTCAAAAGAATGTTATTTACTCCTGGCCAAGTTACCCAAGACATAAGAGTTAATCCAGTTGAGCTGGCCCACCAGCTGGGTAAACCCTTAGAAAGGCCAGTTCACTCTAACTGATGCTAAAGAGATAGAGGATTACTGATCCCTTTAATGAGATAATGTACTTTCCCCCTAGAAAGCTGGGCCCAGGTGCAGTTACTATTGAGTTACCATGAAGCTTTGTTAGTTCAGTCCCCTCAGAAAAGGGGGGAGGGGTTGTTTTGCTTTGTTTTGTCCTGATCCCCGCCCCCTTCCAACTCCCCAAAATGGTTCTGAACTTGAGCATGCTTTCTCTCACCCTTGGGCTCTCATCACTTTTTCTCTGAAGCCCTAGGACATACAGCTGCTTGTTCCACTTGTGGCTGACACCCATTGCTAAACATTAACTTGACATGGCTCTCCAACGTCCTCATTCTCTCCTGGTAGCTGCTGTAATTTCCAGCTCACCTGCCATGTTGTTGATTAAAGTCTAATAAAATTGTCCTGGAGCTTCTTTCTGAGTCTGATAACAAATTATTTTATTGATAAGACTAAGAACCCTGAAAGGGGTTCTCAATTTCCCCAGTAATATGATGGTGTCGGTGGGGCACCCAAATTTCCAGTAATAACTCAACATTGGTCACTATAGATTTAACATAAGTATGTTCAGATTCTAGTTAAAAACTTAGACCATTATCAAATCTTAAATGAAGAATTCAAGGGTTTCTAGTGCTGTAAATACAACCCTAGGAATCCCAGTACATTAGACAGAAAGCAGAGAAACTACAGCCAAGGTTTGGAGCATTTGTTTAATATACAAAGTCTTTCACAGATAATTAGTTTCCTTAGTTTGTTAAGCACACATTACTCACAAACAGTAAATTGTTAATGAAAGACAATTAGGTAAAACTAAAAATGTACAAATGCCCAATCTCAAAGAATTGCACAGTTAATACTTTCTCCTTTGTTTGAATGTTATATCTAATTTCAACATGGGCTTCCTTCAGATATGGGGGAAACACTGCAGCCCAACAGAACAGCTTCCTTTTAGTTGTATTGTTATGTAAAATAGCACCATTGGGCTGATGGAAGGACCAGTTACAATAATGATGGTAGGTTTTAGCTTCTGCACTTAGTATTTGCTCCAAAACATCCATTGGTAAGGCAAGATAAATTATATCTGACAGATGGAATGAATAGATTCCCTCCCTCCCACCCCCACCTTTGTGATTTCTCTTGATGATGTCATTGTATTAATGACCTCATTTTTTAGTTGAAGAACAAATGGAGGCTACCTACGTCTTCACAAAAGAAAAATTATCAGTATGGATGAGGGTTATTTTGTGGGATATCATCACCAGTAGCAGCAGCAGCAGCTCCTCGAAGTGAAGTTTTGATCCTGGGACAGTCTGAGAAAGACTACTGTCTGCATTGTAACCCTGGGAAATTGGGACTCAAGATTTTCTTTTTCTCCATTTTTGTAGGGTTTTATACTTAAGTTTACATGCTTTGGGTCACTTTACTCTTTCTCTCTCTCTCTCTCTCTCTGTCTCTCTCTCTGTGTCTCTCTTTCTCTTTCTCTTTCTCTCTCTCTTTCTCTCTCTCTCTCTCTCTCTCTCTCTCTCTCTCTCTCTCTCTCTCTCTCTCTCTCTCTCTCTCTCTCGTGTGTGTGTGTGTGACTGTGACTAGAGACCACAGAGACCAGAAGAGGTGGAGTTGGAGCTACAGGCGGTTGTGCCCTGTTACGTGTATGCTGAGAGCTCGACCAGGAGCTTCTATGAGAGCAGAAAGTGTCTAACCACTAATGCACCTCGTCCATCCCTAGGCTTTACCTTAAATGCTTTAATTTACTTCATTTCTCATTGACTAATTACACCTAGTGAAAATGTCAGCTCTTGATAGGAAGCGCTTTCGAAGTCTGGTTTATGGTGTTTCTTAGCACAGCTTTATGTTGTGTTTATAAAAATCCACTTTTAACAATCTAAACTCAGGGATAATTTTGTTTTAATTTCACTTTATTTTTTCCATGAGAGCAGGTAAACACACTTGAAGACAATGTCATTCTGTCAAGCTGGTTTTTCTCCTTGAGCAGTAAGTCAGGCCATCAAAGCCAAACCTTTCATTGTTATTAAGGGAAAACACCATTACCACACAATGTGAAAAGATATTTTCATTACTGGATTTATTCATTGAGTTTTAAACCTTGTTTGTTTGTTTGACTTTTGAAGAAAGCTCTCATGCAGCCTAGGCTAGCCTTTAGTTGGGATTCACTATGTAGGAGAGGATAACCCTGAAGTCCTAAGCTTCCAGAGTGTTGGGATTACAGGTGTGTACCTACTATGCCCGGCTCCAACACCACTGTTGTATATATGAATAGTTAGGGCAGATGGTTTGAATCATAAATAGTAATTTCAGGTAATAATTTAGAGGAAAAAATGTGGGTTTTAAAGCATCAAAATATATCAGAATAATCACTGTGTGGTACATACGCTGTTCAGAATTCTATCATATACTCATTTAAAAACAAAGCTCACCATAGTTAACTTGAAGCGTTTAGCTATTACTTTAAAACAATGTGCTATCTTTTCTTATTGTTGTAGCAAAGCTTGTCTCTGCTTTTTATTCTCTTTGTTTTAGTACTGGTATCCACCTTGGAAAATTAGTTGTAGCCAACCACCTTCCTCTATGAAACAAGCTACTCAAATATCCATCTTGGTTGTAAACAGTATTTTCTGTGGTAATTAAGGTATTTAACTCATTTCTTCCTGTGGTAAAAAGGTAAATCATTTTTAGTTTGCACTTGCAAGAAGAGGTAGATCTATCTCTTCTTGTGCAGTATTGGTAGACGACAAATTATCATCATAGGAAGAGCAAGGGGAACTATACAGAAAAATTGAATGATGGTCAACCCCTTTGTGTGAAGTCACGGGCAATCCATCCATCCTTCCTTCCTTTGCTGTCCTATTCTTTTTAAATATTTAAAATGAAAACTTTGCAGGAAGTTAATACAAAGTTCCAGTTATTTGTGCTGAAGGCCTGGTCCGGATTAGTTATGTCCATTGCTTTGTCCGTGCATATTTAATCCATGTCCCTCCTACAGGTTTTAAGAAAGATGAGTATTTAACCTTTTGTTGTTTGACTTGACTTGACCTTAACATTTCTCTTGCATATATACATGAATATACAGGTCATACACAATTGACATTGTTTACTGTGTCTTTATTTCTAAGGGTGGGACGATTTGGACCCAGTGTCAGTCACTACAAATACTCTTCTCATTGAAAGATCATTTTGTCTTTCCTTTTCCTTTATCACCCACGAAGAACAAACACTGATTATTACAAAGTTCATGGATATGGATCCCAGATGTGTGCAACGTGATGCCCGTGCTTTGGTTCTTAGGGCCATCTCTGCCTCTTCAGGATAATAAATAATGACAGCTAACAACAACAACAACAACAACAACAACAACAACAACAACAAAAGTCACTTTAAAAAATGTGGTCATCTTTCTTTCGACAGCTAACTACTGTTTGTGAGTATTTACCCAGCTCATTGCAGTTATCATTCATATCAGTTGATTTGAGTCTGTGTAGAGCACAGTAGTCAGCTGTTGAACCGACAGCCTATCTTATCTCTCACCATGGAATGTATTGAATATTTTTACTTTTGAGCTGAGTGAGGGAAATACTGTCAGGTTTAAACACTGGGTTAAGATCCTTAATTAAGGTACCCATGTCACGTTGACCCTCCATGTGGATTTAAAAACCTTAACACACCTGATTTAGTGGCAAAATAATTTTCCCTATCATAATTACTTTATAGCTTCTATACAGAAGTTGACTTCATAACATTGCTACACATTTTACTGACTTCCTATACTTTTGTGGTTTTTTTTTCCGCCCCTTTGAAAGTTGGTTGAAATCAAGCCAGAATACTTAATGTGGTGAGTTTAGTGCTTTGTAAATTGTAACCTTTAAATGAAACTGAAAAACAGAATCACAGATTAAACTGCTGTTTTAAAATAACCAACTTAAATGAAACAGATGTAGTTTCTAATGCAAGGGCTCTGCTAACCAATATTCTTAATTAAATCCTGTCTGACACACTTTATTCATATTGAGGTGTGTCATAAATACATGCAGAATTTTGAAGACTTGGTTCAAGAAAATAATGAAAGCTATCTTTTAACTGTTTTCATTGATGACATGAAATAACTTGTATATGTAGAGTTAACTAAATTATGAAAATAATTGACCTATTTATTTTTACTTTTCCTAATGTGGCACACTAGGAGATTTAAAATTTACAACTGTGGTTGCCTTTGTAGCTCGTGTTATATATCTGTTGTTGAGCACTGTGTAAGAGGGACCAGAAAAAAACAAAAACAAAAACAAAAACAAAAACAAAAACATGGCATGATAGTGGTCCAAAAAACAGTGAAAGCTAAATTCCACAATGCCCTGAAAATCTCTTCTTCCATCATTTAAACAAAATTTTAAACATTTCTATCATCAAATGTGTATTGCATCCATTTAAAAACATGCATCTGTCAAAATAACCAGACTTCACAATAGCCAGAAAAAATCAGCTGTCAAAGTATAAAAAAAAAACCCTCTCAAGTCCTCCAAGTTTGCTTCTGGTGTGACTTAGGGATAACGCACACACTTTCAGGCTTAAGACCAAATTTTTTGTTTTGTGTGTGTGTGCGTGTGTGTGTGTCATTTCCAGTGGAGAAGGCTAACATTACAGAACCCTACAAAGAAGCATACATTGCAATTGAAGTCTGTTAAGGGATTCCTCTGCACTACTTGAAGGCGTATCACATGTCCATCACTCTGGAAGACTGGCGTGTACCAACCATTCCTTATGAACTCATTCCCCAAGACACTCTGCCTTTCCAGGTCCCACCGACGGCTCTGCTTCTTGAGATCCTGGTCATGTGTTATTTTCTTCTCATTTCCTTTTTGCTCCAAGTCAGGACAAACAAGACAGTAGGGGAAAGGAGAAGATTAAGAAGCCACCAGAGCAGAAGCACTTCTGTTGGTAGTGGCTGGGGGCTGCAAAAATCCTTCTGTGAAGAAGTTCCCCTCTAGTTCCATCAGACTGGTATAACCTCAGGTGGGGCTCCCTCTGCAGTTGGCAGTGTATTTGAACCTGTCTGTGGCACAGGCACAACCACAGCATCCTTGATTTCCGTGTTCACATTACACGGGAAGTTCTTCTCCAGTTTGTTGGCAGTGTCTGGGCAATTCTGCACAAAGATCACACGGTTGTAGGCCTTCAGCCGGCGCCACAGTTGGACGTAGACTTTACACTGTACATACATGAAGACGAGACCTCCCGTGAAGCCAATAGCCACCACAACCAGTTTTGTCCAAAATGGCCATTCCAGCACACCTTTGAGAAAGAGAGAGTGCTGTTATCAAGTTGTCATTTCTACATTTGGTGTCCCCATCCCCCACTATGACCCTTACTGAGTACACTTGCTTCCCTGAACCATGTTAGGCAAAGGGAATGGGGTCAATTTGCGGTTGCCCAAACTATGAAACTGAGCATTTTCATTATAGTCACACTAATCAAAAAAACAGTAGACCTGATTCATTCTCAGTTGTTGTGGGTGTGAAGATTTTTACTGAACGGACTAATACAAACTTCAGTACCCTGGCAAAAGCTTTCATATTTTATGTCCTATTGTTCACTTGTGGGGCTAGTATTTGTGAAATATGATTTCTTGCATTTTAGTCACACAAAAAAATTTCTTTAAATGTGTTACCTCTTTTTCCCTTTGAAAAACGGGGATGGGGACTTGTGCTGTTGGCAGAAAGCATCTCACTAAGGCTGTTGCCTCATTAATCTTGTTCCCTTACATCAGTCACCTAACTGTATTTCTACACTTCTTTCCTAATCAAGGCTGAGATTTATATTTATAGTAGGTCAAGAGTATGCAGTAGAACTTACTAGAAACTTTCTGGGTAGCCAAGACATTTTCTTCAACTACTTTATGTTTTAATTAATTCAGCATGTTTAAGCTTGGTTACAATTAGGAAGATATGTTAAAAACTCATGTTAAAGCTAACATAAAGCAATGCTTACAACAGGTCTATAGCAAAGAAATAAAAAAGCAAGAAGCATTGGTCCAAGATGGTTTTTATAGTGGACTCTACTCCAAAATCACTTTTATAAGAAAGAAAGAAATGTGGTGTAAAAGAATATATTGTTAGGGTTTGTTCCATGGATTCAGGTGTATGCTTAAGTCAGATTATAGAACCAACAGTATGAGAAGGGTCTGTCAGCATTTAAATATTTGGAAACATAATTTATATGTATTTATGGAAACTTTACCTCCACAAATACATTGCATCTTTTTGCATGTTTATGGTACATATGGGCATGAGTATGTCTGCATGTGTAAGTGCACATGTGCGTCAGGGTACATGTATTGTGTTCATATGTATATGAGGCTATAGGTTGATACTGGGACTCTTCCTCATCTTATTGAGGCAAAGTCTGAACCCAGAGCACACCGAGTTGACTACTTGGGCTATCCAGCTTGCTCCGGGGCCCTCCTAGCTCTCCTCCTATGTTCCGGGATTGGAGTCAGGCCACTATACCTGCCAGCCTGTATGTGGGTGCTAGGGATCTGAAATCCAGTCCTTATGCTTGCGGGGCGAGTGGTTCTACTTGGTGAGCCATTTGTGCAGATCCATCTCTGCAGCCTTATAATGCATAAGAAAGTTTTTGTGCCTAGAAGCTGTGATAGTCTCTCCTGATGTATTCTGAAAAGACTTCCTACCTTTACCTGTTACTTGTGTTTGTTCAACATCTGTATGTCTCTAATATAGCTCTCTCTCTTATACTTTATCTGATGCCCTGTGTAGCATTGGAAGCCAAGTGTCCCCTGTCCTAACAGGTTTAGGCTGCTGCAGGGGCTGCTCCCATTCTCTCTATAAGAAACTAATGATTCATTAGATTCCAACCCCATGAGTAAGGAATTAAATTTGTCGCAGGTTGACACATATGGAGTCCATGCCTCAATTAGTGACATTATTTCCTGTAAAGGAATCCCTGCAGAAACTTCATGTTCCCTATCACCATGGCAATCTAGGCCAGCATATAAAGAAAAAACAGTTTTTATTGTCTGAAAAGGCAAATGCCTTTTTTCAAAACACTTCTAATTGTCTACATAGAATTTCATTAGAAATACTAATAATGTTAATCCACTTTGGAGTAAATGGAAAGACTGAGAATATTAAATTGGGAGAGGTGCTGGGGATAGTTAGAACTTCCTGAGTCACTCCTTTAGAGAAGTAACTTGGTCATTATGGTCAACATGGATCAACCGTAGGGTTTCGGGCATGGAGCAGGTGCCTTTCCATGCTAAGCCATATTGCTCCTGTTTTGGACCTCAACGGTCATGTTAGAAAGGTAGGCAATCAACATGCTCAATGATTAGAATAACAAAAGCCAAAATGGAGAGATGCTCAGCTGTTAATCTTCAAAAAAGAGCTTAATTCTCAGCATCTATGTTGTCAAATTTGTTTATCTAGTTTCCTTTTTCTGTCCTCCAATGTACCAGAGCACACACATCACACACACACACACACACACACACACACACACACACACACATACATACACACACACACACACACACACACTAATAAATAATTCTTTAGGAAAAATAGCCGAACTCCACACAGCTTAGCTGCATCTGCCAGACAAGTAAAGAAGATGCTGATAACATCTTCTCTGCCAGACAAGTAAAGAAACCTATTACACTTGACTGTGCAGCTGCTGGTGGGAATGCCAGCGCTCTCCAGGTGCAACAGTTGACAGTAGAGATCAGCCCACCTGGCTCGGGCCAGAACGAATACCTTACCAAAGCACAGAATGTGGGTGAAGTAAGTGGTCACCATTGGAAGTCACTGCCTTTCCGTGCATTTTTATATAGTAAAGACTAACTGATACATTGCGTTGGAATGGAGACAGGGTTACTCCTCCCCACAGGGTTCTTGCTGTGAGTTAAGTGAATTAACAGTGCCACAAACCAGCAAAGTGCACATGATCAGTCACTGGGAGCCTGAGTGACTTGAATGCCTGTGAATAGCTGATGTGGCGGTCTTGTGTCTCTATCTGATTAAGCTGCACATTAAGAGCTGCAGTGCTCACGGTGCCCACATTAAAATCTTTCTCACTTTTTGCAGGCTTCCAACTTCTGGATGCTTCCAGAGTCCAGAAGGTCTGGAGACAAGTTAGCCACTGGCCATGGTGTTGGCATAGAGCATCGCCATGTGCCCCTGCATCCCTGGCCATTTTAGTTCTTTTCACCAGAGATACATGTAAAAGAGACCAGAAATCAATTTAAAAAAACAAAACAAAACAAAAAACCTTTAACCAGAAGGAGCAAGCAAGCATGTGCACTGAATTTGCTAAGGAGTTCTTACATTGAGCCATCAACCAAACGACAGCTGCTTATAAATTGGACTGTAGTTCCCAGGCCATTTGATTTTAAGAAATTTGTTTTTCTCAAAAAAAACCAACCAACCAAACAAAAAACCCAACAACAACAACAAAAACAAAAAAACAAAACAAAATGTATTTCTCTTGCGAGTAGGTCTCTGGCCTTCTCTTTTAGCACACAGGCAGGGATATCTTTAATATCTTATTTTCAGTTTTCTCTTTCAGTCAAACAGAAAAGCCAGAAGGTTCCAGATGGGTTCGTAATGTAGCTGCAGGTAATGCAATTACATTGTTTTTTCTTTACTCTTAAACCAACAATCTCTAGGTCTCTCTTCAAAGGGTGGTGTTTCTTTGTGCTCTGTGTGCCCTGTCATATGATTAGAAACACCTAGAATGTGTCTGAAGTCTTTGAGGCAGCCAGCAGAGAACCCAGAAGCTGCAGGGACACCCCAAGTCTTAAAAAAAGTACCTCCCTAGTCATCGGGAATCGATCTGGCTGCAGTTTTGATTCCTCAGATTCCAGACTGACTGCACCTGTGATCTGATGGTCTCTGCTGTCCTTTTCAGTTGTGTAAATGAAACAGCGCAGTGTATGCTTTCCTTGACTTCTTTGAGTATTAAAATTAGATCTTAAATAAAGTTAAAAATAAAATTCAGTGTAAATAAGCTACGAATGATGAGACATGCCACTTATAGAGACACGTGTTGGTTAACCTAATGCAAAAAGCTAGATCATGATATTTGAAAATTTTATATATATATATATATATATATATATATATATATATATATATATATATATATACCCTCCAGAAGGCAGAGAGTCTAGCTTTGTTGGTTTCACAAGTGAAGTGAGGAAACTTTGCTTCAGAGACATGAGTTTCTTCAATATAACTTCCAGTGAAGAAGGCAGAGCCCACCAGGAACTACTAGGCCAGTGTCTGTCATATTAGGCTGGTACTGAACTCTAGAAGTCACCTACAGCCACAGCCAGCGAACAATTTTGAGTTTCCACCAATGCCAAGTGCTCTCTGAATAATAGCACATGGCCCCAGCCTAAAGGATCTTCTGTTAGCACTTGGCTGTCCAGTGCCAAAAAAAAAAAAAAAAAAATCAGCTCTGAAAATATACACTCAACTAACATTATATGCACTCAATAGATTATATTTAGGATATATATGCATGTACACATATGTATATGCATACAATGACAATGAAAAAAGAGGCCATAAATTTAAAGGAGAGCAGGGAGGAGTATATGTGTGTGTGGGGAGCATATATCAAAGGGAAGGAAGAAATGTAATTGAACTATAAGCTCAAAAATTAAGAAAAGTATAGACAAATACATACTATTCAGGCTATGTATATATGTATAGTGTTCATGACTTACAAATGCACCCACATTTAGATGGGTTCTCATTCTTTACATACCAATATTCTAAAAGGAAATAAAAATATCTACAGAAGAGGCACCCAATTCACAGTTCAAACTACTGTTGCTTAAAAAAAAAGTTGTTGTTTTTTAAAAATAAGGTAAGCTACTGGATCATTTGTCTAGACTATGTAAGGAAGAAGCAGGAGGACTCACTGCTACTCAACTGAGAGAGGCAGAAGAGCAGTCACTTGGATTGTAAGGAGAGGAAGAGGAGGTGAGGGGTCCCTGTGTGGGGCATCAGACATGTCTCATCTGAAAGAACAACCATCTTAAAGCTCCTGGGCTTGCTTTCTCTCCTTGTCACCACAGTTCAGATGAGTTCTGCTGCTTTAGACTCAACAACAATTCTGGTCGGAAAGGGACAATTTGTTCCTCTTCAGACATTTCTGAAGGTTTTCAAGATGGGTTTAAAATATGCTAACGTTTTTAATTAGGCAGGTTTATCTCCAAGAACTTCAAAGGTAAATTCAGGATTGGTAGTCACATTGCCTGGGGAATGTTAACATGCTAACAGCTCAGCAGACACCCATGCCACCCAACCATGTATGGGGGGAAAGGAAGGCTTTGGATAACTCAAAAGATGCCCATGATACCCTACTGTGTGTGTGTCAGGAGAGTGGGCAAATGGCTTGGGGATAGAGGTGATTCTTTTGTAAGAGTCACTTTGGCTTGCGTGTGTCCTGGGAGATGTCCTACTAGCACTCAGTTCTGCAGGGACCCTCAGTCTCTGCTACTCCACAAACACCTTGCTTCTTAATTTAAACACTTTGAATACAAAAGGTGTAAAAGGATCTCACTGTGAGTTGTTGGAAAGCAGCAGAAAATACTACAAACATTATCTAATTTCTATGTGTGAAACTCAGTCTTTGATTATCACTCAAATGTGTGTGTGTGTGTGTGTGTGTGTGTGTGTGGCCTCATGTAGTCTGCACTGACCTTGAATTCACACTGTAGCCAAAAATTACTCTAAACTTCTTATTCTCCTGCCTGTTTTCAGGTTGCCAAGGTAACGGTAATGGGTACAGCTATTATACCCTATTGATGTGGTGATAGTGACCAACATCCTGAACACTAAGCCAGTTCTCCATTAACTGAAGTACATCACCAGCACTGAGGTTTTTATTGGGAAATTTGACTTTGTAGGGTTACTCCTGGTCCGAAGTACTGTTGATTGTGAGGCTTTTTTTTTTTTTAATTGGTGATTGGTGGGGATGATTGATTGGGTGGTGCTATTACTGAGCTGGTGGTCCTGTATTGATGGTTCTAAGAAAGCAGGCTGAGCAAGCCATAAGAAGTAAGCCAGTAAGCTGTTCCCCTCCATGGCTTCTGCAACAGCTCCTGCCACCAGGTTCCTGTCTTGTGTGAGTTTTTGTCCTGACTTCTCTCAATAATGGATTGCTGTAACCTGAAAGTATAAGCTGAACTAAATCCTTCCATCCCTAACCTGCTTGGTCATGGCATTTCTTTGCAGCAGTAACTAAGACTTATCATAACTAAGACAAGTTGGTACAAGAATATAAGGATATCACTATGACAGACCTGACCATGTTTTTTGGGGGGAGGATTATGGAAGGATTTTTGGAACCTTGGCTAGAAAAGTCATTGAGTCTTGAGAGTTCAGTGAGCTCTTCTTTAGAAGCTTCAAAGATAAGACTGTTGAGAGCAGTACAGACGATGCAGGGACGGCTTGTGAAGTTTCAGGAGGGAAGCAAAGGCTCTACCTGGCCTTTTGTGTGAAGAATGTGTGCTGTCCAGTCAGCTGGGGCTGAAGAACTGGCTGTGATGGACAAGATGGTGAAAGTGCAGTGCAGTCATAGCAAGGGACCCCAGCCGTTTCAGAGATGCCAGTGCCACAGGATGTCTGCCACGAATGGCAGCAGCAGTGGAGTGGAGCTAGCTGGAACCTAGAAGACAAGCTGTGTGTGCTGCAGACGGCAGAGCTGGAGAAGTGGCCTAAGACTCTTGGAGGCGTGAACACCAGACATCAGACATTTAGTTATTTACACTGTTGGAGTTTGCTTTGTTCAGAGTATGACTGTGCCTTGGTTTTTCCCTCTTGAAGAAAGCATTTAACTTAATTTTGATTTTTACAGTAGCCCACAGCTAAAAGACATTAAACATTTAAAAGAGAAATTGAATTTTTGTTTTAGAAAAGGAGATTAGATATTTTAAAGAGATCAAAATTTTAATGTGTTTGAATTTGTAAGGAGTGTGGGATTTTTCAAGTTATTTATGTTTTATATTGTGTTATTAATGCATTATCTTGGACATAAATGAGAAATAAAATGTTCTAATGTACTGCCTGAAACAATGGCCTGATGAAATCACCCTGAGTGAGGTTAGCCAGACCCAGGAAGACAAACATGGTATGCACTCACTTATAAGTGGATATTAGCTGTTAAGTAAAAGATAATCATGCTACAATCCATAGACCTGGAGAGGCTAATCAATGATTAGGGCTCAATGGGCAATGCTTGGATTGCCCTGGGAAAGTGAGGATTGAGGGGGGACCTAGTACTGTGAGAATTCCCTGGAATCTATGAGAATGACCCTAGTGATGTATCTTAGTAATAGAGGGCATGGAGCCCAAACCAACCATCTTCTTGCCTGTGCTAGGACTATAGCAGTGGGACTAGACATCAACCCAGCCACAAAACCTTCAACCTACCATATGCCCTGCCTGCAAAATGTGCTGGACTACTCCTGGTGATTCAGAATTTGTGCAAGTGAACAACCAATGACTGGTCTCATTTGAAGTCCTTGCCATAAGAGGGAGCCCTCACCTAACACTGTATGAATGGCCAGGCACTAGAGACAGGTAAGCCTAGAAATCCAGGATAAAGCTGAATACAACTTACAAACAAACAAACAAACAAACAATAAAAATAATAACATCCATGAAATAATTCCTAATGATTATCTGCTATGCTCATATATTGGTGCCTAGCTCAACTTTCATCAGAGGCGCAGCGTCCACCAACCGTTGGGAGCAGATACAAACACTCACAGCAAAACACTAGGCAAAGCCAGAGAAACACTGAAAGAAAAGAAGAAGGTATCTAGGAGCCAGAAGAGTCAAGGACATCTCGAGAACATGGCCCATAGAGTCAACTAGGCAGGGCACATGGGGCTCATGGAAACTGGAAGGGAGGGAAGGAAGGAAGGGGGGGGGGCAGAGAGAGTAAGGAGAGAAGAAAAGAGAAAAAAGAAAACTAGAGTAAAGAAAAATAAGAGAAGTGATGTGTTGGTGTGTCAAGTTGTCAAGGGTTAGTTGTACTGGTTGTTTTATGTTAACTTGACACATGCTAGAATCACCTGAGAGAGGAATCTCAATTGAAAAATGACTCCATAAAATCCTGCTGCAACCTGAAAAAATGTCCAGCATCCTTAATCATCAGGGAAATGCAAATCAAAACAACCCTGAGATTCCACCTCACACCAGTCAGAATGGCTAAGATCAAAAATTCAGGTGACAGCAGATGCTGGCAAGGATGTGGAGAAAGAGGAACACTCCTCCATTGTTGGTGGGATTGCAAGCTTGTACAATCACTCTGGAAATCAGTCTGGCCGTTCCTCAGAAAATTGGACATAGTACTACCGGAAGATCCAGCAATACCTCTTCTGGGCATATATCCAGAAGATGCCCCAACCGGTAAGAAGGACACATGCTCCACTATGTTCATAGCAGCCTTATTTATAATAGCCAGAAGCTGGAAAGAACCCAGATGCCCCTCAAGAGGAATGGATACAGAAAATGTGGAACATTTACACAATGGAGTACTACTCAGCTATTAAAAACAACGAATTTATGAAATTTCTAGGCAAATGGATGGACCTGGAGGGCATCATCCTGGGTGAGGTAACCCAATCACAAAGGAACTCACACAATATATACTCACTGATAAGTGGATATTAGTCCAGAAACTTAGGATACCCAAGATATAACAATTTGCTAAACACATGAAACTCAAGAAGAACGAAGACCAAAGTGTGGACACTTTGCCCCTTCTTAGAATTGGGAACAAAACATCCATAGAAGGAGTTACAGAGACAAAGTTTGGAGCTGTGACGAAAGGATGGACTGCCATATCCGGGGATCCATCCCATAATCAGCTTCCAAACGCTGACACTATTGCACACACTAACAAGATTTTGCTGAAAGGACCCAGATATAGCTGTCTCTTGTGAGACTATGCCGGGGCCTAGCAAACACAGAAGTGGATGCTCACAGTCAGTTATTGGATGGATCACATGGCCCCCAATGGAGAAGCTAGAGAAAGTAGCCAAGGAGCTAAAGAGATCTGCAACCCTATAGGTGGAACAACATTACGAACTAACCAGTACTCCGGAGCTCTTGACTCTAGCTGCATATGTATCAAAAGATGGCCTAGTCAGCCATCACTGGAAAGAGAGGCCCATTGGACTTGCAAACTTTATCTGCCTCAGTACAGGGGAACGGCAGGGCCAAGAAGTGGGAGTGGGGGTGGGTAGGAGTTCGGGGGGGGGGAGGGTAAGGGGGACTTTTGGGATAGCATTGAAAATGTAAATGAGGAAAATACCTAATTAAAAATATATTTAAAAAATCCTGTTGCAAGGCATTTTCTTAATTAGTGACCAATGAGGGAGGGCCCAGAAGGTCCAGCCCATTGTGGGTGGGGCCAACCCTGGGCTAATGGTCCTGGGTTCTATTAAGAAAGCAGCCTGAGCAAGTCATGAAGAGCAAGCTGTAAGCAGCACCCTTCCATGGCTTCTGCATCAGCTCCTGCCTACAAGTTCTTGACCTGTTAGAGTTCCTGTCCTGCCTTCCCTCAGTGAGAACTCTTACATGGGAATTGTTAGCTGAAACACTCCCATTTTGGTCATGGTGTTTCATCACAGCAATAGAAACCCTAACAAATCCTATTCATGATATTGTATTTTGTGGTAGTTAAGAGTGAAGACTGACCAGGAGTGGGATCTAGATATTAAGGATGGCTTTTCCAAGGTGCTGAGGTTGGCAGTGGGAGATGACTGAGATGAGCTTAGGGTCTCTGGGAGGCTTTCAGAGATGTTCTCAGGAGGAGGTACATGCAAGCTTTAGAGCATACTGTAGACTGGGGATGAATTTGGGGGTGCATTGTGCAAGCAGCAATTAAAGGGTTTGAGAACAGCAGGATGATCACTGCACCATGAGCAGGAAAGGAGGGGTTGTGGGTTTCATGGTTTCTGGAGAGATGTGGTGTAAGAAGGAACCAATCTGAAGCCATTTTAAGTAAAACTTCCCATTTGAATAGGGGGTAAAATAAAGTTTATGTTCCCAAGACTTCCCTGGGTAACTGACATCCTGCTTGGTAGAGAGAGATGTGTGCATGGGTAACTGACACCCTGCTTGGCAAGTTGAGACATGAATGTTAGGCAAGTCACCCTGCCAAAGTTGAAGAAACCAACTTGTGAGAACAGGATAAGTATACCCCCCAAAGACATCCTAAGGAAGTACCCTATCCCTAAATCCTGATTGGTGGAAAAATATAACTGCAATTTAGCACAGATGCTTAGTGCTCTCAAGTTTAAAGGCTCCGTAAGAGTCTGGCTCAGGGTAGGGGGATAAAGGGTGGGATGGGGGTTGCAGTTCAGCTCCTGTTTGTTCTATGCTCCCTGCTTGATCAATATGGCTTGATTACTGTAAAATTTTGCCATCTTCATTGTGTTGAATCTAAGGTGGACCCCATAACAGTGGTAGCTGCAGTTGAGATTATCAATCTCCTTGAACTGTAAACAGTCCCAACTCACGTCTCTCAGGTGTCAGGCCAGCACAGCTGCCTAAATATGAGTGTTTTCCCTTAGGAGTCTTGTCTGGGTGTAACAGAGGAAATGAGGTCTTGGCCACCACAGTCTGGTCACATTAGAACCCTGTCAGGTCATGAAACGGCATTTCTCCAGGTGGGGGCTCCACTTAGTCACCTAAGAGCAGGAAGTCTCTGACTGGGAGTCACTAGATCTGCCCTGCTAGCTAGGAACACACTTGACTCTCAAGGGGAGCCTTGAGTGAGATGGTGACACTCTGCTTCTCATTTAGGCACAGCTGGGTGTCTGGTATTTGGTGAATGCAACTATCTTTTTAAGGTCCTACCTGCAGGGAATGAGAATTTATTCAATCTAGATTTCACATGACACCTTAAAAGCAAAAAACTCTGAGAAAAGTTATAATGTGGAAAACCAGAAGCCTTCTTTAACTGATTCAGTCTATAAATGAGTTCATGGTGCATGAATGGATTCTAAAAACACTTCCGTCCAGCCTGGTTTTCCAGCACTTAGACTCAATATAAGCTTTTCATAGATCTCTGGTTTTCTAAAAGAACACTAGGGTCTGCCAGTCAGACTCCAGCTCTTCTTTCCTTAAACAACTGTGTGCACCAGGAGCTCTGCAGGCCAGGAAAAGTCCATCCCACTTTGGGAAACTCAGAGCACACACATACTGTGTGCACCACTGCCCCAAGTGGGCAGGCCTGGGAAGGCTTTAAATAAAATATATTTTGTAGTGTCTTTCTTTGTAGCCTGGATAGTGTCCTTCACAAACTGGGTGTAGCTAAAAATTTCAACTACAGTGCTAAGCTGGCATGAGGGAGCCAGGACACAGTCTCTACTACAGTCTTACCTTGGGCCATCAAAGAAGCAGCAGGTAGGGTGAATTAAATAAGACTTTAAAACTCTCCACTTTCTTTCTTTTCCTCCTCCTCCTCCTCCTCCTCCTCCTCCCCCCCTCCTCCTCCTTCTTCTTCTTCCTCCTCTTCCTCCTCCTCCTCCCCCCCTCCTCCTCCTTCTTCTTCTTCCTCCTCTTCCTCCTCCTCCTTCTTCTTCTTCCTCCTCCTCCTCTTCCTCTTTCTCCTCCTCCTCCTCTCCCTCCTCCTCCCCCTCCTCCTCCTTCTTCCTTCCTCCTCCTCCTTCTTCTTCTTCCTCTTCCTCCTCCTCCTCTTCCTCCTCTTCCTCCTCCCCCCTCCTCCTCCTTCTTCCTTCCTTCCTCCTCCTCCTCCTCCTCCTCCTCCTCCTCCTCCTCCTCCTCCTCCTCCTTCTTCTTCTTCTTTCCCCTTTTTTGAGACAGGGTTCCTGGCTATCCTAGAACTCACTTTGTAGACAAGGCTGGCCTTGAACACAGAGATCTGCCTGCCTCTGCCTCTTAAGTGCTGGAATTAAAGATGTGCACCACCACAGCCCAGCAAGTCTCCACTTTTCTACCAACTTGCATTTTCATGCCAGGAAGAGCTTGGTGCTCAGTGAGCCTCTGGAGGTCTGAAGTGGTAAATGGTACCCATGCAGCCCTCATAGCTAAGCTTCGCCTGGGCCCAACACATCCCAAGTCCTAATTTGAGAATCTCAAGTGGCCCATGCTTTTTTGACAGCGTTGATCAAGGAGACAATTGTAGAGTTTTCCTTGCAAGTTCTGGTCCTGGAAACCTAAGGGAAACCTAAACTTTGGAAACGGCTTGGCTCCCTGTGCACCATTGTGTCTGTCCTTCCCATAGGGAGATGGTAAGGGGAACGGGGAGAGGTCCTTACCATTGTCGTTACCTTGCTTGATTTCCTCCGCTGTCCGATCTATCAACACATACAAGGACCACACCACACAGGTGACGGCGATGACGTGGAACGTGACAGAGCAGAATATTTTCCTCCTTTCGCTCGTGGTCATCTGGAGCTTTTCCCACTGCAAACAGAAAGGATTAACTCACTCACTGCTTATCACCAGAACATCTTGCTTTCACTTTGCATTCCAGACAGGAATCCACAGTGTAAACATGACACTGATATATTCAAGTAAGACTGCATTTGGGGAGATATGAAATCATCACTGATCGCACAAATACAACTTAATTTGGAAGAAATAATTTCCTAGGCTCCAAATATTAAGCCAGTTTGTAACTCATTCTGCAATAAGAATGAGGTAGGTTCATGGCATTGTATCATTTTAAGTAGTGTGGGGATGAATGGGTTGGTAAAAAAATACAGCACGGTAGTGTGTGACTGTAATGCCAGCACTGGGAGGTGGAGTCAGAAGGATGCCGGGGCTCCCAGGCCAGAAGGAACTGAACTAGTGAGTTCCAGGTTCAGTGAGAAACAAAACTAAACTGCTCAGTGGAGACTGGCATAGGGAAATACCCAGTGTGAATGATGGGCAACCGTGTGTGTGTGTGTGTGTGTGTGTGTGTGTGTGTGTACCCATGTGCACACACACAAGTAGCAGTCACATGTGCACACACACAATGAGATATTAGGGTTTTTATTTCCTTTCAGGCTTCAGTCCATTACTTTACTGTGGTACCAGGTTATATGTAGTGACTGACACCTTTTACTGCATGGATTATTATCTAACAGGGCAAGTGTTGCACGGTTGGTAAGATAATTGAACAAGGATTTCAAAGGTGGACTGAGAGCCACATGGAGTTAATCGTTTCTGTTGCCAGCTGTATGTACTAGAGAAATAACAGAAGGAGTGTTTCGGTCTAGAGTCTACACAGGATTGGATTTCTCAACTGGAAGCAGGGATATCTGGAAGGTGCATAATAAATATACACAGAATTCCTTTTTGGGTATTTTCAAGGCAATTTTCAAGGCTTAAAATTTCTCTCTCTTCTCTCTCATTCTCTGCTCTCTTTCTATCTAATTCTCTTCTCTCTGTCTCTCTCTCCCTCTCCCTCTCCCTCTCTCTGCCTGAGGCTGCACACACACTGCATCCTCCTGCTCACTCTGCTTTTCTTGAACTCCCCCACTCATACACACCTCAGTGCATTCCCCTTTCACTCTCACACATACCTCACAATCACCACATGCACTCTCCTTTCACTCTCACACAAACTCTTCGTACACGCCTCACATGCTCTCCTCACTCACTCTGCACATTCTCTCCTCACTCACTCTTCACATTCTCTCCTCACTCACTCTTCACATTCTCTCCTCACTCACTCCTCACATTCTCTCCTCACTCACTCTTCACATTCTCTCCTCACTCACTCTTCGCATGCTCTTCTCACCCACTCCGCACATTCTCTCCTCACTCACTCTTCACATTCTCTTTTCACTCTTCACATTCTCTCCTCACTCACTCTTCACATTCTCTCCTCACTCACTCTTCACATTCTCTCCTCACTCACTCCTCACATTCTCTCCTCACTCACTCTTCACATTCTCTCCTCACTCACTCTCACATTCTCTCCTCACCCACTCTTCACATTCTCTCCTCACTCACTCTTCGCATGCTCTTCTCACCCACTCCGCACATTCTCTCCTCACTCACTCTTCACATTCTCTCCTCACTCACTCCTCACATTCTCTCCTCACTCACTCCTCACATTCTCTCCTCACTCACTCTTCGCATGCTCTTCTCACCCACTCCTCACATTCTCTCCTCACTCACTCTTCACATTCTCTTTTCACTCTTCACATTCTCTCCTCACTCACTCTTCACATTCTCTCCTCACTCACTCTTCACATTCTCTCCTCACTCACTCTTCACATTCTCTCCTCACTCACTCCTCACATTCTCTCCTCACTCACTCTTCACATTCTCTCCTCACTCACTCCTCACATTCTCTCCTCACTCACTCTTCACATTCTCTCCTCACTCACTCTTCACATTCTCTCCTCACTCACTCCTCACATTCTCTCCTCACTCACTCTTCACATTCTCTTTTCACTCTTCACATTCTCTCCTCAGTCACTCTTCGCATGCTCTTCTCATACTCTCTGCACTCACTCTCTCACTTGCTCTTGCCCCAGTCTTTTATTGATATTCCAAAAGCAGGTTTAAAAAAAGACATTGTATAATCATTGCCAAATCAAATGCAAAAGAATAACCACACCCCAAAAAGAACTAAGCATTACAATTGTTCCCCAAAGTTTCAGGCGTCTCCTATTCCCAGGCCTATAATCAAAGTAATAATAATTGCAAACTTATCATTATTTAAACTTTAACTTTTTAACTTATTATACTTCAGAGCTTAGAGCTCCAAGGTCAGCTACTTGCATTTTCCTGTGAAGTTCTAATGATAAATGACATGGGCAAAGTTGCCAGGCAGTGGCCAGAAAGAATCAAGTTAGCCCTTAACTCAGTAGTTCTGCTAGCTTTCTGCTTCTGCACATTTCACACAGCGACTCTCCTAAGAGTTCCAGTGTTTTGACTTAGTTTTACTAATATAAGATCTCACATATTCTATACTTGCTTATCCAGGAACTACTCTCAAAAATTCCGCAAAACTTATTTCATAACTTCAATAGTTTTTTCTTCCTTGGCATACTGATATTGGCTCTATTTCATTTTCTAATAATTTCTTCAAACTTTCTTTGCAAGTCAAGCATTAATCTGGAACTACCATTGTGCAGTTATTACACTGTTTCCAAGATGAGAACACACAGCATGCACCTGGGCCATTAGGACTGTGCTGTGCTGTGCCCCATGCCTCATATTTTTATTTTTTATTATATATTTTCTTTATATACATTTCAAATGCTATCCCGAAAGTTCCCAATACCCTCCATCTGCCCTGCTCCCCTACCTACCCACTCCCGCTTCTTGGCCCTGGCATTCCCCTGTACTGGGGCATATAAAATTTGCAATACCAAGGGGCCTCTCTTCTCAGTGATGGCAGACTAGGCCATCTTCTGCTACATACATATGCAGCTAGAGATATGAGCTCTGGGGCTACTGGTTAGTTCATATTGTTGTTCCACCTATAGGGTTGCAGACCCCTTCAGCTCCTTGGGTGCTTTCTCTAGCTTCTCCATTGGGGGCCCCGTGTTCCATCTTATAGATGACTGTGAACATCCACTTCTGTATTTGCCAGGCTCTGCCTCATATGAGACAGCTATAAGAGGGTCCCTTCAGCAAAACCTTTTTGGCATATGCAATAGTGTCTGGGTTTGGTGGCTGATTATGGGATGGATTCCCGGGTGGGGTAGTCTCTGGATAGTCCATCCTTTTGTCTTAGCTCCAAACTTTGTCTCTGTAACTCCTTTCATGGGTATTTTGTTCCCTATTCTAAGGAGGAATGAAGTATCCACCCATTGGTCTTCCTTCTTCTTGATTTTCTTGTGTTTTGCAAATTGTATCTTGGGTGTTCTATGTTTCTTGACTAATATCCACTTATCAGTGAGTGCATATCTAATGACTTCTTTTGTGATTGGGTTACCTCACTAAGGATGATATCCTCCAGATGCATCCATTTGTCCAAGAATTTCATAAATTCATTGTTTTTAATAGCTGAGTAATAGTTGTGTAAATGTACCACATTTTCTGTATCCATTCTTCTGTTGAGGGACATCTGGGTTCTTTCCAGCTTCTGGCTATTATAAATAAGGCTGCTATGAACATAGTGGAGCATGTGTTCTTATTACCAGTTATGCCTCAATTTTTAATTGTTTAAGAATCATTACATCAGGGAAAATCTAGTTTCACAGAATTCATCAGAGAAGAAGGAGAAAGAAGTAAGAAAGTCAGATATTATAGAATAATTATGTACACCAAGTCCAACTGAAAAGCACTCACACACAAATGAAATCTATACAGCCGTTGTTTAGGGCTAAGGTTAGGAGAAATGAGAACAACTGTTTTTTACAAAGAGCTTCTGTGGGATACTGAGATGTCTCCATCCTGGCTTACTGCAGGCAGTCCCTGTCACTGTATGCTGTCTTCTGAGGGCTTTCTCAGAGTGCCCTTAATTTGCTGCATGGAAGCTGGAAGTGCTCCAACTATCACCTGTTCCTGAGTGTGTCATGCCTCAGAAGGCTGGTGACTGCTTCCTCAGTCAGCAAAAGAAGAAAGGTCACAAGCTTTTGAAGTAAAGTATGCATGAAGGCTTGTTTATCCTACTTTAAAACCAGACATTCTCAACTTTCAATGTTCATGTAGCCACAGGGTCATCTTTTCATGCTGGGAATATTTATTTTTGCCTTTTGAGTTTCCATAGGAAAATCAAGAGATGGATTTTAAGAACCAGTATGCAAAGCTTTTGAATAAACTGCAATTCTTTTATGTTATTTTGCCTTTGATTAAGCAAAACTCTGGGAATTTTTGAACTTTTCTTCCCTGTCTAGCAACATGCAGGATTCTGTGTACAATTCAATTAAAAGCAGGAAGGACTGGTTACATGGCACAAAGTCCTGGACCTGCTACCAGCTGGAGATGTGTCTGATGGTGTTTCCTTTGTCTGGATGCTGCTTGCCTCATGCTCAGGCAAAACAAGTTTGTGGTAGCAGTGAGGAGAGGGATGCAGGCTTGGGGCTGGAGGGCAAAGATACAGGCTAGGAGGCAGGATGGGGGTGGGCAGTGGTCCAGGCTCGGAGGACAGTGGCCATTCTTCACTTGGCTTGTTATTAACAGGCTAGTTCTAGCATGTCTGTTGTGATCCTCATGGAGGCTGCCTTTCCAACTTCCTTATCAAGATATATCTTGCCAGTGTTGCCAAGACAACCTTTGCTAGCATTGCATGTGGCCAGCTACTTGAACATCAAGATTTTGCTTTATGGATATAGAATTTGCCCTTTTGATTCTTGTCTTAGTTTTTTCCTCGCTTCTGTGCAAATAGAAATGAATAAATCTCTTTTTAAAAATTGGGACTTATATCTAAAACATAATTTTATGAAATGAAATACATTGTCTAAAATCAGTGAAATAGCAAAATAGGAGTGGATAGGGTAGAACCAAATAATTTATAAAGACTCTTGTGCCAGTCTCTTGTGCTCAGCGGCTATAGCTTGCTAGTGACATAGAGAAAGTTTAATAGGATTATTCACCTTTTCCACTTTATAAATTCTCACAGAACCATTCAGAAAGTCACCACACTGTTGATGCATGATTACAGCACCCTCTGCTGCACAAAATCTTTATTGCATGTGATACTTTGCACCGGGCCCCACAGAAATCAGGGCGTTTATCAATTGCCATGTCTGCTCAGGTCAGTGTAAAAAATTTTTTCAATGGCGTCTGCTGCAAGCATTCATAATGGCAAAGACACGAAGGAAGGGAGGGTGCAAGTCTCATTTTAACAAGGTATGAGAGGGCTGAAACATAATATTTGCAAGCTTGTTTCATAAAGACTAGATGAAAATAAAGCGAAACACTGAGGCAATTCACCTTGCATCTGCCTCTCTTGCCCAACTCCATAAAGCAATGTGGGACTTGTTCTCACATTCCCAGATGTGTTGTGTGATGTCAGGGACATCTCCTGCAGAAGATCTTCCAGTTCTCAAAGCTTTACTCTCCTCATCAGCACCAGGGCACTCATTAGACTTGCAGATCACCCAGCCCCACTGTTAGATAGGGGTGTCACCAGATAGCTCAGGCTGGCCCTGAATTCACAATTCTCCAGGCTTAGTCTCTGGAGTGTTGGCCTCATCATGCCTGGCTTCTTCCTCACAATCCTCTACATGGCCCACTCTTCTATCTTCCTGTCACTAGTCACATTCTCCTTTATGCCCTGAAAACACATCAGCTAAGGTTGACCAACCACCTTTACAGAGTTCTAGCATCCCCTCTGCAACCAATCTGGGACTTTGATTTCAGGTTCTGCATCCCCTGGTCTTGAGCACTTGTCATTTTTATCATCCTTGGTCTTTACTCTCTTGCTGAGACCCACACGCAGCAAAGCACTGAGCAGAATCTCATTATTACTGTTTCTCTCGTTCCTTTCCTCTCTTCTTTCCTTCCTAAATTTCCTATGTTTCTCTCACATTTTTAACATAACCCAGAGTACTTAGGGGATCTATAGTCTGATAGCTCAAATGATGTCCCTTGGTGGCACCAGCCCTCAGTAGTCCTTAGTATCATTGTGTTTTTTTGCACTGCCAGGGACTCTTGGGGACAGCATAAAATGGCAAGGACTGTCTGCAGTAGGCTGGGATGGAGATATCTCAGAAGCCCAAGGCAGCTCCTTGTAGAAAAGGATGGTGTCTAGGACTCTGAGAGGCAAGAGACACATCCCTCCAGGGGACCTGCCATCTGAAATAAGGGACTTCCTGCAGTAAGTCAGGATGGAGACATCTCAGTAGCCCCCAGAAGCTCTTTGTAAAAAACAGCTGTTCCCACTTCTTCTAACCTTAGTCCTGGACAATGGCTGTATAGATTTCATTTGTGTGTGAGTGCTTTTCAGTTGCCTTGGTGTGCATAATTATTCTATTATATCTGACTTTCTTACTTCTTTCTCCTTCTTCTCTGATGAATTCTGTGAAACTAGATATTCCTTGATGTAATTATTCTTAAACAATTAAAAATCGAGGCATGGGGCACAGCACAGCACAGTCCTACTGGTCCAGGTGCATGCTGCGTGTTCTCATCTCGGAAACAATGTAATAACTGCACAATGGTAGTTCCAGATTAATGCTTGACTTGCAAAGAAAATTTGAAGAAATTATTAGAAAATGAAATAGAGCCAATATTGGTACACCAAGGAAAAAAATATTGAAGTTATGAAATAAGCTTTGCACAACATTTGAAAGTGGTTTCTGGATAAGCAAGTGTAGAATATATAAAATTATATACTAGTAAAACTAAATCAAAACACTGGGACTCTTAGGATAGTCGTTGTGTGAAATGTGCAGAAGCAGAAAGCTAGCAGAACTACTGTGTTAAGGGTTAACTTGATTCTTTCTGTCCATTGCCTGGTAACTCTGCTCATGTCATTTATCATTAGAGCTTCACAGGAAAATGCAAGTAGCTGGCCTCTGAGATCTAAGCTCTGAAGTACAATAAGTCAAAAGTTAAAGTTTAAATAATGATGTTTGCAATTATTATTACTTTGGCTATAGGCCTGGGAATAGGAGAAGCCTAAAAATTTGGGGAACAATTGTAATTCTTGATTCTTTGTGGGATGTGGTTATTCTTTTGAATTTGATTTGGCAACGATTATACAATGTCTTTTTTTAAACCTGCTTTTGGAATATCAATAAAAGACTGGGGCAAGAGAAAGGCAAGAGAGCTAGTAGTGAGCATGTGCAGAGCAAGTGAGAGAGCGAATGCAGAGAGCATGAGAAGAGCATGTGAAGAGTGAGTGAGGAGAGAATGTGAGGTGTGTAAGGAGAGAGAGAGAGGGAGAGAGAGAGAGAGAGAGAGAGAGAGAGAGAGAGAGAGAGAGCAAGCAGAGAATGAGAGAGAAGAAAAAGAAACGTTAAGCCTTGAAAAATTACCTGTTAGCTTGTACCCAAAAAGGTCATCTGTGTTTATTTACTATGGGCCTTCTAGATATCTCTACTTCCAGTTGAGGACTCTGACCCTGTGTTCAGGCTGGACGCTGACAAGGACCAGGAGTTTCCAGCCATCTCTTTAGACTATTGCTGTCATTTCATTTGCATAAATGTAAAGCTGAATTCTAATTATTTAACATTTTTCTGGGTCTTCTTGTATTATTACTGTGGGATTTGTTCCATACATCAGGTCTAAGATGCATCGCATGCTGCAGACATCATAGTCTAATACATTACATTAGTTAGAGTTTAGGAAGACCACTGAAAGGCTCTGTGTTATGACACACTGGAGCAGTTTCTTGAGGCTCTATTCTAGAGCAGTAGTTCTGAAGAGTATTCCCCAGCATCAGGTGGGGATCCAGGGAACTTTGTAGTAGTCCAGTGTTTAGGGGCCCACCTCACACCGAATTGGAAACTTTGACAACAGGGCTTCTGTAATCTGGGTTTTTTAGTTATGTAGGGAGTGGATGAGTGGGTTGGCAAATGAGAACATGTGCCACAGAATGGCTGTGCAGGTCACAGAACAGCTCTATCTTTAGGTCATGTGTGTTCTGGAATCAACTGCAGGTGTGATCTGAATATTGGCAAGCCCCTCTGTTCCTCCGACGCTCTGAAATTTGAAATACCCCTGCCTAATCGGGTCCCTGTGAGAGTACTAGAGTGGTCCTGATGGAGCATACGAATACCACTTGCCATTCTCCATCATGAACTAGTTTAGTAGTTAAGGGAAGGTAACTGAGCCTGCAGGACAATCCAGCTATCTGTCTATAGTGCAAATATACCCTGGTGAGTCAAAGGAAATCACGTGACCAGGGAATTTGTTTAAAATAAAAGGGTTGGCAGTCCACAAATCACTGAAACAATCAGCTTCATTTTAATTTTACTTTTGCCTTCCAAATTAACATCAAAGTGCCAGAAAAACTTATTAAAATAGACTTGTATTATTTAACAGTTTCAAGAACTTTGGGAAGGAAGCAAAACTTAGAGTCTGAACATTTACGAGGACTAACTCTTGAGATGAAAAATCTCCATTCTATCTGTAGCCAACCATTTAAGAACATCAGAAGAGAAAGTTAACCTTTCAGACCTTTAGTGGAACTGCTAAAAGTTTGCAGGTCACCAGGAAACAGAAAAGCCTGCCTGATTCACAGCAGATGGTTAAGGTCACTGAGTGACAGAGAGCTACTGTCAAAGATAAGTCAGAAAACATACCCAATGCGAAGCTGTCCTTTAACAGTACTAAGCTTAGCTATCTATGTGGGTCACTGATAACTAAACCCTTATCTGTGAATGCTGATAACTATTTGGTTCCTTTGTACAAGACCTACAGTTGAAGGGGCAGTGTGTGAGTGTGTGTGTGTGTGTGTGTGTGTGTGTGTGTATGTGTGTGCGCATGCGCATGCACATGTATGTATGTTTGTATGTATGTATGTATATAGTTCCTTCATTTCTCTGGATAACAGGGACAAGAGGAAAGGGTTTTGTACCACAGAACTGCAAGAAAACACATCCATAGAAATTGAAATGGAACCAGGATGAGATAGGCTATATACCCAATGTGGCCTGTGTAGTATTCAAGGAAAATTATTGTGTTGTCCTTTGAGGAGTTTGTCCAAGGGTTAGTTGAGGCTGGAGTTATTGCTGTCTGGGTGAGGTAAACGCCATACTGTAAGCAGTGATCTGTAGAGAAGTGGTTCAGATGCCTTGATTGAATCGGGAATCTGTGTTTACTGATGCTGAAGGTTCTTGCCTGCAATCAATAAAGATGCCAGTGGCCAGTTACTGGGTGAAAAGAATGAGACAGGGCTTTCAGGTTCCCATAGGCTAAGAGAGAGGAGAGGGCAGGAAGAGGAGGATCAATACACTTGGGACAGAGATGGAACAGATTCGGAGCTATAGGGGAGATCTTCCAAAATGTAGGTGGAGAGGAAAAGTGGCCCATGGAAGGGTAGCCTGAAAGCATCTTGGGCAGAAAGATCAATGGGCATTACAGAAGGTAACCAAGCAACTAGGCTGAGGGCAGAGTTAGAGATGTTGAGCTAGTAAAGGTAAGGACATGCTAGCCATGGAAGGCTTAGGAGAGCCCAGCCACAGAACCAGTAAGGCCGGTTAAAAATGAGCTAATGAAAATTATATGCCCTAGTACAGGGGAATGCCAGGGCCAGAAAGCAGGAGTGGGTGGGTTGGGGAGCAGGGTGGGGGGTATAGGGGACTTTCGGGATAGCATTTGAAATGTAAATGAAGAAAATATCTAATAAGAATAATTATGAAAAAAATGAGCTAAACTTTATTAGAGTAGTTGAGAGTCTCAAATCAATAGCCTTATGTTGCTACTGGTAGAGACAGAGACAGAGAGAGAGAGAGAGAAAGAGAGAGATAGAGAGAGTGAGAGAGACAGAGAGAAAGAGACAGAGACAGACAGAGACAGAGAGAGGCAGAGAGAAAGAGACAGAGACAGACAGAGACAGAGAAACAGTGAAAGACATAGAAAGAAAAAGACAGACTCTAGTAAACAGAGAGAGAGGAGACATAGAAAAACAGTGAGAGGGAGACAGAGACAGAAAGAGACAGACAGTAAGAGACAGAGAGAAAGAGACAGAGAGACAGTAAGAAACAGAGACACAGAGAAAGAGAGCAACAGAGACAGACAAAAAGACAGTGAGACACAGAGACAGAGAAACAGAGAGAGAGAGAGAGAGAGAGAGAGAGAGGTGGAGGTGGGGGTGGTGTCAAGCACAGGCACTCATTGCTCTTTGCTTCTTTGCTTCCTGGGTGTGGACACCATATGACCAGTCTCATCCCATTCCAGCTTCCCTGCTATGCTCGATTGTATCCCTGAGAACTGTAAGCCAAAATAAATTCTCCCATCCATGCTGTTGTCAGTTTTTTGTTTCTGTTTTTGTTTTGTTTTGTTTTTGATCATAGCAGTAAGGCAAGTAACTAATACAGCTAGGAAATGCAGCCCTGTAGAGGGAGCTGCTTCTCCGTGCACACACACAGGTCTTGCTGAATTTGTCATTTGTCATATTTGAAGATTTGTAATGCAGTCCTCTGATCCAAGTGATGTTAATCGATATAAGGATTTCTGGGGTCAGACTCTAGCTCTGCCACTTAGGACTGCATGTCTCCTCCAAGTTATTTTACCTCTCTGTTTTTTATCTCCTCATGTCCAAAGAATTGACAGGAATAGCCTGCTTTAGTCAACAGAGGATGTATTTAACAAATTTAAATGCTGAACAGTACCAGTAATTTAGAACAGATCTGGTGAGCATCCATCAGTTATCATAATGTGGACTCTGTAGCCTAGCATCCAAGTGGACTTAGATTGTCCTCTCCTTCTGCACTAACTCAGAAGTATAGTACCATCTCTGAGGGAGATGTGGGCGAGATCTGATCATGCAGAATTAAGTCACCAACCCAATCTATTTTGGGAGAAGGAATAGATTTTTTTTGAGTGTCAAATATCATAAAAATTAATAGATTTTTCTTCACTATAGGGACAAAGATAAGAGAGGTAATAGGCAAGTTGCTTTGCATACAGTAGGTGGGGTTATCTACAAGATTATATAGTGATACCTTCTTTTTCTGTTAGGAGTGAATAGAATATACTACAGATTATCCAAGATGCCCCATTTTATGTTTTCTTTTACTGAACGGTTAAGGGACTCAATCATACCACGTTTGGAAATAAAGTTCAATGGTAGAGTACTTCCCTAGCATGTAGCAGGCCTGGAGTTTGAGTCTATATGTAAGCATATATCCCAAGGCATCGATGTGACACTTGTGACAAGGTTGTATCACACATGTGAAATATAGAGCTTGTGCAGCAGTGTGGTGGAAACATCCCAGATAAGCTATCCTGATGACTACCTCGGCAATTGCACAGCTCCATAGCTTTCTGTGGATGAATGAGACAAGAAAATGCTCTTCTTCTCAAAAGGGTGGTCAGTGAGAATCTTTGTAGGACCCTCTTAATGTGAAATTTCTTAAACTGTTTGAAGCTCTGAGAGAGAGAGAGAGTATACTAAGAAGCGCTGTGTTACAGCACTGTTGTGTTAAAGCAACAACAATGCTCCTGCACTTGAGACAGAGAAACGAGGAAGTGAAAAGAGGCCAAATGCAACTTGTCACAACACCCAGCGGTTGCTGGAACACCATTTTGTCACGGGATGAGCTGTGGTTAGTTAAAGCAAGAGCAGCAAGCAGGCTCTCAATGGATAGGATGGTTGAGTTTGTTTAGGGCATGAAGGATCTGGAAGGTGTAGGTTAGAGGCGTAACTCAGTGGGGCCATGAGACACAGGCTGTGTTGTAATGGTGCAGAGGGGAGTGCCAATTTGTAGATGAGAAACCATCTAAGAGCAAAGCTAATGAATGGAAGAGTCTAAAAAAAAAAAAAAAACCCAAAACAAACAACCCCATATACTGTAGAGGATACCGAGCAAGAGAAAAGAGCAGAGAAAGATCTGGGTTTGGAACAGGCTGCCTGCTGTTATGAGAGAGCACAGGTCAGATACACACATAGTCACACTTTACGTAGCCACTGGAGCTGATATGGTGGAGACCCCAGAATCTGGGGTGAAGCAGACACTGACAAAGAGCTTTATCTAACCTGGGGCAAGTGATCCACCCTCCTCACGTCTCAGTTCCCTCTTTGGTAAAGTTGAGGTGGTGGTGGTACCATCTGAGCTGTTGGGGCTCAGACCAGCATCTCACACATGCTGATCACATATTCTACTACTGGGCTATATCTACAGACCTGCAATGCTGTCTCGTGTGTGTGGATGAGGTTGTGTCTTATATTACCTATATATAAATAGCACACAGTAAGTCAGCTAGTGCACCAGGGAATCCCAGTTGGCTTGTGAAACAAAATTCCATTACCTCCGTAGTAGGCTTTGAACAATTGTATTTGTTCTTTGAATTTATTTCATTGCAGCTAACATGATTTGCCTGGGTCCCCACCATCTCTTTCATTTATACCCATCATAATTCACATATTTATATAACCTGCTCCATGTGTGTGGGCAACTGAATTTGTGAATCTTCAAGTGACCGAAGAACCTACTGTCATTAAGCAAAGTTTGTCAGGAGTTCAGAGGTGTGTAGGCCTCCAATTCATTCTATGAAATGGCAGAACAGTTGTATATCACCTATGCATATCCTTCTGTATGCTCTCAGTTATCCTGAAATGAATTGCAGTACCAAAAAAAAAAAAAAAAAAAGGATGTAAGACTGTAGTTTCCAGGGACTAACAGCAAGAAAACACGGGAACATGATCAACGTACAGGTGTTCTTTTCCTCTGAATAATTCAGATACACAATTGATGGGATCTGCAGATAAGAGGATCTGAGCATTGAAAACAATGGTTCTGAGCTGTCAACTTTACCTAAAGTTTCCTCTCTAAAGTATATATAAACCTACAGTATATATACATTCACCTGTAAGTGTGCACAAACCTGATTCTAGATTATAAAGACAGCTTTTCTTATTATGCCTTTCCCCTTTTCTCTCCTTTGTAGAGGAGGAAAGCGCAGCAACATTGTCCACTAGAGGGTGTAGTGGTACTATGTAGATGATTTGTGAGCAGTATGTGTGTGTGTGTGTGTGTGTGTGTGTGTGTGAGTGAGTGAGTGAGAGAGAGAGAGAGAGAGAGAGAGAGAGAGAGAGAGAGAGAGAGAGAGAGATGTATTTTTCATAAATCTATCTTGAGGTGGCAGTAATATATGTGACTTAGAAACATCTGCATGAATCCATTGGGTAAGCAGTTAAAATGGTGAATTCCTGGACTGCATCATGGTTTCATGACTTGGGGGGTAGAAACCTAGGAATATGCATTGTTACCATGTGCTGCAAATGATTTTTGTGTAGGGTAAAGGCTGAGAGTTGCATCCCAAAGAAAGGAAGTGTTTAAGGAAATATTTTAGAGAACTAACCAGACACATAATCATAGCTTCGTATTAGTGATCCTATTCCTCCAGCTTTTTCATATTCTCCTGCAGGCTACCTGTGTCTGAGCTGCCATTATCATGGTAAAAACACAAATTAGTTAAAGATCAAATCAACAGATTAAACAAAGTTTCTTTAAAAATATTGGCTGTCCTGCTTTCTCCCAGAGGTTCTGCCTCAGGCCGCAGGTAGATTAGAAACTGTGTGGTGCTGTGTCCATGGGATGCTTACTTACGCACAGCAGATGCCTGTGTGTAGGCACACAGGAGAAACTGGATCGCATTTCTAACATGCACAGTTTCTCTTCCCTGTGGATTTAAGGACCCTTGGAATAGACACAGTCATGTGTCAGTTGACCATACTCCCCTCTGGAAGTCCATCTCCCATGTTGATTTCTGCCATGCCTGTCTCTTGTTCTTCTTTAGTGATTTTCCACAGCATCTGTGGGGGCTGCTCTGTGGTCACTTGGTGGTCATAACCTTGGATGTAGAAGAGATTTTCCATTTCCCAAGCAGACTGAAAGACTAGGAGTATTCGGAGACTGTTGGTTTCTTGGGGAAGATATTTTCTATATTTGCTGTAGCTGGGCTGAAACTCTGAATGTAACCAAGCTGGTCTCAAACTTGAAATAATCTTCCTGTTTCTACTTTCCAAGTACTGGGATTGCAGATATGTACCTCCAGGCCTGGTAAGACATCTATCTATCTATCTATCTATCTATCTATCTATCTATCTATCTATCTATCTATCTATCTTTTATTATTATTGTGTTACTTTTGTTTGTTTGATTTTTGAAACAGAGTCTATCTACATTGGCCTGGCTGCCCTGGATCTCACTGTATTGAGCAGCCTGGCTGCAGACTCACAGAGATCTGCCTACCTCCTGGCCCAATTTAAAAAGATATTTTAAACTGCTCACTTTTAATACCTCATTTTCTAGACAAAGAAACCAAGGCTTAGAACATGAAACTAAGGTGACAGATTTTTTTTTTTTAATTCAGGAGCTAATGAAGAAATATCACAATGGACAGGGTTGTTTTAGTTGATGGAAAAGAAAATCACTGGTTGGGGTGGCAGATGTGAAATTTGGAGTGTTTATTAGATTAGGAGACTGTGTAATTGCACATCAATAAGAGATAATAGGCTTTGATGTTATAAGCTCTTATATTGCTTTTCAACGGCATTTCACTGTTGTTAAATATCATTCTAGAATATTCCTTTAGATGGCAGCAAAGAGAAAGGAAAGTCTCTTTATCCTCCCTACACACACTCACAATAAGCTCAATTCTATGGACACTCCTTTTGTCTATGCTTATTTTCATGAATCAAAAACATTCTTATCTACCCATCCTGTCTGGACTCAATGCTACCCTCACATCTCAATATTGCACAGAATTTAGAGAGTTTATTTATTTATTTATTCATTCATTCATTTTATTTTATTTTATTGGTAGAGAGTCTTTTAATCACTTAAGATTTTGAAATAAATCTGCAAATGTTGTGTTGGATCTTAAATGAAGCTAGTTCAGTTTTAATATGTCACTTATTGATTCAGGTTTCAGATCTAGTACCACTTTTAAATGAATAGTGTCTCAGTTAACATGTCTAAAATCAGTTTTAAAAGTATTTTGATATGATGTGTGACTTATTTATTCTACTCTCAAACAATGCACCCCTACTGGAATGAGTTCCACTTCTCAGGGCTGATTCTCAGCTCACTTGGTATTAGGAGTGGTGGTTAGTAATATTGTTCCTTGACAGAATGCAGGATCACTAAAGAAACAAACTACTGGGTGTGTCCATGAAGGAATTTCTAGATCATGGTAACTGCAGTGAAAATACCCACACTGAATGTCTCTGGCATCATTTCGTAGGCCGAGGTATTAGACTGAATAAAAAGGAGAAAGTGGGGCTGGTGAGAGGGTACAGATCACCTACTGCATTGACTGAGCAAACTCACTGATCTGAGTTCAATCCCTGGTCAAAGGTTGAAGGAGTAAACAAACTCTACAAAGTTGTCATTTGACCTCTACAAATGCTTCATAAGATACGCATGCATGCATGCATGCTTGCACATAGATGCTCATGAGCACGCGCGCACACACACACATACACACACACACACACACACACACACACACACACATGCTCTCTCACACACACACAGAGGCATGCATGTATGTACACAGGCATTCACACATGTTTGCATTAATAAGAATGCAATTTAAAACTTGATTATTCTTTATTTCTAGGAATGTGACTGACTGACTTATGCTCCCATTATCATGCCTTCCCTATCACCTTCTCTCTAACTTCAACTTATGAACCAAAACAAACCCTTCTCAAGATGCTTATTTTGTTGGAAATGGTTGTCTTGTCACAGCAACAGGAAGAGTGACTAATTAAGTGGGAGAAAAACGGGAAACGCTCACTTACATATGGGACAGACACTTTTGTGCTAGTATTGGCATCATCCGAAGGGGAACTCTGTTCCATTCTACCATGGTCAAACTCTTCAGGGAGAAATTGGTTTATAATAAGGACAGCCCCAGGAGGCCTCAGGATCTAACACAGGTGTGAGGAATGCCAGAGTGATTTCTCTGGGACTTAGAGAACTTGTGCCTAGATACTCTCTTTCCTATAATGGCCCCTTAGGCTTGCAAATTCCTGTGAGGAATTTTCTAAGACCTGGCAACATTCCCCTTCAATAACAGCTCCACTTTTCTGTCTAATGTTTAAGAGTAATCTTGGGGGCTAGGATTGTGACTCAGTGGGATAGCATTGGCTTGGCATATACAAGGCCCTGGGTTTAATTCTCCGCATGGAAGGTATAAAGGAGAAAAATAATACTTACTCGAGGAACACTTATTTTAAAGCACTTATTTAGTAGTTTATTACATTCTGTTCTTTCCAATTAGAAATTTTATGAAATTAGGTTAACAGTGTTTCCTTCTCTATGTCATTCATTCCTACTTATTACTACGGTTTACTATTTATTAATGAGTTTATTCAATAAGGAACTGTTTTCTCTACTGAAGCATTAGCTGTTGTAGATCACTAGATCCCATCTTGGTGGGAGAAATTACTGCATAGTCTGACCTTATTCTTATAATAGTTTTTAATTAAAAGAAAGCAAAACAAAACTAGAAAATCCCCAAAGATTTGTGTATGGTTGTCCGTGTTTAATCGCAGCAAACTCAGGAAACTGAGGCAGGAGGACTGCCTCAAGTTTGAGGCCAGTTTGGACTGTTATATGAATTCTAGATCAGCCTGGGCTACATACAGAGTGTGACCCTACCTCAGAAAAGCAACCTATCAGGGTGAGTGAGATGGTTCAGTAGGATAGGGTGTCTGCTGCAAAGCCCAGTGACTGGAGTCCAATGTCCCAATCCCACATGGCAGAAGGAGAGAACTGATTCTCATGGTCATTCTGACCTTGACACACGTCCAACAGCAAACATGTGCACATGTGTGCAAGTACACAAACACACACAAAATTAAAAACTAAAAAAATGGTAACCAGTGAAACTAACAGCAAACCACCAAAGAGGCAAAGTTCAATTACCAAGTTGAAAATGGAGCATGGTTCTTTGACATTTCTTTGTAAGTATCTCTGTTCTATTGAAGATCATAAATACCTTCTGATAGACTGTGATACAAGGGGAAGGGGCAGGGAATTTTAGAATATCTTAAACTGGGTAGTACTGTGTGGAACAGAGATTTGGCTGAGGATGTGCCTGAGAAGAAAAGGCCCAGGAAGAGGAACAAGTGTGCAGATGGCCATGAATGCCTTTGCTACTCAGTCAGCATCAAGGAGTACAGAGTTCAGGACTGATGTCGCCTGGCTAGTGGCCAGATAAAAGTGGATGGTATTCCGGGATGTCCTTCATACAATTCTTCTAAAGAAGTTTCACAATGACTACGTGACACAGAAACCGAAACCATGGGGGACACAGATGTAAGCTGACCTCTTCTGGAATAAAGCATGCAAATAGTATGTCTGTCCTTCCTTCTGAGGAGAAGAGGATGGGGAAGCAGAGGGAGGAGGCACAGCTGGGAAAGGTGGCAAGCCCTGCTTCAAGATGGCATTTTCTTTTTGCTGGTGCTGACCTCACCAAATGTGAGGTGAACTCTACAACCTGACTAGTCTCTAAGCTCAGAGTCACAGGAAGAGATGCAGGCCAGCCTGGATGATCTATGCAGAAATAGAAAATAAACTTCAGGCACTTGCAGGCGGGAGACAGGGATGGGAAAGTCTCAGGTCATGCTGGTCAAATGTGCTACAGTCAAGCAAATCTCCAGTTACATTGAACATGGGTTCTCTGGGTCATCAAAGGCCATTTGTGCAGCTGTGAGGGTGATGGGGACAGGAGGGGGAAAACTTCTAACTCCTACAGTATTCCCGAAGAGAGGATGTCCTGATGTGACAGTAGGTCTGCTCAAAGATCACTTCTGCTTTGGAGAACACGGATACTCCTAACGGGTAAACTCCCCTAACTTCCTGTCTTCAGACTAAGTGCATATTTTTAACTGCTCTGAGCCCTCTCACTTCCCTTCTTCTTATTTGTGAGGACAGAAGGTCCCTGTACAGTCCAAACAAACCATGCCCTTCAACTATTGACCCAATACTACTTTCCCATTTATTTTTCACTTGTCTCTCTTGGTACTGACTTCGCCTCTATCATGGAAATTTGTGTCTATGTCTTTTACAATGTTATCATTTTTTTTATCAACTGCCTATTCACTAGAAATAATTTATAAAACATAGAAATGTAAAACAGATAAAAATTACCCCTAATTTCATCTGCAATCTTTATCTTTGTATGTACATTCGAATACGCTGGAATATAAGCAATTCAAACCTTTTAAAATATTCTCATAACTCTGTGTCTCTTTGTTTTGTTTTCTTAGCACTTGAAGGATGGGGTGGGGATTTGGGGAGTTGCTAATGATTCAGAATGTAGAAAAAATGGTCCCTTTGACCTAAGAAGAGAGCAGAGAACTGCAGGAGAGAGTGAGCATATACACAGAGGGAGGCAGTGGTCAGAAGATGATAAGGAGGATAAACCCTTGCAGAGACAGTTGCGTAGGAAACAGTTGGAGAACAGACCAGCAAAGGACCACTCTGGGAGACAGTGTTAAGAGATGATCAGGGAGGAGAAACAAGGGACAAGGGACAGTAAGGCAAAGTGAAGAAGAAAGATAAATATGTATTTCATTTCATAAACAGAATCTACATTTAAATATATACAGATAGCTATGTGATAAGAGATCTGGAGGGGCACAACTGGGAGGGAAGAGGATCAGCAAGACAAGGAGGAGGGATGAGGGCAAGTAGTGAGGAGAGCACGTGCAAGCTGCAATCAATGGTTGGCGTATATGCATGGGAATGTCATAGTGAAACTCAGCATTTTGTATGCTAATTTAAAAGTTAATAAAAATTAAAAACAAGATAAGGACAGGATCTGCACAGGGCTTGAATCCCCTCTCAAAGACCTCCTGTCCTTTCCTAAGACTATTGTGTTGCGTCTCAAGCACATGGTTCCTCATTCTAGCAGAGCTCAGGAATGGAGTCATCCACTGGTTGTCTAACAGAGTATTTCCTTCCATGTTAGCATGCTTCTTCAAGTACATCTCTGCATGGCCAGGATGACACACCCTTTTATGATGCTCTAGGGCCTTTGTACATCCAGAGGCCAACCTGAACTATCTAGAGGAAGGCTTTGGAGATACTATCTCTATTTCTTATAAGGACATGCAAGAAATTAATAATGGGATCTACCTACCCATGCTTTCTGCTTGGATAGACAACAGCTTTATCAAGATATAATTGCTACATAGACTGAATGTATCAAATTGTAGACATTTATAGTTTTAACCTGTTTACTCACTTGTGAACATCAACACAGTCTGTTAAGCTAAACTCGAGGTCACTCTTTGTAGGCTTATGTAACTTTTGACATTGTGACATGGTGTCATTTGCAAACTTCATGCCTGACAAGCACACAATTGAGTTAAAAAAAAAACAAATATGGAAAAAGAAAAATCATGCTGTAAATTTGTTTCTGATTTTCATGTTGGGTGTGTACACAGCTCTCCTAGTCACACTGGTTCCATGGGCATATCTAAGAGCGTAAAGATTTCCTGTTCCCTGTGGTAACCTCTCTCTTTCTTTAAAAAAAAAAAAGATGTATTTATTCTATGTGCATGAGTGTTCTATCTACATGTACAACTGCATGCCAGAAGAGGGTATCAAATCTCATTAGAGACAGTTGTGAGCCACTATATGGTTGCTGGGAACTGAACTCAGGACCTCTGGAGAATCAGTGCTCTTAACAGCTGAGCCATCTGTCCAGCCCTTGTGACCTTTTTTGAGTCTATGCTTTTACTTATTTCTGAGAGAGCACCTCACTGTAGAGTGATCTGTTTCAGAAGTATATGCCACTAGGTCTAGCCCCTAATGCTATGCTCTGTCATAGACATAGAATGATGTAACCCACATTCTTCTTTCTGGCTTCTTTCATTTAACAGAATTTAATGATTACTCATGTTGTGCCATCTATTCAGCCATTGCTGTAGTGCTATATAGACTTCTGGAGACTTTCTGACCACTGCCAACATTTCTAAGTCCTGACTTTTCCTCTCTCAGATACAGTTCTCAAACCTGGCTGACATTAGGCAGCTCAAAGTCATGAGCCATCATTGGCTTTTTAGTTATTCACTCCGGTTTGCTAATCTGTATGAGGCTTCTTTCCATAATAACTGAAGTTCTCTTCTCACTGCTCAACTAATGAAGTGGAGATCTATGGAGAGACAATTCTACTACAGCCTGCATCTTCAACCCTCACAGCAGTTCAGTGAGATTCTTCTGTGTCCCTGCAGCAGCTATGTGAGTTCACCTTGTTTTCTAGCTTCCACACTGAAAACTTACTGGATAACGAATGCATTCTCCATATGTTGACGTGAAGTTTGAAAAGGAAGTTGTATTAATTTCATACTTAACACCTTTCCTTGCCTTCATATTTGTTTTCTTAATAGAGTTGAAATGTTTTCATCATCACTAGTATATAATCTGATAATGACTTTTCTTTGTTTCTTTTTTTAATTCTTTTCAATTTTATGTGTTGGACATCTTGCTTGCATGCATGTCTGTGTGCCACTTGAGTACCTACTGCCTACACAGGTCAGAAGGGCCATTGGAGTTCCTGAATTTGGAGGTAACAGATGGTTGTAAGCTGTCATGTGGGTGCTAAGACTTGAACTTGGGTCCTCTTTGAAAGCAGCCAGTGCCCTTAATCATTGAACCATCTCTCCAAGCCCCATCTTCTTTCCATGTAAGCCTACCTATGATCATCTTTAGCAATAACATTCAGATTATTAAACTTACATTATTAGTCAAATATCACAACTTTCCTATGGTGGCCATCATTTTTTTACTTCCATTTTAGAAAAAGGACCACTTGTTGTGGCCATCCTTTTCTCTGCTAATGATAACCATCTCCAATTTCTAAATTGTTCATTTTCTGTGTCTTTAATGTACTATTGCCTAGCATTTCCTCATCTCTATATCCCAATTGCAGCCACATTCCCACTATGCACATTCAAGTGTTTCAACTGCTGTTCCTAAGAAACACATTTTCTAACCCACGTAGACAAATATGTCCTCTCCCCATTCTTTCATTAAACATTTTGTCATATATTTTTTGATTATGTTTTTCTCCCACCAATTGCTCCCAGCTCTTTTCTACCCCTCACCTCCCTATTTACAAACTTCACATTCTCTCAAAAAAATTAAAATTAAAACAAATCACCATTCCCCTCAAAAAAAAAAACAAATAAAAATCAAAACAAACAAACCCCAAAGCAGTAAGACAAGCAATGCCCAAACAAACAAACAAGCAGAATCCACAGAGTTCATCTTGTATTGGCCAACTACTCCTGGAAATGGGGCCTACCCTCAAGTGTGGTTGATACACTTTGTGAAACTCCAGTGGTAAAAACTTATTTTTTATTTGTCAGTGTCTATTGTCTGTAAATATTTTTTGTCATGTCCACTCCATGTCCACTTCCCTCTTGGTGCTACGACCATGTCTGGCTTGAACCTGTGCTGCCAGAGGCTCTGTGAGTTCATAAGGGCATCAGGCCTGTTCTGATTGAAGGCACTACTTCCTAAGTGTCATCCACCTCCTCTGGTAGTCTTACTGCCACTTCTTCTATATAGATTCCTGAGCTTAAAGGGAAGGGTTTGATAATGACATCTCATTTAGAACTGAGGGCTGCAAGGTCTCTCATTCTCTGTACATTATATAGTTATAGTTGTGTTAATTTCGAACCTCTCCCTATTTGGAACCACAGATGTGGCATCAATAATGATACACAACTTGAAACATTGGACACAACAATGACTTCACCTTGATTCCAGTTCTGCTGTGTGGAACACTGGGAAGAACTTACACAGTTCTTTAATCCCTTTTTATATTAGCTTTCTTCTCTGTGATGCTCAGAGATGATCTGTTTGGTGACTGCCAAGATGACTCACTAGTAAGGAGCTTTAGTGCGCTTCCAAAGGACCCTAAGTTGGGTTCCCATCACCCACACTGGGTGAATCACAACTGTCTAAAGCTTCAGTGCTGGGATCCAGTGCCACCTTCTGGCCTCTATGGGCATCTGCACATATGAGCATACACCTACATATAATTTAATTTTTAAAAAATCCATCTAATTTGTGGATCTTGGGAGGATTAAATGGGACTATGTATAGAACAATGCACAGTTCAGGCATTAGTTAGCAATCTGAGGAGCTTCTGGCTAATGATTGTGGGCATTAACATAATCTTCTTAGTTTACAGTTGTTACTGTAAATGGTCTGTCCCTCTGCTGAATCCACTTAATGATTTCCTAGGGAGAGCTTCCCCTTAGGATGTCAGTGACCTGATAATCTGTGTATTTAGTCAGTCATTTATAGAAATAGCTCCAAACCTAAATGTAACATGAAAGAAGGCTTACAAATCATTTAGTTGTCTCTGCACTCCTCTTTGCTTTGGCCACTCTTCCCCACAAAACTAATACAGGATCCAGGTCCACATCTTCCTCGTGGTTGCTTTATGGCTTTACTTTGCTGTTTCTACAACCTTAGTAACCAGTTACTTATTTTTTTTTTTAATATGGATTTCCATACTCAAGTGTGCTGGTTGGTGCTTACTGCTAACTTGTGTGGATCTGGAGATCCCTAGGAGACAGGACCTGGGCATCACTGTGATGGAGAATATTGATAGGCTAGTTGAAGATGGGAAGACCCACCATAAAGGAGGGCAGCATTATTCCCTGGGCTTGGATTATGGACTTGATTAAAAAAAAGGGGGTGGGGAAGGTTATGCAAGGACAAGTACCTAGCAGTCTCTGCTCCCTGGTTGTATATACCATGTAACTATCCACTGTAGTCTCTTGCCACCATAAATTTCCTACCACACTGTTCTGAGTCACCAACCCAGACAAGCCCATTATTTTTTAAATGGCCCTGACAGGATATCTGATATCATAGCAACAGGAAAAGTAAGTAACCTAGCAGTCCTAGAGGCTTTGGGCACTGCCTGAGTACTAACACTTGTGGAAGGCTACAACTTGAGAGTGCTGGAAAGGGCAGCTGTAAAACATGCTAAATCTTTTCTTTTTTTAAATTATATTTATTTATGTATGAGTGTTCTATGTGCATATATGATGTGCATATATGTGCATATATCTGTTGCCAGAAGAGGGCATCAGATCCTATTATAGATGGTTACAAGCCACCATGTCATTGCTGGGATTTGAACTCAGGACCTTTGGAAGAACAGCCAATATGCTTAACCACTAAGCCATTTTTTTCAGCCCCATATGTTAAGTTTTACTGGCTCAAGCCAGTCAGCATTCTAACACATTGGGAGAAAGGGTTCATAAGTGTCCATCATTAACTGAGGAGCTATGCACAGTTGATAGCTTCTGGGGAAGAAAGTGAGTTTTCTTTAAGGTTGTGGCCCATGGTAGATTGACCACAGAGCATAGCTGGTCCTATACCCAGGAGAATAGGATGCAATGGAATCTTTTTTAAAAAATAAAAAGGAGGACATGGAGTAGGGAGAGGAAAGGGTGGGTCCATGAGGAGGTGGGATGGGGAGAGTGGATGTGATCTAAATACATTGCATGTCATTGTCAAATAACTAATAAGATATTACAAAATATCAAAATCCTGACTGACAGTGCAAGATTCATCTGTCTAAACTCAATAATGGAAAGAAAATAATGTCAAGTCCTCACAAGCAGAGATGATTCTTTGTATTCATTTTTAAAGAATAAACTTGTTTGGTTTTGGTAAAATAACAGCAGCTGAAGGACCTGGCACACATGACATGAAAGTGTTGAGACCCACAAAGTGTCATATAGAAACTTCATTTAAAGCCACGTTTCTGTTTTAAAATTTCTGGGAATTATAAAAGTCTACATGACTACCATTTATAAAATCAGCTTCTAAGGAAAGCATAAGGGGAAGGAAACCTTATAAATATTTGAAAACTTAATGGGAAATTCAGACCGACAGCTCTAGTTGATTAAGAATGAAGAATCACTAAATCCGATTACAATTAAACAACATATGGCCTGTGAAGGGCATTGTGGAGTTTCAGGCCTAAAAGTAGTTGTTAGGTCTTCTCTTTTATTTTTCCTCTGTGTAGCCTTGGCTGTCCTGGAACTCAGACTGTAGACCACGTTTGCCTTGAACTCAGACATCTGCCTGCCTCTGCCTGCTGAGCGCCACCACTACCAGGCCTAAGTTAGAATCTTAACCAAACCCACAATTCCTTTTCATAAGAGCTAATAAAAAGTGTCAGGCACCTCTTCCTCTCTTTCCTTTGGGATTTCATTCAAAACAATTGCGAAGGACTGAGGTCCCTGGAGAAACTATTGCTTTCACCCTTGAATTCAAGTGTGCACTGATTCTCAGGGAAATGCGTACTGACTTCATTTACTTCATTTGTGTGGAAGCTGACTCTCACAATGGGCCATGACTCTTAAAGAAGGGGAGGGAGCAAATGTGCAACAGGTGGGTGAAACTAATCCCGGAAAATACTTTATCTTTCCAGCAGTTTAATTTCACAAACCACAAGAAAGCTGTTGATTACAACCAATTTACATAGAGATTTAGACAAAATATGCCAACATAGATTCAGCCGTTTCAAAAAAAAAAAAGAAAAGAAAAGAAAAATGTAACCCCAAGTAGTAAACAGTCTCATATCTCCTGGGAATAAAGCAGCAAGATAAAAATGCCCTGAGATTATTTTAACTTCAATGCTTTAATATACATTTTATTCCTTAGGTCAAATTCTCTCACTGTAACAACACACTACCTCATAAAAAACGTAACAGCTTTGTGCATAGAGGGGACATATCTGGCCCCAAGTTTTATAAGGAATGATTGTGATTTAGGGTTTGCAATGTTGGAAATTGTTTTCTAGAGGAGAAAAAAACCCAGCCAAGTTAGTTGCCTTGACAACATGGGATAGTTGCATCAAGAAATCCATGGCGATGCAGGACCTCTGGCATGTCAAGAGGGCCAAAGATATACCAGATAGGTTAAGAGAAAACTAATTCCACAGCAAGGCAGTGTTACCTGACCTATGAAGTATTAGTTCTCAGCTTTTACAGTGAGCCTTGTTAGTAGAGATAGAGGCTTTCAGCAGACAAGGCAGGGAGGGGAAGGGGAAGGAAGTGGGTGTTACCCCCTCCTGCCCCTTCTCCACATCTCTGCACATGCACTAGGAACCCAGGGCCTTCGGCACTTTTTCTGAATGTTGGTTGTATGAGGGAAAATAGATCTTGCCTGACTCTGTTGATTTTCCCAGAGGTCTCCCTTTCAAAACTTCTCCCCAAGGAATATCACTTGTGCCTATTGCATATTTGTAAATAATGAGCATAAATAAGGATTACTGCACCAAAACTGGTTATTAGTCACAGAGGAGAAAAGCTTGTTAACATCCAGTCCAATTACTCTGGCAGGGCCAAGGAGAGCTTTATCTGTGAAGTATCAAGCATTAGATGAAAAGCATTATTGTAAAGCCATGTTACTGAAATAGCTTGCTTTCTTCACTCAGCAAGTGCCTCTTTGTGACACTCTTAAAAGTCCATAGTTCTGATTCTTTGCTTCTAAAAAAAACGGCACCACGAAGCAATTTCAAATCAGAGCTTGGATTTTCCTTTCATAAAACAATATTTCTTTTAAAAGGTATGTTAGAGCTGTGCCTCTCTTTGCCTTCAAGTGCTATATGGATTTTGTTTCTGACATAATTTTATGCTGTGATTCATCTGATGTTATCAGACATGGACCTGAGTAAAGGAGGTAGCTTATGTGACTGGGCTGTCTTTTGCTTTTATTTCTTGGCTTTGAGACTGTGGAAATGAGTTGGAACTAGAGGGACATATATTAGAAGCCAAAGAACGGAATCTGTAGTGACCAAGTTGAAAAGCACCTGGGCAAGCTTCTGGAAGTTCAGGCAACATCCATCTACAGACAGCAACAGCTTTGGTGTGCAGGCCAAGGCAGCATTGCTGATGTGCCAATGATCATGAAGGCTAAAAACAGAGACAAGACTGTTCCAAACACAGCGCACATGTTCTCTCTTCTGTGTCATAGGTAGGGTGTCCGATCGATGAGTCCACAGTTTCTTCTCAAGGCTAATGTCTCTCATTGATTGGCATGCTCCTCTATTGTTGTCACTGGATCACCCCAGCTTAGGACCACACAAAAGGAGCCAATGGCTCAAAGGAGACATTGTGTGGTGGAAGTCTCTTGAGAAGTGACTCTGTGCCAAGTAGAAAAGTAGGCATATTATTTGGCACAAATGTAATAGGAAACCTCTGGTTCACTTCTGGTGATGAAATTTAGTGCTAATTCAAGATAAGAATTGGAGCTTTATTAAAAGAAGTGTTGGCTGTGACAGTCACTTAGAGCAGCCCTTATACTCGTTACACTAGTTACACATTGACCACAGAATGTCATCGTTCAACCTATCTCCTTACCAAACTCCAGTTCTGTACTGACTATTCATCATCTATTCATTATCATGAAACAAAGCTGATTTTTTCATTTACTGCCTGCCTATTAATGGAAATTGTCCAGGAGACTCCGCTGTTTTTCACAAATATGGAATTTTTTTCTCAGTCAACTTCTGAAGGACTGTTTTTCTGCACCTTCCTGGCCCAAGGTCATCATACTCAATCAACAAATTTCTTATCTTTTTTTCATCAAACTGATTCTTGTGACACAGAGACAGTTATGATATTGAAGTCTTCCTCACCCTTCCTGTAAATCTCCAGTTAAAATTTACTACTGGAATTATACAAACCCTCCTGTAGGTACTAGAATTATCTATTATACCATTACCATATTTATTTTGAGATATTAAAACCAACTTACTCTACATTTTTGATTTTGAGGTTATAATATTACAAATTACTCCCCTCCCCTTCCTTCCTCCAAACCTTCCCATATACCCCTCCTTGCTCTTTTCAATGCATGCCCTCTTTTTCTTTGTTATTACATGCATGTATGTATATGCATACACATATATATTTCTAAGTATACTCTGCTCAGTCTGTGTAACGTTACTGGGGCACATATTCTCAGGGCTGACTATTTAGTATTATATAACCAATTGATAGGCTTCTCCCCAAGGAAGACTACTTCTCCTGTTATCACCGTTCCTTAGTTGCCAATAGTTCTTTGTGGAGGGTTGACAAATTTTGGGATTTTACTTGTCCATTTTGGCATGTTATTCTTACCATTCTTGTTCAGCTTATGTTTAGGCAGTCGTGTACCTGAGAAAGCATGGGTATAGATCATGGCATTTGTCCTTATACCCAAAGATAAATGTAGTCTTCACCTCTCAGCAAAGAAGCTTTTCTTTGCAACAGATGGTGACCACTATAGAAAACCACAACTGACCAAATCACAGAATGTGGAGGCCAACCAACTCACTTAACTTCTTCCTGAAATTCCCATCATAACAGAATGCAAATTCACTGAAGTGAGAGACTTTGTGTCTCATTCATTCCTGAAATCTTATGGGCAGCAAATGGCACACAGAAGACTCCAAGTAAATGCTTGCTGCTTGATAAAACTGGACTATGTGATCTTAACTGGGCATTCAAGGACATCTTACTGTGTTGTTTTAGTCAATGATGGCAGCCGGTGCCATCTTATATAGGAGTACAGCCCAATGCATGGTCTTCAGTCTTTCAAGTCATTTGTCACATGACAAAGACCCAAATTCAAAACTTAACTGCAAAACTACTTATAAAAAAAGTAATTTTCAGCTACAACTTCTTATTGAAGTAATCGTATATAAATTCCAGTCCTCTTCTGTCTTCTCTCTCTCTCTGCCCCCCCTTCCTTTTTTTATTTCACAACTAGCCTGTCAAGACCTTATATCTTCTCAGGATATCTACTCAATGCCAACTAGAAAATGGCTCCCAGCACATCCAGCCTCATTGTTGTGAGTCAGGGCCCTTTGCAAATGCTTCTGGGTTACACAACAGCTGTCCAGAATCACTTGAGTTGGCTCAGCATACAATTTAGCAGAAAAGGAATGGATTCTGAACACAAAGATTTTCTGCAGGAGACTGTTCCTGCTGACTGCCTTCAGACACATTTTCTCTTCTCTGTATTTTTCCCTTTAATTTTAAATTTCTTCCCTCCTTCCCCCTCCCCCTTTCCTATCTTCAGTTCTTCTAGTCCCATTTTAAAAAATCTTTCTTTTTTAAATGCTGGGAGGGTTCTTGCTTTTCTCAACATGATTTACCCCGCAGAGCATTGTAGAAACACTAAAGACTAACTATAACCAATCAAAAGGCAAAATTGTGGAGCCCAGTCTCAATGAATATATCTACAAAATGCTCCCACACTCAAGGCTTAGTGAACATCATAAAAGAGGCGGTGGGAAGACGCTAAAAGCAAGAGGACTGGGCATGCTATGAGATTGTGTCTATAGGTAAAATCAAAAGCTAAACATGTAAATTCTTACCAACATGACGACACAAACAGAGCAGAACACAGATGACACCAGTGAACATGTTCAACTGGATGGGAAAAGTCCATGGGGCTGCAAACCTATGCAAGGAACTACCAGGGATGGAGTAAAGCAGAGAGCAGGAAACATGGTTCCCTTAGGGAAAAGCATACCGATTGGTTGTCCAGGGTCAAATTGGCAGCCCTGAAAATGTACATGTAAGTAACATTATATGCACTCAACTACATTTAGGACTATATATGTACACACACACACATGCACACACACAGAGTAACAATTAATGAGGAAAAAACCCTACAGATTTGAAGGAGAGTGGAGAGGGATGTATGGGAGGGTGTAGCAGGGGAAAAAAGAAGGAAGAGATGTTATAATTAAAACAGTTTCAAAATGAGAAGCAAAAGTAGTGTGCAGGCTGTTGGTTTAGATACCAGAGTCCCTCCTTGCTCAGCATTTTGTCTTATACAATTTGATGTGCTATGAGCAGCTCCATGTGTATCTATTCTTTCATGTTCTTGATATGTAGGATAAATTCCTTTCTTTTCTTTTTAGGTAAGTGAATTCCTCATTTTTTCATGGTATAACTTTTAACTTGGAAGAAACTTTAAAGAAAGTCTTATCTCATTCCTTCTGTTCACACATAGAAAGGCTGAGGTGTAGTAGCTCCCGTGGCTTTAGTAGTAGAAGCAGAATAAACAGTTTGTATTCTGAATCCTGGACTCAGCCATTCACTTTTTTCCCCTGTGACTTTATTGTGAACTGAATGTAGGTTCTAGTTTCATACATGCTAGGCAAGTCTTCTGCCGCTAAGCTTATATGCCTAACCCATGGTTTACTTTTTCATTTGAGAAAGTGACTTAGTATGTTGTCAAAGCAGGTCTTGAACGTTTGATATTCTTGCTTCAGCCATTTGAGTAGCTGGTGTTGCAGATCCCAGTTATGGCTTAAACTAGTTCTTCTTAATTAGTGCTATTCCTTTATTTAAAAATATTTATCATTCCTTGGGTGTTAAATGATCGAAGAAAATCCCCACTTAAAGGAGGTCTTCATAAGAGAAGCACTTTGTACTGTGTTTCACGTTTCCATGCATAGGAACTTCCGACAGAGAAAAACAGTAGCATCTCTCTGCATGGCCCTCAGTTCTCCGCTAGTAAGAAGGAGGAAGGGTCCTAGGAGAGTATTGTTTACCATCTCTCTATCTTCTGCCTTTTTATTTCTATACCTTTTAAAATCTACTATTCTAAAAATAACATGAAAAAATTTAAAATCTATTATAAATCTTTTACAAGGGCAGGCTATGCTCAGTCTGTGGCTGCTTCGTTCAATTGACAGAGTAAATACTTCTGTGTAAGGTAACAAGCTTGGAAAGATTAAGTTATAGGTGGGATATCTGTGTGGAAGGGGAGAGGAAAGGAACTAGTAGATGATACTCTTTACAGAAAAATAACAAACAGTGACAAGACTGGCTTGTGAGAAAATCATTTCCTATTGAAATGATAAGTTTAGTCACTTCTTTTAATGTTATTGCACTAGCATATTGATATGTGTAAAATAAAGTTGGAACTCATCAATGAAGGTAATCATTTGAAAGTGTTGTTCTTGGGGTGGTTATGGAGGCTCATAATGATACTTCTAATATCATAACTATAAGTTTGAGGTTAGCCTAGGCTACCTAGCAAAACCCCATCTCAAAGCATTGAGGGCTGGAATTTGTAGATTCATGGTAGGTTACCTTACCTAGATGGCTCCAGGTTTGAACCATCAAATTGCAAAAATAAATAAATAGGTTTTCTCTAGTCTAAAAAGAAAAATTGATTAGATTTAAAATATTTGCTTTAAAAACACATTGATATACAGTGACTTACATATTAAAGAATCAGTCAAAATTTGATGTTATGACATGGTATTAGAATATTAAGGAAAATATCCCTACAACTCTGAGAAAAATCTTTAATTAGAGTAGTGGTTCTCAACCTGTGGGTCATGACTTCTTTAGGAGATGGAATGACTCTTTCACAGGGGTCACAAAAAACCACTGAAAAGCACAGATGTTTACATTACAATTCATAAAAGTAGCAAAATTACAGTTCTGCAGTAGCAACAAAAACAATTTTATAACCACAATATGAGGACCTATATTAAAGGGGGTCACAACATTAGGAAGGTTGAGAACCACTGAGTTAGGGGAAGTTTTAAAAATGAAAGCAATTTAAAACTCAATAAAAAAAGGACTGCACACTAGTTAATGTCACTTTGTATGGCATGCTACATACTGTGACTTCCATCAGCGTGTTGGGTATGGTGGCTCTTCAGCGAGTGACATAACACAACTATGATCATGTGTTAGGGAACATGACACTCTGTGGGAAGCCACATACGCCATTACAAGATGGCGCTGGCTACCGCTGGCCACCGCCTGTAAGTTTGGGTAAACAACCAATGTGCGCATGTGCATAAGGGTTTCACGCCAAGTTACAGCCCATCCCGGGGAATGTAAATGAGGTACTGAAAGCACAACCAATCAGGTATAGACACGCCACTCATAGGCCTATATAAGCAGTGCCAGTTTTGGGGCTCAGGGTCTTTCACCTTCTCTATCAAGCTCTCCCAATAAACGTGTGCAGACGAATCCTGTTGTGGCGTCTTCCTTGCTGGCGAGTTGGGCATCCACAATACTCTTCATGCCCATGCCCATGCCCATGCCCATACACACTCTAACTTGATTCCCCTATTCTTGTATGTCATCACTGGGATACTGAATCCCTCACTGAAACCAAGGTCTATGCTTCAAAGTAAAAACCAGAACATACAATGTATAAGAGAATCTCTGTTTTTGAGCCCTTGATCTTTGCTGAAATAATAGATGATCTTAACAGTAAACACAATAGAGTTAAAAGACTATTTCTGTATCTAGAAAAACAACAGAAGGTAACAGCTTTCCTAGAAAGTGAGCAGTGGTCTTCAGATCCTAGTTTTCAAGGAAAAAAAAAACAAACAGAGCTAAATCAATATACATACACATTCAGTAATAAAGAAGAATTGAATAATTGCTTGATAGTTATTTAATTAGTGGCTACTTATTCAAAAATAGTTTGTGAAAATCTCTATAAAATCCTTCGAGTAGCCTCAATTCTCTTCCCTTAGTGTCTTGGGTGCCCAATTGTTAAGAGACACCATCTAGGTTATTATAAAGAGCAAAGGAGAATAAGACAGCCACGTTGTTACCTGGTTATAGTTGTTCTTCTATAATCAGTTAACAAAGATGGTTTTACAAGATGATGCTGTGACAGCCAGCTTGCTTTAAACTCCATATACCACTTTTCTCTACAACACATTAGATTGTCCTGTCCTTTCTCCCCCTTCTCTATCTGCTCGGATGGTCGGGGGTTGTTTTGTCTTGCTTATTACTAAACCTTCCTGGTGTACGGTCGATTCTTAGTATATAGCAGGCTGAGAGAATTTATAAGCCGAGCATCACTGGGATCCTGTTGGAATGATTATGCAGACATGGTTTACTGATAGTGTGAGTTCATATCTGCCTAGAAGGAGGACTACATGTGTATGGAAATTACATAAATAAAAAGGAATTTACTGACCAGAAAACAATATTTCTATTGTAACCAAACTGTTCTACAATACTGACTCTGCACACTAGATCTTAGCCAAAAGGCTGAGAAGCAATACAATACTGATTCTAGATGACTAGTATTTCTTAACAGTGATACAATGATAAAAACCCATACAACTAACCCCAGGTATCTAAGAGAATAAGCAACAAAACCCCTGTGTTTTCCATCTCATGCTCATTTGACAGAAGGCATATAGATGGTGTCATGGACTCACATTGAAATATTTTAACTGAAATACCAATTGTAGTTATTGGGTTACTTGTATGTTTAGGCAATAGGACTAATGAAAACACTCTGTTATGCCTCTATCAAGTTGAAATATTAAAAAAAGGTTGTGTTTAGTATGTTGGTCATTATGTCCTGCCTAAGACAATCAGCTGCTGGACCCATTTTCTAGAAATGGCACAGTAGGAAAGCAAAGAGAGTAGTGTTTGACATTGTCACCAGTAAACAGTGAGCAATTTGTTGTGAAAAACTTATTTGACATTGGGACAGTGTGAACTGGAACACGGTGTTCTGAACCCCTTATATTTCCTCTCAGGTTAGTATAATGATGTCTGTAGCTAAGTGCAAGTAAACAGAACATTTATGCATTGTGAATTATGATCACTGCACAAAGTACAGAGAAAGTTCTGTTTGTGCTTTGTACTAGGACTGAGAAAGATGTTCATGGCCTGGAGCCTTGTATGTTTGTAAAGAAATGGAATAGCAAATCCCACCATCAGAGCTTAATTGACAAGAAAACAGCCCAGGGGCAACACAGCTTCATCTGACGAGGGCTTTCTTATTTCTGCAATTTCAAGAGCTTTGAGTAAACCTGAGAACTTTGAAGAATGGGAAAAGGAACTCTACGAACTCTAGAATGAGGTACTAATGTCCATGTACACAAAAACTCTTGCTGTTAAAGAGAAAAATGCAAAAGACCACCAGAACTGAAGACAGCCTTTGGTAAACCCAGTAGTATAGCTCCCGGGCTCTGTTACTGTTTAAATCAGAAAAGAGCTATGTGTGGTGCTAGCTAAGGTTATCCGAAGAATAGCGAAATGGTGTTAGTTGTTGACAGGAAGGAGGAAGGATCACAAGGCAAACTGATTGGCTTGGAAAATACCTTTTAAAAGACTAGAGAAAACACAGTGGAGACAACATAAATCTTTTGAATTCCTGAATTCAATATTTGGCTGAAAAGTAATTACTCTGTATATAACTATGCAACTGAGTTTCTGGGAAAAGGATACTAGGCAAAGTGTTTTGTTCAGGTTTAACAAGAAAGATTCTAGAAAAATTTGTTTTAGAAAGATTTCTTTTGAAACATTTCAATCAAAGCTTATGTAAAAACTAGAGATATTTCTTTGCTCAGTTTTGCTACGGCACTCAGGGTCGCATTAACCATCCTATAACCTGTGCCTCTAAACTAAGAAAAACACATGTAATAATCCTTAAAGAGAACCAAAGAGCCAGGTGACTATCATGCACCCTACAGTGGGTACAGGATCTTTGGAGTGTGTGGTATTAAGTTTGAAAAGGTGTCTCTTTTCTTCCTATGTAAAATGGGCTCCAAGTATTTATGTAAAACAAGCTTAATTAGTTAAAGGAGACAAAAGTAATTAAATACATGAACATTTTATACACTATATTTATCGTGTGGTTTATATGCATAAATATTTCAGGGCAGGACATAAGTTGTCAGTAGTATTTGATGTCTTTGTGAACCCACCTTACATCAGCACCTGGCTTCTTATTCAGGTAGATTCCGACTGGGCATCCCAGACTTGAGCCTCAGAATGCAAGTTTAGTTTATGTTTTCTAATTAACAGTGTGCATGTTTCCAAATTTCACTAATTCCTCACTGTGATTTTTTATTTGTGAATTTTTGATGTTCCTGAGCTTTGAGAGTATTGCTCCTGACTGAAGGTAACTCAGCAAGTTAAGGGAACCTTTTATTGATTGTCATAAAAGTAGCTGAGCTACCTACTTAAAGATGATAGAGATCAGCTTTCCCTGGAATGAACCCTTGATATTATTTTGACTTCAAAGATTTTCTTTGGCAAACATTAGGCTAACTTGTAGACTTTACTAACTGTAGGTTTTGATATAATAAGGACAATCAATGGTACTGATATCTGTAGTGATGATTAAGCCCCAAGCTCCATCTGTCTGTGAATACTGGCCCTTTCTTTTAAAATGTCATTTCATCTAACCACACTTTCCCACCTCTGCTGATGGTATATATCCAGAGTCATTAGCTAAATTAATTGTTTCACGCACTTGGTATTTAGAATGTTGTAAAGTTTAATGGAATTACTTAGTTGAGAACAATTAATGGGATGTACTCCAAATATATTTTTACCAGAGGTAATAACTGGCATTCTTTATGAACATTAAAAGACTACCAAAAGAATACTGCTGATGAATTTCAATGCCATCAGAACAAACCATCTAGAACAGGTTAAAGTGCTTCCATATGTTGTTTTGAATCACCCCACAATCTAAAATGATGTTGAAGATGCTGCCTCCTATACACCTCTTACAAGGAAGGAGAATGAGAATTTAAATGTTTTCCATAGGTTTTCATTGTCTTGGAAGGATGGTAAGACATATTGTTTCCTCATGCCTACAAATTCTGCCTGACATTGGGATTAGATATTCATATCCTCCTTCCAGCCCACAGCTATACAAGTAGAGGTGGTGTCTGTCGGGACCTCAAGATCCAAGCATGTGTGCAGGAGGGTAAGAAATGCAAGAACTGGAAAGCAAATGGCAGCAGTAACACTCCACTCCCCTCTTAGCCCCACTTTTGTTGTCCTTAAGAATACAGTTCCAGTCATGCCAGGTACTGTGGTATCCAAACCACATTGACTGTGCGGAATTGTACAAGAAATAATCGCACAGTTAAATGTTAATAACTAATTTTCCAGTTTCATGTCTTAAATAAAACCCATGTGTGGGCTGCTGTAGAGTCACATCTATGCTAGATGTAAACACTTCCTGTATATATAATGCTATCACATATATAGGATGTATCCTTTGTCTATACTTACGTCAAAAGAAGTTTTTTTTTGTAAAGAAATTATGCTAGTACATTAATAAATAAATAGGTTCCTCTTGAGTTTCAGCAACACATTCTCTGTGATGGATATAAGAAGCTATTTTTTCTTCTTATGGTGACAAACAGATTAGTTGTAAATAGTTGATGATGAAATAGTAAGAAAGGATCGAAATTGTATTTATGAAGTTACTCTAGTTATGATAGGATAGGTTTTCAATTCTTCCCCAGTATCATGTTTAATATGTTACACACTCCCAAGTGTGTGTGTGTGTGTGTGTGTGTGTGTGTGTGTGTGTGTGTACGTGTGTGTACTGGAAGGTTTAATATAAAAGAGACAACTTGGACATGTTATTTTTCTAGGTTCTTGCTTTCAAATTCAAATATTATGTTTGACTAAGTTGAAATAAAAATTTTGTGCAGGTAGAGAATAGAAAGGGGGCAAGGAAGGCTGCAGATGCCGTGAAACAACTTGTAATTAATTCCCTGAGGGACAAGAGGAGAAATTCAAAGAGTCAAAGCACATCATCTCGCTCTTCCAGTACAGTGCCTGCTCAGCATATAAAGCAGGGAGTGAGTACCAATCATGCTCTACTTCGGCAATGATTGTGCTGGGACTCAGAGAACCAGAAAGTCACCTTTTGGCATTCAGGTTATCCCAAAGATAAACAAACAAACAAACAAACAAACAAATAAATAAAATCAACGTATTTCTCTAAAGGTAATTTGTACATAGTTTTGAAATCTATAAATCATTTAAAGATTAATAAAACCCAATGTATCACAAAAATAGGGCATGTTGTTCTCTGTCCTCATACTTTACAGAGTGAATGAAGATGTACAATGGCTGTATAGCTAGTCTCCCACTAGGCGTCATGTGGAATAGTTGTGTTTACGTTTATCTTGTCTCATTCTGGAGCTCATCAAGTTTATTTCCATGCATTGCTCCTTCTATCTGTTTTAGCTCTGCATTTCATTTAAATGAAAAAGCAGCTCTGGGCTTATTCATTATTTAAATTGCAGCACTCACACTCCCATTGGATATTGAGGTATCTGTATACATAGATGTGTTTTATATAGATTTAAGGCTGCAGTTAGGGTGCAAGAAGATGAATAAGTTAAAATGCTAAACCTCAGGGATGAAGAATGCATTATCTGTGGCATTGCCCTTGCAGATGTCCTTAACAAGTGGCCTGTTGGCGACTCTGAGATGCTAACTTTATACTTGACACACAGTCTTAGGCAGGATTAACACAGATGAAGAATTTGAAGCTAAATTTTATATTTCATTTGCAACTTGATGAACAATATAGAAAATAGTGGCTTTTATTTATAACCCCTTCTATTGATATATAAAACATCTGACCAAACATTAAAAGAAGTTAAATATAACTTAGGTTACATCTTATAGAATAGATTGTTCTCTTATTCTGCAATAGTCAACTTTCAAAAAGTTAGGTGAGTTCATGCTATTTAGTAGATCCTATCATCTAGCTGTAAGAACTGACCTCAAAAAGAAGACCCTTTTCATGGTTCTCAGCAGTTCACTGATCTTGAATTATAAATGTATTTTTTCATATATCCACAATATATGTTTCTCTATGCATCTTTGTACAGGTGCACCTTTAAAAAAATCTTGGGAGGATGGCATATAAACCAGAACGCACACAATGCGAGTCAGAACAAACTGATTTACCTGCAAAGACACAGCTGTATTTTAGCTATTGAGTCCTTTACAGGACAAGCATCCTCCAAGAAAATCAGTGGTTTTTGGCAGAGTCTTATCAAAGAAGGACATGAAGTTTGAAAGCAAGTCCGCTTTGCAAGTTCCCCCTCCCACCCCTAGTCTGCCCCTACCTTCCGAAGGGGCTTGAGCTTGGTCTCCATTATGAAGTCATACTTGCAGAGCTCACAGCATCGTGTGTCTGAGCTCTTGATCCATTGGTGGAGGCAGGACTGGTGGACAAAGCGCAAGGTTCCTGTGCAGCGACAGGGTGTGATGAGTGGGCTCTCTTCATCTCCTTCGCAGTGACAGATCCTGGGAAAGGATGCAGCAGAAAACATGAGTTCTCCCAGAGGATATGGCACACCACTGGAGGTCTGCCTTTGCATAGGGCCATATTAGAAACTTTCACCTACAGTCTAGAATTCATGGTCTTTTCACTTCAACTTTAATGGTAGACCCAAACTTCTGATCAATATCAACTTACTTTAATATAATAGTTGTTCTTAGACTCAAGTCATATGATAAGGCATTAGATATAAGTACACCAGAAACATGTTTGTTTCTTTCTGACAGTGAAGTGAATTTAAAGAGCAAATCTATTGAGCTTAGTCTGTTTAAAAGGTTACTGCCTATGGTGTTTTATATATAGAGGTCATGACTTAGAAGTATCCCAAAGAAGATGTATGGTGGTACACACTTTAATCCCAGCACTATGGAGGCGGAGGCGGAGGCGGAGGCGGAGGCGGAGGCGGAGGCGGAGGCGGAGGCGGAGGCGGAGGCGGAGGCGGAGGCAAGGCAGAGGCTCTATGTTTAAGACCAGCCTGGTCTATAAAGCAGGTCCAGGACATCTAGGAACAAATTGTAAGTATTTGTCTTAAATAATTAAGTAAATAATAAATAAATAAAATAAATAAGTAAATAAGTAAAAAAAAAAACCCGAAAACATGATTAACATAATTTTATAGTTTGATAACTTCACCATGTTATTTTGATGCCAGAATTATAAGGTCACATTTGCCGCGCACTCCGGTCAAGTCTGCTTGACGGGCTGAAAAGTCTGTAAGCACTCAATGAGGAAAAGAGTTTCACGGAAACTCACCTCCCGGAGCTTTGGCGTTCTCATTTACCCATATACTCATATCCTATTCCCACGTTAGTCTGGTGTATGGAAATACGAGCTCTCTTTTATTATTTTATTATAAATGCCTTTTAAGATTAAATTCTGATATAGTTAAGTCCCCCTAGTGTTCCAAGGTCCCAGAAGCCTATGAGCTTGGAATCCGGCAGGAATGCAGAAAAGAAGTTACCTATTCAGTAACTAATTAAACATTACAAAGGACGGAGCCAGTAGCTCAGAGCTGGTCTGCAAAATATTTACTAAGGACAGTAGCAAATCTCATCCAAACAAGGAAATACCATAATAGAGCTAGGGAATCCCACTGAGACAGAGATCTTCTCTACAGCTAGGTACAAGCTTCACATTAGAAGCAAGTTGGTGTATTCTTCTGTAGACCCAGGAAATAGGGTGTTGGGGTATTGCAGTATTCATGATAAGATCTGCTAGTGCAGAACCCCAGGTGATGGGTTTAACAATAGACCAGTTTACACCTGGCTCCCTTAGCGGCCTGGTCCCCGCCTTCTTTTGATGTATACATTCCTTTTGTATTGCGTCACTGTAACTTGGTGGATTGTATTTTGCCTGGTTTCTTGTTATTTCTTCGGTATTGGACCTGGAGGGCATCATCCTGAGTGAGGTAACACATTCACAAAGGAACTCACACAATATGTACTCACTGATAAGTGGATATTAGCCCCAAACCTAGGATTCCCAAGATATAAGATACAATTTGCTAAACACATGAAACTCAAGAAGAATGAAGACTGAAGTGTGGACACTATGCCCCTCCTTAGAATTGGGAACAAAACACCCATGGAAGGAGTTACAGAGACAAAGTTTGGAGCTGAGGCGAAAGGATGGACCATCTAGAGACTGCCATATCCAGGGATCCACCCCATAATCAGCTTCCAAACACTGACACCATTGCATGCACTAGCAAGATTTTGTTGAAAGGACGCAGATGTAGCTGTCTCTTGTGAAACTATGCTGGGGCCTAGCAAACACATAAGTGGATGCTCACAGTCAGCTATTGGATGTATCACAGGGCTCCCAATGGAGGAGCTAGAGAAAGAACCCAAGGAGCTAAAGGGATCTGCAACCCTATAGGTGGAACAACATTATGAACTCACCAGTACCCCGGAGCTCTTGACTCTAGCTGCATATGTATCAAAAGATGGCCTAGTTGGCCATCACTGGAAAGAGAGGCCCATTGGACTTGCAAACTTTATATGCCCCAGTACAGGGGAACGCCAGGGCCAAAAAGGGGGAGTGGGTGGGTAGGGGAGTGGGGGTGGGTGGGTATGGGGGACTTTTGGTATAGCATTGGAAATGTAAATGAGCTAAATACCTAATAAAAAATGGAAAAAAAAAGTTTGATGCTCGACCTGACAAAATACATTGATTCTACACAATCTGGCCTGTTGGTCTGTCTGGCACCCTCCGACACCTTGCCCACCTGCCCCAGAGACTCGTTCCATGCAGACAAAGGGACCCAGAGGGTCTGTGGCACAAATTGTATAATTTACAAGTATGGGATATTAGTACTACAGAAAAATTTTGAAAAGCTTTAAAGTGAAATCACATTATAAAGTTAATATTGAAAGTCTATCCAATTTCCTAGCAAAATGCACATCCATTAGGTCACAATGAACTGTCAATTGTTATTGTATAACAGTCACAAAGATTTCTGGTCCCATAAAATTCTAGTTCAGTAAATCCTACTGTTTGAAAATGCTGACATTTCTGTCTATAAATTCAGAGTTCCAATAGTTTCTGGATTCAAGTGAATTTTGATTACATAGATTTACGGCCTGTAAATTTGTTCCTATTCTCACTTTCATATTTTAGAGGGTTTTCTCTTTGAATGAGACAAACTGTTCATAATTCTATGCAGTTAATTAAAAGCTTAGCCCTGGGCTGGAGGGGTGGCTTACTGGAGAAAGCACTTGCTCTAAAGTGTTGGGACCTCAGTTAGAATCCCCAGGACCCATATAGAGCTGGGTGGGGTAGTGAGTCTGTAACCCCAGCTAGGGCAAAATGGAAGGCAAGCAAAGGTGCATCCTTAGAGGCTTGTGGGACAGCTGTGGTTAACAGCTAAGGAACTCTGTGTCAAACAAGATGAAAGTGATGGCTCACACCTGAAGTCCTCTGACCTTCACATGTGTACTGTACAAATGTACCTGAACTCACATACATGAATATGCATGCTTATATATAGACCTGCATCATATATACACATAAAAAGGAAAAAATTCTTAGACCTTCAAAACTCCAATAACAAACAGCTGTTCAGAGTTGTTAACAAACTTCGTTAGAAATGTTGCTTTATGCATATTCAAAATGTAATCACCAAATATAATATTTAAAACCATTTAAATCTGCGTAATTACCCATGGACAGGCTGGAAGAACACATAAATCAGTTCTGCTAGTTCCTTATAGGTGTGCACACTCTTCTTCAGAAGAGGAGTTTTGAAGAGTTGATTAAGAATATACTCTCAAGATATCTTGTCTCTCTTGAGGACTAGAAGAAGCAAGGCAATTGCCTCTCATATTTAGTGCAGGAAGTTAGAGGAATTGAAACCCCGTGGCCTACCAACCTTAAAAAGAAAATATGTATGACAGAGTACATGTGTATTCTGTATTTATTTCTTAAGTAAAAACATAGCAAAAGAGCACTGACTTCTGTACCTTGAGGTGGGAGTTGTTGGATGAGAACAAGTTCACAGTTAGTAACCCCCTTTTTCTAGTTGAGCTAGGAAGTTACAGGTCATCTCTATATCTTGTATAAAAAGCCAACATATTGGAAGAAAACAAAAAAATTATTTGTGTGGCCATTTTTTAATGTCAAAACCTATAACATCTCCTTTAACCATACCTAGGACACAGAAACAGAGTTTGTCATTCGTTGCATCAAACTGGTGTCAACACAGCATCACAGCACAGGGCTCTGTGGGTATTAGTTGGATAGTTAAATATGCCATCCTATAAAAGTGGCAAGTGTTACCTGTATGTGCATTTTCAGGGTTGACCATCTGATAATGGACAACTAATTGGTGTGCTTTTTCCTGGGAAGGACCACCTCTCCTGTGTCCAGCCGTCATCAGTTGACAGCAGTGCTTTGTGCACAGTTGAGAGCTCACAGGTTTTTTTTTTTCCTCCGCTCAGTTTGATATCTCTACTGTTGTATTCTTGAACTAAACAGGTTATATTTAGGAATATATCTGTACGTTCAAGCATATTTATGCATAAAATAAATGAAAAAATGAGGCTATGAATTTGAAGGATAGAGGAGGGATATTTGAGAAGCTTTGGAAGGAAGAAAGGGAAAGGGAGAAATAGAACTAAATTTCAATCTCAATAATAATAACAATAATAAAACAAAACAAAGCAAATAAACAAAGAAAGAAAACATTTCCCATTTGCACTGAATTTGATTATAATTTTATTTTTATAGCCACTGAAGTGACAGAGAATAAGAAATCATAGGGAGTAATAGGTGATACTCTCCCACCCTCCAAATTTGTTGTTTTAAATTAGCATGCAAAATAAGGTGCTTCATTATGGTGATTTCATGCATTCATCTTTCCTGTTGCTCCTTCCCTGACTCCTCTTCCCCATCATCTTCTCCCCTTCCTACTGGTCACTTTTCTCCCTACAATGCTTCTCTTTTGCTTTCATGTTACACACACTCTGTCCTCGTTTCCCTGTCCTTTAAGATGTTTTTCTGCTCTCATGTCCCCCTTCTATTTCATGACATACATTCTTTCACATATAGAACACTTACACTCTTTCACATATAGAACATTCACACATTTTCAATAAAGATTAAGCTGTAGGATTCATGTATCAGAGAAAGCATGTGATATTTGCCATTCTGATTAAGTGGGATTTTTTGTTTTTGCTCAAAAATAAATATAACTTTCATTCATTTCCTTTACAAATACCATGATTTAATTTTTTTATGGATAAAAAACATAACATTGTGCATATATACCATATTTTCTTTATTATTTCATCTATTGGTGAGCATTTAGACTGCTTCCATTTCTTATCTGCTATTGATAGAGCAGTAATAAACACAGATGTGCAAGTTGTGTTTGATGTGTTTTGGGGATATATTTAGGAGTGGTATAACTGGATAATGTGGTGGCCCTACTTTTTGTTTTCTGAGTATCCTTCATACTGAGGTCCTCAGTGAAGGCACACATTTAACTTCTATCAGCAGTGAACAGAGTTGCTCCCTTCACCCCACCACAAGCATACTAATATTGCTTTTACCCTTCCTTGATGGTAGTTATTCTGATTAAGATAAGATTCCCATCAGCGTCGAGAATAGAGACCAGGTCTTCTGTAACAGCAACAAGCACTCTTATGCCTGAGCCATCTCCTCAACCCCCAAGCACATTTTAATGTAGAGTTTTTGAGAAAAAGTTTGCAGTCCCCTTTCTTAATGTATTCTTGGTTTTTCGGTGTTAAAGCCAGTGTACACGAAGTGACACGGCATGTTCTACAAATAAATCACCCTAGTCCTTTTCTTCTTTAACCAAGAAATTTGGGAAAGATTAAACCCAGAATTAAAAAAGAAAATCAAAATGCAGATACAATCTTCCTGGGTGTGGCATTACGCCTCACTGCTTCTGTGGACAAAGGTTCTCACTTGAGAGAGAGAAAGTAGGAGTTTATGCCATGTGATAGTTCTTCACTGAAAAGGAAGGTTGTGTCTACAGCTGCCAAAAGACTCTCAGGCTCTGACTCTTCCTGGCATGAAAAAGGAAATGTATTCATCAGTAGCTTTAAACAAAGACCTAGCTGATTACCGAGCTCAATCTGACCTTGCAGCTTACTGATTATGTTCCAACTTCCTGTCTTAAAATGTGTCTCTTTTTAGAAAAATCTTAAAACCTTTCCCTGAAGCAAGCCAGCAACAGCCTTTTCTCATAAAATTAAAGTTATTTCCCACAGGGAAAATCAAATGCTTGTTTTGTTTTCCTTTCCATTTTACACAATGTACATTTGCATGTTTTTAGTGTTTTAAAAGTTTTCTAAATTATCCAGTTCAAGTTGTATCCAAAGAGTCTTCTTAAGCTAAGCTTAGATTGTTCTGAATAAATGTAAGAGCAAAATATCAACTTCAAACCTCTAATAAAAATAAAAAATAATGTGATAGTGCCATTAAGGAAATAATTAAACAGTTTTAAAACTGATATACCTCACACAAATCATCATTGCTACATTATGGATGAAAACATGTCAATGGAAACACAAACAGGATTTCCCCTACAGAATGATTGTGCAAAGAAGATGATTTCAATGCTATAATGAAATTACAGTGTAATATATTTGTGAAGGGATGAGGCACTTTCATCTGGTGGGAACTTCAAACTTGGGGATTCAGTGAGTCTACGAAGCTTTTCTTGCTTCACATTGGTATCTGACATTTGGAGACAAGAACATGCAGGTTCCCTTGGCATTTTAGTATCTTCAGTATCTGTCTTCAATGCAGTCAGTTCATGTTGATATATATATATGAATGACTTAAATCAATGGATAATTTCTCATAACCTTATGCATACAAAACCCACCAATGCTGTGGGACAGACTACACTTGAATCATTTTGTGGCTAGCATGTGCTTATCCTTGTTGCTATTTGGTTTGGGTTGAAAGGAAAGCTGCCTTTATTTTTGGCCTTATTTTTCTTGAAAACTTTAAAAATCATACCTATTATTAGTATTACCATTGTTATTATTAGTGTGTATGGGGAGGAGGTCGTGTGTATGTATGTGATGGGTAAACAGTGGTGGGGGTTTCAGGCAAGCTCCTGGGGTCAACTCTCTCCCCTCTACCATGTGGGATTTTGGCAGTCTTGGGGGCAAGTTCCTTTATGAACCATCTGGATGGTCCAGCCCCTAAGTATCTTAAATGATTCCTTCTCTCCATATACTCCCATGCCATTCTCCTTGGCTCAGTCAGAATATTTGTTTATTTTTTATAAATTAAAACAATACTTAAATTCATCCCTGAGACCATTGCAATGGTTGTATAACAAAGTCTCTGTTAACATTAAAGTCAACCTAGGTGTCCACCAACTGATAAATGGATAAAGAACATGGGGCAGAAATGAGCAACGGAGTTTTCTTCATTAGGTTTTCCAAATTTCCTATCCCTTATTACATGCCAATTTTATCCTTTCTGTTTTGTTAAACAGAAGTTTGAAGATAAACTTCCTAAGTCTACCTATGTGACTACTTGTTTATATTTTTCTCTATACTGCTTTTAACTACATTATTTTTAAACATAGTAATGTGGATACTTCTAGGCTTGAATGAGTTCAAAGCTAAGCATTACGGATTTGGTATTTAAAAATAAAGGAGTATAAAGTGACTGAATTTTTAAAAAGCTCATTATTTGAATTAGCTTATGTTTGACAAAATTAGGGTATTCAGTAAGCATTGATTGTGTTTGTACTGTCCTCTAGTGTTGGCAAATAAGACAAAATTTTCTTGTTGAGTTTTGTGTTCTCAAAGGGTCTAGTAGTGTTAAAAGCATTATTAAATAAAGATTAATGCAATGTGACCAGGAATGTGAAAAATAGCAAGGGCAGGTAAACGGGATGATTTTGTGTGAGGAAAGGGAAGATAGAATTGATGTAATTACATTATTGCTTCCAAAAATAAAGAAATAACTTTTAAAACTTAAAAATACCTTTGAAAAATTAAAAAAGTTTGGTATTCATTTACAAACTCATTTTTTCTAATTTTTTAAAAGTATATTTTAAAAATCTGTCTATTTATCTATCTGTCTATCTGTCTGTCTGCCTGCCTGTCTGTCTGTCTGCCTATCATCTATCTGTTCATTTATATTGTGTGTGCATCCCAGGGACACAACTCAGGTTGTCAGTCAGGCTTGAGAGCAGGCCCTTTACCTGCTAAGCCCATCTCCATAAACTGATTTTTTTTAAGCCCCCAAAAGTTCTTGTAAATATTTTTTGGATGGAAGCATAATGAAAGGCACTAAAGCAGAGTCGAGACATTAGTGCTGAAGCAAATGATTGAAAGGATAGCCTTTTCTTTGCCTGGTGTCTCTATCAGTCTCCACTCCAGGGTCAGACGAGACGTGAGAACATACTATTTTTAATTTAATCTTTAATAGGAAGACTTTGAGGTTGTTTCCAGGTAGGAGTGGAGGTGCCACAGAGAATTAACCATTAAACAACAGACAAGGAAAGGCTCAGTTATTAAACAACACCTTTAAAAAAAAGCCAAATCATTAAGAAAAAAGGGATAGAAGTAACTTTGGGCAAGGGCAAGTTTCCATGGGGTGGACACGGACACCTTTTTCCTGAGAACAAGAAGTAGAGGAAGAAAGAGCGGGTAGAGAAGAGAAGGTGAGCGAGACAGGTGAGAGGAATCCACATCCCTCCTGTTACAGAGGATACAACACGAATCTACACCTGAAGTGAGGGAAGAAAACCCAGACTTAAGGTCACACACAGGCTGCAAATAATTAGAAGAAGCTCCCTGGAGAAAGCGATGGGAAGTTAACCAAGCATGGATGGAAGACTTGTGGCCCAGCCGTGAGGTCCCTGGGGGAGACTAGACCGTGGAGATTTATAGTAAATGCTAATATTTTGGAGTGATGTGTCAGCATTGAGTAAGAGAGGGCTCCTGCACATGTGAGTGTCCCCACATTACCGGGTTAAACACAGGAAAGCCACGAAGAAGGAGCTCCTGCATGTGAGAGGATGCTGGTGAGGACTCAAGTTCTCAGCCTCGACTCTGAGCAGGTGCACAAGTGAAACTCTCAGTTTCTGGGTACTGTAATATGAGAAAATGTGATCTTGGGGACCTGGAGGTCACGAGGCATATGAAGAACTGGTGACAGAACTGGTGGCACTTGATAATAACTGTGCGTGTGCAGGATGGCCATGTTTCTCATGGAGAGTGCCCTAGGCTTTCAGTTGTACTTGTTTTACATAGGTAATGGAAAATTATTGTATAGAGAATGATTTAGTGCTTGGGTTTCCGAAGTAAATCAGAGCCCGATGCCCTTACCCATTGTGTCAGTAAATTAGGAAAAGTGTCAGCTTGCTCATTTAAAAATAAGTTAAAAACAATGCTTAAGGAGTCATGGAAAGTAAACGAGGAAAGGCTGACACTTGGCACATGGGAGGTACATAATTCTCTCCCTATCTTATTTATTTAAGGCATATTTGAATTTTTACATAATTTTCAACTGCTAATTTTATTATGCTAGGCTATGGGACTCTTGGGTTATTACTGTTACTTGTATGCATTTGGCTTATATTCAGCATTACTGCCAAAACTCCATTTCTGAGTGCACTTAGCAGGTATTTACTTAGAATGCAGCCTCATACAGACAAGGCTGTGAAGTCTGACTTCATACGGGTGGCCTAGAAGATCATGTATATGCATCTCTCAGCCAGTCCTGACAAAGTCCTGGCTTGACGAAAACAGGGGCAATGTGCATGTTCGTTAGTGTTGGTTCTAGTGGACGCTTAAGAACAGCTTTTCAGAATTGGCTTCCTCGTTTGTAAAATCTTACTTGGCTGTTAGGAGCCTCGTGATAGCTGAGAAAATGTTGTAAAAGTATAGACAGATCCACAAAGGAACTGCTACTGCTGACATACAATCAGTAAAGGCAGCAGAAATTGTTTCTAGGTGCTATGATGCAGGTTCTGCATTTTTTTTGTTTGATTTTTTTTTTTAAATCAAGGTAATGCAGTTTTCCATGTCTCCACTGAGTCATGTTTTATCTCAATGAGTTGTAATGTCAGAAGGCAGGAACAGCTCAGTTTAAATTGCTATTGGGATTGCATTTCTTCTAAGATACTCATAGTCCTCTTTTAGTTAAGCTTAAGGATGCACGGCCACTTTCTATTTCCCTCCCCAAATCCCCCACAGCCCTTCTCCCTGATATATTCTGCATTGTTGACCAGTTCTCCTCCTTGGAAAGTCCTTCTTTTTAGCTTATGGCATCCTGCTCTTTTTGCAACACTTAAAGCTGGGGAACCTGGAATCAGAAGGCACACACAATGATTATAGCAATTGGAGTAGTGACACTTATAAAGACATGCTGAAAATGTTGAGAGTCTGGACACTGTGAAATGATAGAGCATATAGAATTCAATCTATCTAAATTCATAGCTAAGACTCTAAAGTGTATTTCAAAATTATAGGTCTAATGGACTAGCTTTTACTGTGTGACTATAGTAATTGTGAGGCACATAAATCCCCATGCTTAACATCTCAGAGAAGGAAAGGTTAGAAAGGCAGAGATGGCCTGACAGTTGTCTTCAAATATGCAAATGTCCAATGTGTGAAAGAACAACTGTTTTGTCTTTCAATGTCCCAGCTGAGTAGAAATCAATGGACATACATTTTCATTATCAGACAGAAGAGGAGGTAGCATCCCCACAGAGCACCCATAGAGTGGTTATGTAGCAACCAGTACGAAATAAACCTGAATAAACATGACCTCAGTTTCCTTTTCCAAGGCTGCCATTCCCCTACCATCTCTCAATGCTAGGCCACCATCCTACCCTGGGAACTTTGTGGGTCACTTTCTCTGTTGTTTTTTTATTTTAACTACCTTTGTATTAATCTTAGATTTGTGACTTTAAAATGTGTACTTTGAAGCCCTTTCTTTCCAGTAGCTCTTTAATTCCAATAACTGGCTCTGGGCAGTAGGACACTTACCTATTCCTTCAACTGTTCTTCAAGATGGAGTTCCCCTTTAAAGATCTTATTTCATAAGAATTCCCACTGTCTCAGAGTAATGACCTCACTTTTGTGTTTGAACCTTCCATGTGCTCCCAATTCTATGTTCAATAAACTAACATTTTTCTTCAGAACTTTTGAATATTTTCTTTCTATCCCCATTGTCTTTTCTTCTTTTCCTACCTTCTTGTGTGCTTCCTTCCATGTCTTCCTCAACTCCGCTCTTCTCTCTTTCTTTCCTTTCTTCTCCTTCCTCCCCATGTCTGGACACATACCAAGCAAAGTATTTCACCCCTAAACTCCACACTCACTTCCTCTGTGGCAGTTTTGAATTGTTAATACATGCCCAAGTTGTCTTTAAGCTGTCACCTAGAAGTGTCAGAAGACAAGACTAAGAAATGTTATTAATATGGCTTCCTAAACATCACCTGAACAAGAGTAACACCAACAGATGTGATAACATAGAAAAGGAGAGGCTTCAATTCTAGACAAAGAACCGTCAACGAAGGATTGCTGAGAGCAGGAGAATTATATACCAACCAATTATCAAATAGTCAACACTGAAAACATGTACATGCCAGTAACATCATACAGAGTAAGCAGATTGTATTAGAAACACACACACACACACACACACACACACACGAGTGCACATGCACACACATATCCACACACCACCACCATCACCACCACTATTACCACCACCAGTTAAGGAAAGAGAGGCTATGAATTTAGAAGAGCACAGGAGGGTATGTGGTACAGATGGAAGTGTTTGGAGGGAGGAAAGGAATGTGTGAAATAATCTAATTATATTATAATTTCAATAAATAAAAAACTTGAAAAAATTAAAAATAGGCTTTCCTCCTTCCATTAGAAGACATATTGAAAACATAGTTACTTAGACTCTCCTAAAATACGAACTTCCTGGGCTGTGAGCTCAGTTCAGCTGTGGAATGACTTTCCTAGCCTGCATAAAACCCCAGTTGCCTAGCACCACATACAGCAAGTGTGATGGTGCCATCCATAACCCCACCCCTTACAAGGTTAGGTGGGAGGCTCATTGGCATCTCTGCATATCTATGCATCGCAGCATAGTGCAGAAACAGCTTCTGTGTTTATCTGTAAGTGCTCCTGTGCAAAGATCGTGGCTCCCATCAGCTAGAGGGCAGTGCAGAGGACTTCACTGTGCTGTCTTCTCAGAACAGCTGATCCACAAATAGACCACGATATGACTGGTGTTGAGAACCACTGTTGTCCTTGATGAAAGAAACATCGATAATGAATCTATAAGAACACGTCTTCATGTGTCCCCTGTGTGCTGAGTTACATTATCTCTTGTATTTCAAGTTCTGGAGCAGTAAAGTGGGAAAGGGAAACTCAAGTGTCTAGGTCAAAGAACTTGAGTAAAAGTTAAACTAATGATCAACCAGGCTTATGTAATCCTGTTTTCAATTAGCCTGTACTTTTTCTTTTGAGATGTGGTCTCATGTTTCTCAGGCTGGCCTTCAGTTTGATATGTAGACAAGGATGACCTTGCACTTTGGATCCTCCTGCTTCTACCTCTTAAGGGCAGAGATGAGAGGTCTGTGCTACCAAGGTCTGAATGGACCTCAAGGCTTCCTGCATGTTAGGCTTCCATGTTACAAACTGATTAGTGGTTATTTTCTCCATCTTTTGCACTTATTATATTAATGTCTACCTCTGGGGATGTCCTAAAATAATATTTTATATGAAATCATCATTAATTGATAACATGTCATCTTAATTTAAGAACACGTTTAAATTGAAGTTTCCTCTAAAAAGAATTTACTCCTCAGCTCCTTCATGGAACATCCTCTATTTTCTCTTTCACTGCAAGGATGACACCATTTCTTGAGCTGAAATTGCTCTGAATCCCTCTACCACCCAGACTCCAGCACTCCACTTTGTTGATGGTCTCATCTATGTAGTTCCTAACCCATTATTATAACATGTAATTATAAAAGTAAATAGATTCATGCATAATAGTCCCAAGGGTAGCATGTTTTCATGTTTTTGTATTTATATTAAGTGGAAAGAGTGTCAACAAGTTAGGGTAAAAATGGCTACCCACTAGACCATGAAGGCATGAATTGATTGATCGTACCAGATTGTCAGACTTAAACGTGAGCTGAGTGGAGACCAGAAGGGGCTCAGTGAAATGACTCATCAGTTCCCATCGAGTGGCTTCCAGTTATCAGGGGAGTGTTTACGGTTTGGGAAAGTTCATACATAGTGAAAGTGAGGAATGTGTTACAGTTTTATATACAGTGTAAAACTCTGTATGGTATTTGAGTTTGAGGAAGTAAGTTGAGGTGTGCCAACTTTATATCCTATTTGAGAAGCAGAGGAAGTCAGGCAGGGTGATTTTCAGCAGAAAGGAGAAGTACCTCAGCTAAAAAGCAGAGGAAAAAATGGACAGCTTTTAATAACAGTTTTTACTGACTGATGTTTACTGATACAGAGTCATTGTACATTTCTATAGTTAAAAAAGTGTTTTTAGACACCAAATTTCTAAAATATCCTTATCAGAGATGAAAAGTTTAAACTCCTATCAAACCTAAGATTTAAAATTTTTGAAAATTCAAATAAAAACTTAGAATTGCCTTATGTGTTGTAAGAGTAAAAAATGTTCTAGAAACAATGAGAATACTTTTGTGATCCTAAGTCTGTCTACTCTGCATGCTTTAAAAAAAGAAAAAAACACCTATGGATGAGTGACAGCTCCTTACACATAAGGGGTGTTTGTTAAAGTGTTTTGGTTTCTCAAAGCAGTATTCTCAGCCCAAATAAGCGGCTGTATAACACGACTCCCTGAGTGTTATTTTATGCCCTAATTTGTCACCAATGACTTGGTCAAAATCTCAGAGCATCTGCACAGGACTGTAGGGAATGAAAAACAACAAAGTCGATGATAGAGCAAGGCTTCTGGTTCCTTGTGATGTTCCTGGAGCCAATCCAAAGCATCAGTAATTAGCTGCATTTTCTTCCCACCAGATATCACACAGAGGAAAAACAGTGGAGAAGATAATGATGATCCTGCAGTGCCAATAATGGAGGCAAAGGAGGCCAAGTCTCATTTGCATTCCTAGGCTCTGGGTTCTGCAGCAGACTGGGAAGGTTCTATTGGCTGCTGCCTCTGGGCCCATCTCTGCTCTGGAGATAGTATCTGACATTGATTGTAGGAGTTTAAATCCTAATTGGAGTGGAAGACTGAGTTTCTTGAATTCTTGTCTAAACTAAGGGATTGGTCTCCCATAGAGACATCAGTTATGTTTGCATAGCTGTGAGCAACTGCTTGACAGAAGCAGTTTAGGGGAGGGCAGGTTTATTTTGGTTTTAGAGGGCTTCAGTCAACCATGATGAACAATGCCTATCATTGAACAGCTTCCTTAGTGAGGACTGTGGCAGTAACACATAGTGGAACTCTTCTAATATCATAATGGACCAGGAAGCACAGCGGGCTAGCATTAGGACTGAGTTTAACTTTCAAAAGTGAACCTTCTGTAGCCTATGTCTACTAGCTAGGCCATATCTCCTTTTCATTTAACGATTTATTATTTTTCTTTTCTTTTCTTTTTTTAATATTTTTTACTACATATTTTCCTCAGTTACATTTCCAATGCTATCCCAAAAATCCCCCATACCCTCCCCCCCCACTTCCCTACCCACTCATTCCCATTTTTTTGGCCCTGGCGTTCCCTTGTACTGGGGCATATACAGTTTGCGTGTCCAATGGGCCTCTCTTTCCAGTGATGACCAACTAGGCCATCTTTTGATACATATGCAGCTAGAGTCAAGATCCAGAAGATGTCAGAAACATTATTTTTATTTTCACATGCATGTGTGAAGGCACTTATGGAGGCCAGAAGGCATCAGATCCCCTTAATCTAGAGTTATACATGATTATTAGCTTACTTGAGTGCTGGGAATTGAACTCAGGTCCTTTGGAGAAGCAAGTGCTCCTAACTGCGGATCAATCCCTCCAGGCCCAGTTTTTACTCCTTTAAAACATTGCATTAAAAAAAAAAAAAAACCAAAATCAAAAAAAACAAAACAAACAAACAAAAAAACATACCCCAGGCTGAGAGTCAGGGCTTGTACATGAGCCTGTGGGGCTCATTGCAGGCTCAAACTGTAACAGTGGATGAAGTGCTTTTAGAAAACTTCTTTTAGAAGTGCTTTTAGAAAGCTTCTTTTAACTGTATTTCTTGAGACAGGCTCTTTCTGTGTGGTTTAGGCTGACAAAGAATTTATAATCTTCCAGTTCTAGTCTCTAAAACTCTGGGACTATAGAGATGTAACCTCATGCCCAGATCTGAGAATTTCTTAGGAATCTTTTGTGGTTTGTGGATACATTGTTTTCTCTCCAACTACTGTGTTGGAATATTTGGCCTCAGGAATAATAAGGTCAGGTGTAGGTAGAATGAGAATAGATCTCTATTGGTTTGGGTTAATTACAGTTGCCTAAATATTCCACAGGAATGGGAGACCAAAATCTGAGATGTAGCATTCAGGATAATCCCTCCTCTATAGAGCATCATTTCTCTGCCTTACCCATTATTTTCTAAGTGTAGAGAATTACTTCCTCTGAAGACAATAGACACAGATTTCCTCAAAAGCCTCTATCTTTCCTGATCCTTCTTATGATTTTGGCTGCGTATAAATGCCTAAATCGGTAACATAAAATGAATATTCCATAGTCAAGATTTTCTCTATATTTTTTTCAGATATCAGAAAGATTTGTCTTATATCTGCTTGGAGATCTCTTAGGGATTGTTTATAAGACTAAAAAAGTCATGCTTGACATAATTCTAAACAGTGTTTTCAGTGCCATTAGGTTAAATTTTTATCATCCTCAGGCCTCAACAAAAACACAAGCAAAAAGATAATACAAACTCATTTGTCTTCACTGCATAGATATAATCAGAGAGGTATATGTTGTCAGATATAGCAGATAGGCTCTGTATATACAGCAGCTCTAAGTAAAGTTATGAATCACAGTTTCTCATCCTTTTATTTCTGCATGGGCATGCATTATGAGTTTGAACTGTTTTCCTGATTGTTCTTTTGTTGTTGTTGCCAAGAATCAAAATTCATACCATCTCACATTTCAACCATGACTTCCTTTCAGTTCTGTCCATTCATTAATCTTACCTGGCTGAACATAACATCAAAGGAAGTTTTAAATTGCTATGGATAATTGACAGAGCAAGAGTTTTATCTATAGGTAGCCAAAAATTATCTGATCAGAAATTCTCTGCGTATGAATTCTTTGACAAAGGCATATGCATGTTTTGGCAAACGATGGATACTTTAAAGTAGTCTGTCCACTCTGAGTGAATACTAAGTTACTAGGCATTAGCTCATCCATCCATCCATCCATCCATCCATCCATCCATCCATCCATCCATTCCCATATTTACCTTGCTACCATTCTTCTAGAACAATAAAAACTTTTTGCATGTAAACTATATGTAAGATTTTGTAAGGTGATGTGATAAGTACTAGCATGCATGCATTTGAGTCTTTGCATTTTAGGTAGGGAGCTTAGGCTATAACAGTTTATGTATTGGGTAACTATACAACTATCCGGAAAGTAAGTTATACTGGGATATGTAATATGGAACATGCCAAATGCTGCTGTATTTGAGTGAGAGGAAAATCATATATAGACTGGTGAAGGAAGAGAGTGCTTGAAAACTAATGAAAGTTATGGTAAATAAAATGGGGTTGGAGTCTTCAGGAGCTTTGGTGGGGAAGATGAGTATTGTTAGGCTGCTCTGTGGATGGCAGATAACTTTAGGGAATGCTTACAAGGAAGATCCATAAGCTCCTCAAATAACAACATGTGGGCAATTACAAAATCAATATAAGTATATAAGCAGGATCATAATAGAATTTCATGCCGAGAAATAAGTGAGATTATAGAGAGCCTTAACTTTCCTTCAGTTAGTGCTAGCACATACATACCACAAACATACCACACATACATACTGCACACACATACACATACTATACACTTATACATACCATACACACATATACATCCACATATGCATACCACATATATACACATACATCAGCACACAGAACACACACACACATACACAAATATACAACACACAGACATACCATACACAGAGATATACCACACACACACACACACACACACACACACACACAAACATACCGCACACACACAGACATACCTCACACACAAAAACACCACACACACATACATATACCTCACACTTAAATATAACACCTAAACATACACATGCACACACACATGTACCGCATACACACATATACCACACACACATTCTGCACACACATACCATACCACATACACACACTACACATATACACCACACACACATATCACACACACATACATATGCACAAACATATACCACATGCACACACACACACACATACACACACACTAGCAATAACTTTAATTAGTTGCAATACTGAAGCATTCTATATGTTCCAACCGGTAAGAAGGACACATGCTCCACTATGTTCATAGCAGCCTTATTTATAATAGCCAGAAGCTGGAAAGAACCCAGATGCCCCTCAACAGAGGAATGGATACAGAAAATGTGGTACATTTACACAATGGAGTACTACTCAGCTATTAAAAACAATGAATTTATGAAATTCCTAGCCAAATGGATGGACCTGGAGGGCATCATGCTAAGTGAGGTAACCCAATCACAAAAGAACTCACAAAATATGTACTCACTGATAAGTGGATATTAGCCCAGAAACTTAGAATACCCAAGATATAAGATACAATTTGCTAAATGCATGAAACTCAAGAAGAATGAAGACCAAAGTGTGGACACTTTGCCCCTTCTTAGAATTGGGAACAAAACACCCATGGAAGGAGTTACAGAGACAAAGTTTGGAGCTGAGACGAAAGGATGGACCATCTAGAGACTGCCATATCCGGGGATCCATCCCATAATCAGCTTCCAAACACTGAAACCATTGCATACACTAGCAAGATTTTGCTGAAAGGACCCAGATATGGCTGTCTCTTGTGAGACTATGCTGGGGCCTAGCAAACACAGAAGTGGATGCTCACAGTCAGCTATTGGATGGATCACATGGCCCCCAATGGAGGAGCTAGAGAAAGTATCCAAGGAACTAAAGGGATCTGCAATCCTATAGGTGGAACAACAATGTGAACTAACCAATACCCCCCTGGAGCTCGTGTCTCTAGCTGCATATAAATCAGAAGATGGCCTAGTCGACCATCAGTGGAAAGAGAGGCCCAATTGGTCGTGCAAACTTTATATGCCTCAGTACAGGGGAACGCCAGGGCCAAGAAGTGGGAGTGGGTGGGTGGGGGAGTGTGTCGGGGACTTTTGGGATAGCATTGGAAATGTAAATGAAATAAATACCCAATTTAGAAAAAGGAAAAAAATAGATTGAAATGACATAGAGACTAGAAAGGGGCTCATGAGATGCAGAATAAAACTGATTTGAAAAGGCAGGGGAGAGAGTATATGTCATATAGAAGGGCATGTAGGAGGAGGAGAGAGACTGTGGAAGGACACGTGAAAAAAAATCATAAGAAAACGTGATGATTTTAAGTCACAAATACAAAATTTTAAAATACAAAATGGAAACAGTTTTGATGGGGATATTCTGCATGGATGAATCATGCCGCTCTCAGCAGCTATAGGTTATTCTCTGTAAAGTATAGGTCAGGGAGATACCTGACGTCCCTAAAGCAGTGAAGGCTACTGCCATTGTTCTTGGTCAACCCCCAGAACTAAATGGTAAGATCTTTCTGCTAGAGATACTACATGCATTGTTGTGGGACATAAGAAATCAAGTTGTCACTGGAAGATTCCTCCATGCTGGATAGTTTTCATGGTGCCTGAAGATGCTATGTAGGCCCCTGAGGGAGGACTGGACTGTTATGGTAGTCTAAGTCAGCTTTGTATGCTGCATGCCTCACTACTGCTCTGTCAGGCAACGTACTCACTTGTGCAATTGTAGCCTGCCTATCATGAGGAACCAATTGCCTTTTGATTGGACTGAGGTTCTGTTTTACAGGAAGGAATTCACTTTTTGTATTGTAAACTTCCTCACAAGCTTGAATCTGGATAGGCCACAGATCTTAGTGGGGAGTTTGTCTATGGTTTACTTTATTAAATGGACATATTGTAGTAATAAACTATCATTGTCTATTTCCATAAAATAGTCAGCTTTGGTCACAAAAGTGTCTTTTTAAAGTTGATGGCATTATCACAAAGATGCATAACTGATTAAATACTGAAAAGAAGTGGCTGTTGAGTGTTCAGCTTTAAAATGGGACACACATACATACACAGACACACACCCATACACAGACACACACACAGACACGTGCTCCATTAAGGGTTAGGGAACACTGCAGAAGAAGGGATGAAAAGAATATAAAGAGCTGAAGTGTTGTGGAATGTTGTCTTCTGAACATTTCATGGTCACCATACTCAGGAGTTCATAGCAATTATGATTATCTGTTCAAGACCAGCCCAAGACTGTGTCTACCAGCAATCACTATGAAAGAGGGGATGCTCATGAGAGCTTACCCCTCCTGAGGATCTGTAGGCAGTTAGTGGCTGCCAAGGGAAAGAGAAACTTTTTTGATGGTGGTGAAAACATTGGTGATCTCTCATTCTCTTGTAAACAGCCCTTATCCATGCCTCTGTAAACAATTCTGTTTAAATTCATTAGGCCATAAAAATGAGTAGACTGAGTAGAAAGAAAAGGGAAAGGGACAAAAAGCTACATGCAAACTCACTACTGTAGAGGCATCCTCATATATATGATATACTATGATATGTTATATGTACATATTATATATACATATATATATATATGTATATTACACATGCGCGTGCACACACACACACACACACACATGAAAAGAATTTGAGTAGAGTGACTCATAAGAGGTGACAATATCTCAATTAGACACCACATAACTGCACATAAAGGCCCCAGTACTAGAAATGCATTACCTTTTTTTGGAGTTGTTGGCCAATGTGGTTCCAGAGACTCCAAAACATTACATACTACCATGCACTTAATTTTTCTGCAGAACTTGACAGTCAGACACTATTGCCAACATAGGCAGTCCCTTCATTTCACTGTCTTACGCATACACTCATCTAGCCTCCTTTTCTTACACACTAAAGCATCCATGCTATACTCATCTCATTGTATATGGATGTATAATTCCCTGGCTGCTTGTCTGTACCCTCAGTGATTCTCAAACTTCAGGGTACACACACACACACACACATACACACACACACAGAGAGAGAGAGAGAGAGAGAGAGAGAGAGAGAGAGAGAGAGAGAGAGAGAGAGAGAGAGAGAGAGGTTAAAACCCAGGCAGGTGGGGACCCACTGATTAGCTTATTTAACACATTTCCAGATGCACAGATGCAGTGACTATCTTTTGATTTATGACCTCATCTTTCCCTTAAAGCTTCATTTAAAATTGGGTTTCATTAATCTATGCCAACTCGATGGAAAATTTGAAGTTTAATTTAAGAGCTAGAAGTAACTGCGTTTTCTACTCTTACAATACAGTTACTCACATTGTAACTGCTATCCTAAATTTTAGATAACTCCAGAAAAGGGGAGGAAATAATTTTCTCTATCAGTCTCCATTATTAGGTGTTTGTATTATATTTAAAAACCTCATAAATTTTTTTTTCATAATTTTGTAAAGGTGTCTCCCCATCTCTCTCTCCTTTCCCTGTCCCCTATTCTTACTCTCTCCTCCCTTCTCCATGCATATATATATATATATATATATATATATATATATGCATATGTATTTGGAATAATATATATATAATATAAAATATAGATATATTATTCCACATATATACATACATACACACATATATACACATATCTATCATCTATCTATCTATTTATCTATCTATCTATCTATCTATCTATCTATCTATATGTATATATGTATGTATGTATGTATGTATGTATGTATCTATCTATCTATCTATCTATCTATCTATGGACCAGATCATAATAGCATATGTGTGTGTGTGTGTATGTATATAATATACCAGGATATTCTTAAAAATGCTCTCATACTGAAATCTCCAGAAGGATCCAGAAAATGAAGTATTTTCTTTAAAGATCCTGAGTGAGTCTCACAGGCATCTCAGGCTGAGGATTTGTTTGTGAAATGCTGATTCAGGGATTTTTTTTTAAAGTCAAGCTGGTAGATTGCAAGGCTGACATCTTAAGCTTACTTTGCCTGAGGTTTTCTAAGGTTACAAAATTTCCCACTGATATTCAAATCTACTTCTGTATGGTTATGGGAAGAAACAGTGGTCTACTTTTGTTTGTTCCTTTCTAGAAGCCCAGCTTTAACAGCTGGCCTATAGAATGCATGCAATTTCCAAATTTGTGGAACTTATTTAGCCAGATTAGAAAGTAATTAATCAATGTAGGATGCTCTGATTATATGAAATAATTAACACTGCTGTTCCTCTCCTGTGAACATTCTCTCTAAAACTGTGAAGATTCCTTAAAAAAAAAAACCCAGCTAAGAACAAGCTATATATGTGGTCCAAGGGATGGCCCCTTACCCATACAGTGCTACTTGGACTTGATGGTTTTCACAGAGGCAGGGGGTGAAGTTGGAGGGGGATGTATTGGGGAGACAGTGGGAGTGGACTGTGGATATGATCATATTTCATTGTACATATGTTTGAAATTCTCATAGATTAAAAAGTTATATAAAAGAGGAAGGCATACCTTTAAATATATAAGGATATAAATGACATTTTAATGATTCTTTTGATTTATCTTTATATGCCTTATTTATTTCAGTATCTTCCTTGTTTCTTTTCATTGAAAATAACAAGTAATTTGATAAATGCTGAAAGAGTGGGTTAAATAACACTAAACATTTATAACATTAAATTGTAGCTTGACAAGTGTTTCTTTTTCCTCTCTGTGGGTAAATCTTTACTTTGTGAGATAACAGAGCATGGTATGCATTTGGGGTTTCACCCCTGGATTGCAATGGCTGCCATCATTCGTTCCAAGGAAGAGATCAGTGCTAAGACACCTGCAGTGCAGGAAGTGCACTTATTAGCTCTGCGCAGTGTGTTCTTCCTCAGGCAATGACATAAGCAGAGACAGGGCTGCTTCACTCTTTCTAAGTTGAACCATCCCAGGTAGAGAGTTTAGGAAACTCCTGACTCCCATGAGTACCCTTCCATGTATTGTGATTGTGGAAGGTCATCAATGCTATTTATACCTGCAGTTTCTACCAATTCAGCTGTTTGTTTGGTTGGTTGTTTTTTTGTTTTTTGTTTTTTCTTGTTAGCAGCAGGATATCATGTAGTTCTGTTTGTCCTCGAACACTAGGAAACTGAAGTTAGCCTTGAAAGGTTTGATCCTCCTGCTTCCACTCCTCAAGTGCTAGGATATTAAGCATGAACCACTGTACTCCTTTTAGCTGCTATTGAGATGAACTGGATAAAGGGTGCTCTTAATTCCCTAAAGACTCAGTCAAACAAAAGCCAAGACATAAGGAAGAGTGCAAACCCTTTGCGTTTTCTTTAGCACTTACTATCTTTTAGAAATGCATGTTTCCTATTGCATTACATAGGATGACCCTTGTAATCACAACACTACAGATGGAATAACATATATCCTACCCATTGTGATTTGACTGAGAATGTCCTGCATAGACGCATGTGTTTTAGCACTTAGTTCTTAGTTGGTGGAGCTGTTTGGGAAGGATTAGCATGTGTGGATTTGTTAGAGGATGTCCATTACTGAGGTGAGTTTTGAGGTTTCAAGGCCCATGTCATTCCCATTCCCCTTCTCTTTATCTTCTAATTGTGTCATAAGATGTTGTCCCTGTTCCTGCTCCAACACCTTGCCTGCCTGCCTGCTGCCTGCTGCTTGCTGCTTGCCTGCTCTTGCCATGATGGCCATGGTCTTCCCTGCTGAAACTGAGCCTCAAGTAAACTATTTCTTCTGTAAGATGCCTTGGTCATTGTGTCTGTCACACCAATACAAAGTAACTAAGCCCACCATGCAAAGAACTTTGACAATAATAGACAGTTGGTTTCACTTGTCCTAAGAAAGGGACAGAGTCCCACCACTAACTGAATACAAATCCAGAATCAACAGGTGAAAAATACAGAGAGCCAGGTTTCAGGAACCTTCTCAGAAAGAGAAGAGTGCCAGAGAAAATAGTACATTCAAGGAAGTGGAGATGGATGGTAATGCATGCTGATGTTCCAAGGATCTTCAATGAGCAGATAGGTGGAGGGTCAATTAGGTAATGAGCAAATCATGAACAAACCTTCCTAATGACTGATAATTGTTTAAACAGTTATGGTAAAAAGAATTTTCTAGAGCCAGTTAGATGGCTCAGCCAATAAAGACACTTACTGCCAAGCCCTACAACCTGAATTTGAACACCAGGATACATATAGTGGAAGGATAGAAGGGGCTCATACAAATTCTTCTCTGACTACCACACATGCTCCATGGCACACATGTAACACACACACACACACACACACACACACACACTGAAAAGCTTATATTTTATCTACTTGACTCTCTAGTACAAAGCTACTCACCAAAGTGTTGTTTTACTTTAGAAATCTTACCTGCATCACATTTGTCCTAGCTTTCATATCTCTACAAAATTTAATCATGCATATGTAAAATTGTGGTAAATATCAAAAGTTGTGTGATGTCACTCCTGCCTTCCTTGGCTATGCCTTTACTTGAATGAGCTTGTGTAGAGGCAAATTATACTTCCTACATACAGCAGTATTCATGATTATAGTAAGGAGTTCTTACATGATTTCGAGAATATTGTCTATCTTCTCATATTTATTCTTGCGACCCTTAAAAGAATACATAAGATGTCCATCTCAATTTGAAGCTCGGAGAAACTCGGACAAGTGAATATTGTTGTAGTACTATTATGTCCCTATGAACGCTTCTTTATTTCTTGTCTTAAATGCAACTTTTATTGAATATTTGACTCTATAACCAATGTCGTTAGTTTGGGGAAGATCTTAAAAAGTCACCAAACAAAACTTCCAAGTTCTATAGATCTATATGTACCGAAACCTATGTACTCTACTTGTAGTGCAAAGAAGATGTGCCTATTTTATGTACCATAGCCAATGCATCCATTTCAGTCACATGTTTTAATTTAAATTGTAAATCTGTAATTTGTTTATGTGGGTAGGTATTTGGCTCGTTCTACCATGTGGGTCCTAGGGATTGAACTAAGTCATGCTTGATTTCAAGTACTTTTACCCACTGAGCCATCTCATCCACCAATGCTTTATGAATTCTTTGTGAGATCTGTTTGAATAACAAGTGAATGGGTATCAAGATCAACTTAAAATATACTTCTTGTAGGTTCTTAGGCTCAATGCTCAGAGTTAGATTTTGTTTTTCAAGAAGCATGGTCTTGTGGCTCTAAAAATTCCTTTGATACTGTTTGGCTATGTATTTCACCATGTAGGTCTGGCTGACCTGGAACTTGTTACATAGGTTAGCCTGGCCTTAACTCACAGAGATCAATCTGCATCTTCTTACCAAACATATGGATTAAAGGTGTGAGACCCCAGGCTTAATAAAAACAAGACCATCCAGAATATATATAAAAGTTACCATGTAGTATCTTCTGACTCTAGGCAAGTCACATAAACCAGAGCATCTTTAGGAATTATCACTGGCTTTTAGCTTTCCCCTTTTAAAGAAATAAGGGAAGGAATTCAGTATACTTGACTTGCTTTACACTGTGCACCCAGTTCTCATTATTCCCCATGGTTTATGCAAGCCTGTACTCCCAGGTCTCAGTGATTGTGAAAGCCATTTCAAAAGTTCATCTTGAGCAACGTAACAACAGTTGTATTAGAGGCCATAACATGAATGCCACACACAGTACTATCTTCAAAGAACACAGGGGGCACAGAGAATAAATGCACATGGAATTAGGTTAATTGAGTACTAGGTATGCGATGCTTACTATAGGAATTGCAAGAAAGCAAAAATCGTTGTGGGCCATGCTATCTTGGAAAGGCTTCAGAGAGTAGAATAAATGAGGTGATAATTGAAGCATGTCTAACTGTAAGCATTTGGAGAAGACAATAAAGAAAAGGAAAAACCACACTTAATGATGGTGAAACTGAGCACTATCCTATTCTTCTAGTTTGTTTTTTCTCTTTTATCATAATTTTCCTCCACTTCTGCTATTCATACTGTTATTTTTTCCTGTTTAAATATCCTTTTGTTGATCAATAGTATCCCAGAGAGTTGCTCTTAGCTCCATTTTAAATATAGCTTTTCATTCCAGGGCTTTATACTCTATATCCCTATTGTGACTGACTTTTGGATACATGAGACCTAGGCCAAGCTGATTATATTCCTTACATCAGATTTATTTTCAAGAAGTTGGGAACATATCCTTTCTCTTTCAGACCACTGCTAATGATCTGAAGTTGTCTCCCTCTATGCCAACTTTCTCCTTTTCAATGAACATGAAAACTGTCTCTAGAAAGAAATGTCAACATACAGGCAAGAAAACAGCTACATTGTTTGAGTGTTTGAAGTCCCTGAAGCTATCTGGATACCTGGATTCAGTATTTCTTCATTTAACACACTATTTTCTTCCTTTCGAGTTTTGAGACAAGGCTTTTATATGTATACCAGGATGTTATTGAATCATGATCATCCTGTCTCAGCTTATTAAATGTTATAGACATCTGCACTCATGCCCACATTAATGCTTTCTTTTCTACTTCTACTTACTATAAATTAGTATTTATCGCTTGTGGGTAGGGAAAGCCTGATAGGGGCAACATGATAATGTAGCTTTCTAATGTGTATAGGTCCCTAGGTTTGGCCCCTAGAACTGAGAAAGGTAAATAAAAAGGACTTGAATGGAGCAGTAGACTTGAGAAATATGTCCTGGAACAGAAGCAATATGTAGGGAATGAAATGAAGTGACTAGTTGTAGAATGAATACATCCTACATAGATGAAACAAGAGTCAGAAACAGGATTCAGGAAGCTGTGGGCTCACAGAAGGAATTGGGGTTGACTGAGTTGAGGAAGTGGCTTTGAAATGGAAGCAGCAGCCTAACCAGGATGATTGGGTTTCTGGTAATGGCTCAACTGTATCAGCCTATGATTGTGAACAAGAAAGAAACTGAGTTATGATGTACCACAAATGTCTAACAGCTTTCCTAACTCATCTTTTGCTTCCCTGTCTTCCACTTTCTTCCCATCTAAACCATGAGAGACCTATGACATACAACTATGGTTCTTAAGACATGATTTTTAGTCTAAAGCATCAGTATCATCTGTGACTATACCAGAAATGTAAATTCAAGGTCTTAATACCAGAGTACAGAAGACTCTAGAAATAACCAGTGATCTATGTTTAAATAAACTCTCTAGTAGTTGTAGATTCATGTTAAGGTCTTAGAACCACAAGACTCAAGAATCCTTCATAGGTAGATTTTTTTAGTGGCAAGCTTACCCAGAACTGGATACTATGACTTCACATAATCAACATCAATGGCTTAAAAAGGATATTTTCCTTAAATTAAAAAAAAAATATGCTGAGAAGTTTGTTGTATCTCCAAGGTACAAATGCTTTGCAAATGTTAGCAAAAAAAGATTGCAGTTAATCACAAAATAGCTGCATTTTACCATTGAAAACTATGCTGTGTGTATTCTCTCACGTGCATTCTAAATTTAGCAATACATGTACATATGTATATGTGTATGAGTAAGGCAGAGAAGGCATTATTTGGGATGAAGAAGGAAACCATTGAAAGTGATAAGAGATTAAAGACAATGAGAAAGACTAGTATGTGTGGAGGGAAATAAATGTGAACAGAGTACAGTTATTTCTAAAAATGAATTAAAATAAAATATGTCATGGAACTGAGAGGTCTTGAGCATTAGTTAGGAGTTGAGTATAATGGGAGAAATGGCTTTTTAAACTGAGAAACAGTGACTAGCAATCAGTCTAGTGAGGGTCATAGGGGGCCATGTAAAGAAAAACCCTAGATGCTTTCAGGGAATGAGAAACATATCAGCACAGGTAGGTCATAGTTAATGGTGCATACCAAAACTGCAGAGGCAAGTCTCACACAGAGATCATGTGAGGACTTAGAAATCATATTAAAGATTCTGCACTTCCCACTGAGAGTACAAACCACTGAAAACTCCAACAAAAGGCCAACATGTTCTGATCTTTTACTTTTAGATGTGATTTTCCTGTAAGGCAACTTTTGAGCCATACACATAACCACACGGCGATTTAATTTCCAAATGGTAATTGGCTAATAGCAATACGTGTTCAGAATAAGACTGAGACAAGTATGGGAAAGAGGATATGGTGTCCACATGTGGGCCAAATGCCAGGAACAGAAAAGGAGGAAGGGCTCAGGGGTTGCTTCTTCTTCGTGGTTGTGACTAAAGTAAGATCTGCCTTTGCATGTCTGAAGCAACAGAACTACAAGTTCACAGGCATTTGCTGCTTCTCTCACCATTGTCTTCCTCCCTGCGCAGGGGATCATGGTGTCTGTGATCAATCTGGAAGCATTTCTCCTACAGTGTTTCTTGTAGAAATTTAATTTTCTTGTTTAGGCCTCCTACATTCCCCTCAAAATGATCCCCAAATCCTTCTGTCCTCTCTGACCTTGAGGACATTTTTCATGTTTGCCAACCATTATTTTCTCTTGTCAGTATATCACATCAACCTATGTGACTTATAGGTACATAGTTGTTTGATTTTATAGTGTATAGCTCACCAATCACTGAAAAATTATCATCAGCTCCAACTGTGCTGTGTTTCAACAGCATGCCTATTATTATTTTGCATATAGTATGTTTTGAGAGTTTTATACATAGAACTCCATCTAGATTACTCCATCTTTCCTCCCAAATCCTCTAGTGACATCCTCTCTAAAATTTTTCATATTTTCTTTTATTATTATTATTATTATTATTATTATTATTATTATTATTATTAGTAGTAGTAGTAGTAATAGTAGTAACATACATAGACAGGCACACATATGTATACGACTTGTTGAGTCCATTTAGTGATTCTATTCTGTGCATGTGTCCAGGACTGACTGACTGATGGAAAATCTACACTGGAGCACATTTGGAATCACAAATGGCTTGCTTATAATGTAACTCATCACACCGTTCTCAAGTCAACTGGCCTCTAATGTCTCTTACATTTATAAATACCAGTATCTCACATTTCTCAGGTTCTCCAGGGTACCATGGCCGTCAACAACTTTGTCTTATGCTCTCACTAGACCTAACAATTAAGGTGCTTCCTAGTTACTTAGTGGGCTACCACCATGTCCTTCCTACTCACTTCCACTAACCTTTATCACTGTAGCTTTCAGTAGAGTAATTCTATACACCATTTCCTGTTAACAGTACAGAACAGGGTTATAGTGACTTGTTTGTCACTCTTCTAGCCAATTTTATTTAGCAAAAATACTTCCTGCATATATTTTTGCATTGGAATATTTTTATTCTTTAGAAGAATATCATGAAAATTCCCATGGGATATGAGAAAACCAACGATGAACTATTTCTGGCTGAAGATAGGCTAAAAGAACTTAAGAAGTTCATGGAGGCTGTTGGAAAGCAGAGATCTATAGAACAGAGCAAAACAACTTGGATAGACTCTGTATTTTATTAAAAATGCTTTGAAATTTGTCTTAGCCCTTATTATTCTTCAAATCTACCCATAGAAATTCAAAGGAACATCAGTGAACAATGTTGGTTCCTCAGCTCTGTCTGACCTAATGGTATTTGTATCAACTTGAATGTCTGAAATTACATCCATGCACCTCTGTCTATCTGAAGTTCACTTTGTCTGGCTTTAGTTCCAGCTCATCTAAAGGGATTTCTGCATCATATTAGATCAGGATGATATTTTATTTTTCTCCAAATCCTGCAGCATTCCTCTACTTAAAATTAGCCTTTGTTCTCTTAAACTTCTGCTTTTTGGTTATTTATTCAATGTCTCCCACTTAGACAACAGACTAGTTATAGGAAACGTCACGTCTCTTGACACTTTTGGTCCTCAGCCATTATTGTATGCTGTCTAGAGCAGTTGGTTATTTTGATGGCAGCACACAGCAGAAAACAATATCTATAGGTCCTTTGGGCTTATTGTCACATGTAGAAGTCTAAGTTAAGTAAATTACTTATCACTGGAAGTGTTCCCCTAAAGAAGTACTTATAAAGGAGAACCTGCCACTCTGGCTTTAGATGCAAATATTACTTTCCCCCACTCCACTTGCCAGTAAGTTAGCATCTATGAGTGTCATTTATTAAATAATATTAGAAGTAGATTTGGGAACTGTCAAAAGGAGTTTTAAGCTGGACATTAGATAAGAAATAGTGTAAGCTTTCAGCAAAGACACATGGTCATCACATTCAAAGAATTATGTGAAGCACACATTGCTGTATAAAATCACATAATTCCACTTTTCTTGTATGGGGTGTGTGTGTGTGTGTGTGTTTTATATGTACATCACACATGTATGTATGAAGTGGAGCCAGAGGCCAACACCTAGTTTCTTTCCCAGTTGCCTCCAGTTGATTATTATTATTATTAAAAATAATTATTGCATTTCCTGGCATTTATTTATTTATTTATTTATTTATTTATTTATTTATTTATTTATTTATTTATGTGTGCATGTGTGTATATGTGTGTGTGTGTGTTCACATGTGCATGTGTAGGTATATGCTTTCCATTTTTTGTGTTTGTGGGAATCAGAAGACAATTTAGGAGAATTGGTTCTGTCATTCCATAATGTCCATATTGTGCATCTTGGTTACTGAACTCATGATTTTAGATTTGGTGGCAAGCACCCTTATACACAAAACCATTTTTGCTGGCCTTTTACCTGTGTTTTGAGACAGGATCTCTAAGTGTACCAAGATTTCACTGATTTGGCTAGAATCGCTGACCAGGGCTTCCTGGTCTCGTCTAGGGACCTTCCTAAGCATCCACCTGCCTTTTACTCCTCAGTGCTGAGACTATAAGTGTATGCTACTGCACCTGGAGTTTTAAGCATGCTGTGGATTTGAATTCAGATCCTCATGCTTTTGCCATGGGATCTCTGCCCACTGAACCATTTCCCTAGTCTGTTGCTTTGCTTCTAAACCCTTAAAACTTCCTAGCATATTTTAAGGCCTTGACAATTCTGGTCCATCCCACTTCTTCTTCTGAATCTCTACCATCCACTCCCCTCACTCACCACATCCTGGCTCTCGGTTCCCTGGACTGTCACACTCCTGTCTTGTTCCTCTCTCCTCTTGGCTGCCTGTGACCAGTATTCTCTGCAGCATCAGCTTCCTCCTTCTTTCTTCCATCAACTCCTATTTGTACTTTGAATTAACCTCTGATTTCTAAAGTAATTTGAGCCCTTGAGTCATGTATCTCTAAACCCTCTATTGTGGTCGTAAATCCATACTAACGGTGAAATAATTGCTGTGTCTGTGTTCTTCACCCAACTCGAAGTGCTACCACATCAGAAACTATAAAAATGCCATGCACTGTATATGTTCAATGCTCAGAATACAGTCCAGAGCATACTGTGCCTCAATGCAGGAACAAATGAACATTTTATGAGTAATTGTCTGATACAGCTTTGAGAGAACAAGTTGCCATGTTATTCACATGTAGACCTTATTTTTTCTTGTTCTGGTCTGAGTACATATGGACTACAACCTCTAGTTCATATGATTTACATGCATGCACACAGTAGATTTTTATTAAATAATTTCAGCTTTTATAAAATCAAAGCAAAATGAACAGTATGCAGTGGAAATATTTACTTGGTCTCAGAGTTCAGTTGAAATGATTTAGTAGCATATGAATATTTAAAATTTGCCTCACTCATATCTACAATGATAGAAAGCCCACATTAACATTAAGTTATCTTTAAAAATCATATGCTTTGAAATCAAACAGAACAAACGAACAAACAGAACAAAATGATCTTATTGCTAAGAAATGTACACATGGTTAGAAATTACCAGTAGGTGATTACTGGTAAAATGAATGAAGCTCTCCTTCCCTAGAGTATCTGGTAGTCATCCAACAAGCCCAGGACTTGTGTCCCTGTCCTCTGGGTCTTTAGTTACCCTGCTGAGTCAGACAACTGAAGAGCAAACTGGAGCCAACAACACAGAAGATTTTTCTGATGCAAAAGGCTGACCTTTAAGAACCTTTAGCTTGACTATCTTTGTCAGGCTGCAGAAATTTGGCTATATTTATACTGAACATTTCCACAAAGCCTCACTCCTACTGCCTCTGCAATTGTGGTTTTAGGTAAAATAAGTACAAAAATCATCTGCTTTGCCCATTTCTATTCCAGGATAAGTCCTATATTAAAGCGAAGATAAAAAACCCAATCCCATGTTTTTGTACCTATGGATTTTTCTCATAGTCTTCTGTTTTTAGTGTTATCACTTTACATCTAACCTATAACACTACAAATGAATGTCATGTTTTGAGGGAAGGTCACAAACACATACTGAGCTCCCATCCAGAAGACTTATAATTGGGTTGCGTCCAGTCTTTCACTACAGCTACTGACCTGCACACTTCGAAATTATCAGAGCCATCATCATAGGCAGCAGGAGGCTTCTGGGTAGAGGTATTCAGCTGGAGCCCTGTGTCTTCCCCACACTCGTCCCTTTCTACAGCTGCCAGGATTTCAGTATTGAAATCAGTTTCTGAAAATCTTTTCTTGATTGTTTCTTTTTGATTAAGTGTATGCAAGAGCTGAGGATCTCTGTGGCAGTATTTGCCTTTACTCCCTGAGTGGCTCTCTGCAGGTGTCCTCTCCACCAAGGACCCCCTTGGCGGTGGATGACTGCATTCTTGGTACCTTATGACTTTTCCTCTACAGATGTTTAAAGTGTGACTCCCACATTCTGTCAGCTCCTGGTGCTTTTCCTCTTTGGATCCCAGATCAACAAGTTCAATTCTGTCAGAAGTAGAAGACTCAGTCAAGCTTCCACATGGCTTGTTATTTCTCCTTCGCCGAGACAGTCTGAATTTAACCTGGGCTTGCCTTTTTGCCTGAACCCATTGACTCTCATCTGTGGAAGACGAATCTGAAGACTCCATATCAAGTTCTCTCCACCTGGGACTTGAGATCTGGAGGTGAAAGTCATTTCTTTTCTCTTTGGCTTGCTCTTCTGCATGTTCATATCTCTGAGAAACCCTCCTCCTCCTCCTAGGATTCTGTCTTACTGGTTTCTTACCAGACTCTTTTCTAGCATGGCTCAACACTACAACAGGGGTGCAGTGCTCGTCTTCTGACATGTCATGCAAGAGTGAAGATCTATACAAGGCAACAGGCAAAAGGATGGGAAGTGGGAATGGAAAGGAAAGTCATGGGAAAACAAAGAGAGAAAGAGAGAATGATGAACATGACAGTATGACCAGAAGTTGGTAAAGATAAACTGAGAATACAAAAAACAAAAAACAAAAAACTAAAGTATGTGTGTGTGTGGCTATAACCATGGACAACTTATAGCAGAAGCAGGAGCCATAGGTTCTCACATCATAAAACAAAAGTACAAAATACTGGTCTAAGAAATATTGAATAGAATAATTTGCCCAGGGCTTACCTGCAGATGTCCTGAGTAGATGGACAGACAGACAACCTTGACTGGCTCCTGGGAGCTGTCCCTGTCGTTGGGCTGCTTGCCTGGAGAAACAAGTTAGATAATTTGGCATCTTGATTAAGGTAATACATGGTTGATATCTTGCTTTTTTTCCACATATTTAAAAAATTACAGCAAATGTGGCTGCTGGTCATGTTGCTCATAGTGAGGTTCATTGAATCTGGGAAGTCAGGGGGCTTGTTTTGCAAAAGTAAAACCCATTTAGGGAACTTGAAACAGCTGATATGCTGCACTGCCCTGCTGTTGCTTCACTTGTGAGAGAGGAAGATGATTCCACAAGTTTCTATTCTATTTACTTTGAGCACTGGAGTGGAATAGCTCAATTTGCCTGGGAAACAAATGAGTATTTAGAGGTCCCAATGAAATAAAGCACCACAAAGCCAAGAAGTGAGAAGGGTTGTGATAGGCTGGTAAATGTGAATAATCAAATAGTCATCAGGTTGCTAGAAAACACCTTGAGTTAGCAACAAGGCCCCAATGAGACCATATATTTGAGAACAGTTTGTAAAATATAAAATCCTGCAGCTACTACTGTTGTGAATTCATTATTAGAGTAAACAAAACACATCTTTCAAAAACATTGTTGACTTTTCTTACATTTTGCCCCTCCCTAGGACATACTAATTTGAAGCTAACAACTTGAAATAAATCAGATGGACAATGAAAAGTTAAGTTTATTTCACTAAGTTCTTTTTTTTTTGACATTCAATATTTGCAGACTCCACTTGACTTCTTCACACTGTTATGTTTAGTGTAGACAATGCTAATATAGTAGAAGCCATGTTATACCAATAATTCACTATTGGACTTATCCTGTGGCTTTATCTAATCTTTACAATAATTTTACACATGAACAAATTGTCAGTTTGAGTTGTTTAGAACCATTTCTGCATATTCAATTAACACACCAAGTGTTTGTGGTAAACACTGTAATTATTTTTAAGTACAGTCAGGAAGCTTAGAAATTGAAGTAGCTTTTTGTTAAGATATAGAATTGAATATTTGGACTAAGAATCTGGCTTTGTCTTTTATGTTCTAATCACTAGAGATAAAGTCTCTTTTCTTTTGAACAAGAGAAACCAACGGGATTACAGGTCTATACTCTAGTCTGGTTGACTGATTCAGTAAAACACATAACTTTCTCACTAAGAAAATAACACTAAGGGAAAAAGGATTGCAAATTTCAAAGTATTTCTCAAAACGCTGGTGTCCAAAATGTGGAAATTGTCTAACACTTATGATTGTGGGGTTCAGAAAAAGAGAAACTAATTTAAAACCAAGAAACAAGAGAAGAATTGTTAAGTCTTTATCACTAGAATTATAAAACACATTTGTGTATAATGTCAACCAGTTTTTGGTAGTCTTATACCAGTCATAGAAACATCATATAGGAGGAGATAGTTTTGCTAACATTAAAGGGCAAATGGGAGTCATTAAAGAGACATTTCAGGTGGATGGAACAGTGTGCTGAAATGCTAGCATTGGGAGTGTGTTCCCAGCCTGATGCACACCTTCTATGGACTTCTGACTTACAGGTTTCTATAACCTCATGAATATTGTCTGTTTAGATCTATGAGTAGATAAAACATGTTCCATGATATATAGTATTTGTATCAAGATTCACTTCTTTCAAGTTATTATTATTATTATTATATTATTATCTTTCAAAACACCATATGGTGCTGTAAAGATGGCTCAATTGATAAAGGTGCTTGTCAAGTCTGATGCCCTGAAGTTACTTCTCTGGACCCATATGTAGGCAGAGAGCACTAGGTCCTGCAAGCTCTCCTGTGATCCCCTCACAGGCATTGTGGTATAGGCATGCCACCAACAAATAAGTAAGTAAAAAAGAAGGAAGGAAGGAAGGAAGGAAAGAAAGAAAACATTTTAAATCTGTAATATAATATCTCTGTTATTTTAAGTACATACCCAAGATTTATAAATTGCATTTCTGTTCTTTAAATAATAAGCAGTAACTGTTCTTAATATTGCATCTTGTAACATTCAAATAGAGATTATTAGGGAGCTCCGAACAGACTAAGCAGTGAACGAAGCTCATTTCTGAAGATTGATGCTTACTCACTTTACAATTGTGAATGAGGCCCCAGATGTGTGAAATTTCTGCAGATATTATTATGGATATGACCCACATCATGATGAACACAGATAGATGTTCCCATGAAGCTGTGCTAGGCAGATGTTGAAAGAGGCATAATAATAGCAAACTCATTTTATAATCTCACGTGCCTGCACAAAGACAGTCTGTATAATGTGAAACATTTACCACTGAGTAAATACACAGAACAGGAAAAGCTTGGCAGAGTGTTTCGGTCCAGGGTGACACTGAATCAAGTGGGTTTTGTATCAGACCTTTTTACTATTTTGTTACTAGGAAAAAGTCCATGCTTCCAAACTCACAAATAGCGTAGAGCAAAGATTACTTTATTCTTGGTCGCACTTAACAGAAGAGCAGGCCTGTGCTCTTGAGCATCCCCTGAGCTTTCCTGCATGCTCATGGTTTCCCTCCCCTGGAACTGTACCTATCTGCTTTCCTATTCTTAGTCTCTTCTGGTTCCCTTATCACTTGACTGGAACCTGAAAGTGTATAGCAAGTTAATCCCAGCAAGTAACTCCCAGATTAGTGTCAGTATATAAATGCTTCTCCACTCAGAGAAAGGTCAATTCTAGAAAATTCTGTGCTGGTTTTAGAATTTTTCAACAGGGCTGATTGAAGGCTTGTTTCTGCCTACTATGAATGTACCCTTTGGTGCTTCCTCATTCTCAGTGTTACCTTTGCAATGTCTTGTTTTTGTTTACTTTCTTTTCTTTTTTTTTCCATTTTTTTAAATTAGGTATTTATTTCATTTACATTTCCAATGATATCCCAAAAGTCCCCCACATGCTCTCCCACCCACTCCCCCACCCACCCACTCCCACTTCTTGGCCCTGGTGTTCCCCTGTACTGAGGCATATAAAGTTTGCACGACCAATGGACCTCTCTTTCCACTGATGGCCGACTAGGCCATCTTCTGATATATATGCAGCTAGAGACACGGGCTCCAGGGGGGTACTGGTTAGTTCATATTGTTGTACCACCTATAGGGTTGCAGATCCCTTTAGCTCCTTGGGTACTTTCTCTAGCTCCTCCACTGGGGGCCCTGTGATCCATCCAATAGCTGACTGTGAGCATCCACATCTGTGTTTGCTAGGCCCCGGCATAGTCTCACAAGAGACAGCTCTATCTGGGTCCTTTCAGCAAAATCTTGCTAGTGTATGCAATGGTGTCAGTGTTTGGAAGCTGATTATGGGATGGATCCCCGGATATGGCAGTCTCTAGATGGTCCATCCTTTCGTCTTAGCTCCAAACTTTGTCTCTGTAACTCCTTCCATGGGTGTTTTGTTCCCAATTCTAAGAAGGGGCAAAGTGTCCACACTTTTGTCTTCGTTCTGCTTGAGTTTCATGTGTTTTGTAATTTGTATCTTATATCTTGGGTATTTTGTTTACTTTCTAAAACCTTGATTGTTTAGTTTATAAAAATGTTCCTGTAATGCACTAAAAGCATCTAGGTAAGACTGTTTCCATGCAGCCCACTAAGACCATCTAGCTACACCTGCATTCATGCAGCCCACTAAGACATCATCTAGGTAAAACTGTATGACTGCAGAATTCTAAGACAGCATATAAATAAGAATACATGCCTGCATTCCACTAAAACAGTATCTAGGTAAGACTTAATGCCTGCAGCCCACTAAGTGCATGTACATAAGACTGAAGTTATAACTGGTTGACTCTTGTCATAGAAATGAAGAATAGATCCTCCAGCTGGGTGTGGTGACATGTGGGAAGCCGCCCTCACATTCGCCGTTGCAAGATGGCGCTGACATCCTGTGTTCTAAGTGGTAAACAAATAATCTGCGCATGTGCCAAGGGTAGTTCTTCACTCCATGTGCTCTGCCTTCCCCGTGACGACAACTCGGCCGATGGGCTGCAGCCAATCAGGGAGTGACACGTCCTAGGCGGAGGATAATTCTCCTTTAAAAGGGACGGGGTTTCGCCATTCTCTCTTTTGCTCTGGCTCTTGCTTCTTGCTCCTGAAGATGTAAGCAATAAAGCTCTTGCACTCTTGCGCTCTTGCCCTCTCTCTTGCTCTCTTGCGCTCTGGCTCCTAAAGATGTAAGCAATAGAGCTCTTGCTCTTGCTCTTGCTCTCTTGCTCTCTGGCTCCTGAAGATGTAAGCAATAAAGTTTTGCCGCAGAAGATTCCGGTTTGTTGCGTTCTTCCTGGCCGGTCGCGAGAACGCGTGTAAGAGTGACACATGCCTTTAATCCCAGAACTTGGGAGGCAGAGGCAGGCGGATTTCTGAGTTCGAGGCCAGCCTGGTCTACAAAGTGAGTTCCAGGACAGCCAGGGCTACAGAGAAACCCTGTCTCAAAAAACCAAAAAAAGAAGAAGAAGAAGGAGAAGAAGAAGAAGAAGAGGGCGAGGGAGAGGGGAAGAGAGAGGGAGAGGGAGAAGGAGAAGAAGGAGAAGAAAAAAGAAAAATAGATCCTCCTTTTCATCTGCACCTCTACCCGCATCCTTGCCAGATCATCATGCTTGTACCTTCTCTGACCCCATAACCTGGCTGTCTCCTAGGAAGTCTGACCTAACTAGGGATACAGGTAAGACCCCCATCCCAATACTCATGCCAGCTGGGACTCACAGAGAGCCTAGCAGATATGGGGTCAATTCTGGTCTGCTTGAACTCCATCCCCCTTCTGGCCTGCACCTCTACTTGAACACTGGGCAGATCTGAGTGCTTGCTCCTGGATACCAAAGCCTACCTGTCTTTCAGGAGGTCTGCCATAACCAGAAACATAGGAGGACTGCTCTAACCAGAGACACAGGAGACCTGACCTAATCAGAGACAGTACTGCCTGCTTCCCAGCAGGCTTGCTCTAGTCCAAGATAGCCAGGAGAGTTAACACCAGAGATAACCATATGGTGAAAGGCAAGTGCAAGAATTTAAGCAACAGAATCCACTGTAATTTGGCAGCATTAGAATCCAGTTATTCTATCACAGCAAGTCTTGGATATCCTAAAATACCTACCTAAAAATCAAGATTCTGACCTAAAATCTCATTTCATGAAGGTGATAGAGGCCTTTCAGGAGGATATAAATAACCTAGTTAAAGAAATACAAGAAAACAGGCAAACAGGTAGAAGAAACAAATGTGTTAAATAAATATAGGAAAATATAATCAAACAGATAAAAACTTGAACAAAATGGGCCCAAGGCCTAAAAATGAAAATAGAAACAATAAGGAAACCACAAATGGAGGTACCCCTGGAAATAGAAAAACCCAGGAAAGAGATCAGGAGTTATAGATACAAGCATCATCAACAGACTACAAGAGATGGAAGAGATAATCTCAGGTGTGGAAATAACATAAAAGACATTGACACATCAATCAAAGAAAATACAAAGTGTAAAAAATTCCTAACCCAAAACTTCCAGGAAATTTGAGAGACAATGAAAAGGCCAAACCTTAGAATGATGGGAATAGAAGAGGGGGAAGATTCCAAGTTCAAAAGGCCAGAAAACATCTTCAACAAAATCATAGAAGAAAACTTCCCTAACCTAAAGAAAGAGATGGCCATAAACATACAAGAAGCCTACAGAAGACCAAATAGATTGGACCAGCAAAGAAAATTCTTCTGCCACATAATAATCAAACCACTAAATGTGCAGAACAAAGAAAGTCTATTAAATCAGTAAGGGAAAAAGACCAAGTAACAAATAAAGGTAGACCTATTAAAATTACATCAGACTTTTTAACAAAGATACAAAAAGCTAGAAGATCATGGACACGTCATGAAGACCCTAAGAAACCACAGATGCCAACCCAGGCTACTAAACCCAGTAAAATTCTCTGTCATCATAGGTAGCAAAACAAAGGTATTTTATAACAAACTCAAATTTACACAATATCTTGGCATACTCCAACACAAGAAGAGTAATGATTCCAAATTAATCATTTCACAAACCCCAAAGAAGAGAAAAGAGAATCTCTTCTCTCTCTCTCTCTCTCTCTCTCTCTCTCTCTCTCTCTCTCTCTCTCACACACACACACACACACACACTCTAACCTGATACAAGAAAAATAGTAAGAACATACACTCATTGGTTTTTAATATCTCTCAACATCAATGGACTCAATTCCCTCCCCAAAAGACACAAGCTAACAGACTGAATACATAAACTGGATCCATAATTTTGTTGCATATAAGAAACACACGTCAGCAACAAAGGTAAACACCACCTCAGAGTAAAGGGCTGGAAAAGAGTTTTCCAAGCAAATGGTCCCAAGAAACAAGCTGGAGTAGCCATTCTAATATTCAATAAAATAGATTGTCAGCCAAAAATAATCAAAAGGGATGGGGAAGGACACTTCATACTCATTAAAGGAAAAAATATCCAACAAGATGAAGTCTTAATTCTAAACATCTATGCCCCCAAATCGAAGGCACCACATTCTAAAAGAAACTTTACTAAAGCTCAAAACACACATTGAACCTCACACAATAATAGTGTGAGACTTCAATACCTTACTCTCACCAATGGACAGGTCATTTTAACAGGAAATAAACAGAGTCATGGTGAAACTAACAGAACCAAATGGATTTAACTGATATGTACAAAATATTTCACTACCAAACAAGAGAATAGATCTTTTCAGCTCTCCATGGAACCCTCTTCAAAATTGACCATGTAATCAGACACAAAACAAGCCTTAAAAGATACAAGAAGATTGAAATAATTCTATGCATTCTATCTGATCACCATGGTCTAAGTCTGGACATCAATAACAATAAAAACAACATACTCATGGAAACCAAACAGCTCTTTACTCAATGGTGACTTGGTCAGGAAAGAAATAAGAAAGAAATTAAAGACTTTTGAGAATTCAATGAACATAAAAACACAGCATCTGGCTATTATAAATAAGGCTACTATGAACATAGTGGAGCATGTGTTCTTATTACAAGTTGGAACCTCTTCTGGATATATGACCAAGAAAGGTATTGCTGGAGCCTCCGGTAGTACTATGTCCAATTTTCTGAGGAACTGCCAGACTGATTTCCAGAGTGAATGTGCAAGCTTGCAATTCCACCAACAATGGAGGAGTGTTCCTCTTTCTCCACATCCTTGCCAACATCTGCTGTCACCTGAATTTTTTATCTTAGCCATTTTGACTGGTGTGAGGTGGAATCTCAGGGTAGTTTAGATTTGCATTTCCCTGGTTATTAAGGATGTTGAACATTTTTTTCAGGTGCTTCTCAGTCATTCGATATTCCTCAGTTGAGAATTCTTTGTTTAGCTCTGTGCCCCATTTTTTGATGGGGTTATTTGATTTTCTGGAGTCCATGTTCTTGAGTTCTTTATATATATTAGATATTAGTCCTCTATCTGATTTAGGATCGGTAAAGATCCTTTCCCAATCTGTTGGTGGCTTCTTTGTCTTATTGACAGTGTCTTTTGCCTTACAGAAGCTTTGCAATTTTATGAGGTTCCATTTCTCAATTTTCGATCTTACAGCAAGAGCCATTGCTTTTCTATTCATGAATTTTTCCCCTGTGCCCATATCTTTGAGGCCTTCCCCCACTTTTTCCTCTATAAGTTTAATAGCCAGAAAGAACCCAGATGTACCTCAACAGAGGAATGGATACAGAAAATATGGTACATTTACACAATGGAGTATTACTCAGCAATTAAAAACAATGAATTCATGAAATCCCTAAGCAAATGGATGGATCTGGAGGGTATCATCCTGAGTGAGGTAACCCAGTCACAAAAGAACACACATGATATGCACTCACTGATAAGTCGATATTAGCCCAGAAACTTAGAATACCCAAGATACAATTTGCAAAACACATGAAATTCAAGAAGAAATAAGACCAAAGTATGGACACTTTTCCCCTTCTTAGAAAAAGGCTATACTCAACAAAACTGGAAAACCTGGACGAAATGGACAAATTTCTGGACAGATACCAGGTACCAAAGTTGAATCAGGATCAAGTTGACCTTCTAAACAGTCCCATATCCCCTAAAGAAATAGAAGCAGTTATTAATAGTCTCCCAGCCAAAAAAAGCCCAGGACCAGACGGGTTTAGTGCAGAGTTCTATCAGACCTTCAAAGAAGATCTAACTCCAGTTCTGCACAAACTTTTTCACAAGATAGAAGTAGAAGGTATTCTACCCAACACATTTTATGAAGCCACTATTACTCTGATACCTAAACCACAGAAAGATCCAACAAAGATAGAGAACTTCAGACCAATTTCTCTTATGAACATCGATGCAAAAATCCTTAATAAAATTCTCGCTAACCGAATTCAAGAACACATTAAAGCAATCATCCATCCTGACCAAGTAGGTTTTATTCCAGGGATGCAGGGATGGTTTAATATACGAAAATCCATCAATGTAATCCATTATATAAACAAACTCAAAGACAAAAACCACATGATCATCTCGTTAGATGCAGAAAAAGCATTTGACAAGATCCAACACCCATTCATGATAAAAGTTCTGGAAAGATCAGGAATTCAAGGCCAATACCTAAACATGATAAAAGCAATCTACAGCAAACCAGTAGCCAACATCAAAGTAAATGGAGAGAAGCTGGAAGCAATCCCACTAAAATCAGGGACTAGACAAGGCTGCCCACTTTCTCCCTACCTTTTCAACATAGTACTTGAAGTATTAGCCAGAGCAATTCGACAACAAAAGGAGATCAAGGGGATACAAATTGGAAAAGAGGAAGTCAAAATATCACTTTTTGCAGATGATATGATAGTATATATAAGTGACCCTAAAAATTCCAACAGAGAACTCCTAAACCTGATAAACAGCTTCAGTGAAGTAGCTGGATATAAAATTAACTCAAACAAGTCAATGGCCTTTCTCTACACAAAGAATAAACAGGCTGAGAAAGAAATTAGGGAAACAACACCCTTCTCAATAGCCACAAATAATATAAAATATCTCGGCGTGACTCTAACGAAGGAAGTGAAAGATCTGTATGATAAAAACTTCAAGTCCCTGAAGAAAGAAATTAAAGAAGATCTCAGAAGATGGAAAGATCTCCCATGCTCATGGATTGGCAGGACCAACATTGTAAAAATGGCTATCTTGCCAAAAGCAATCTACAGATTCAATGCAATCCCCATTAAAATTCCAACTCAATTCTTCAACGAATTAGAAGGAGCAATTTGCAAATTCATCTGGAATAACAAAAAACCGAGGATAGCAAAAACTCTTCTCAAGGATAAAAGAACCTCTGGTGGAATCACCATGCCTGACCTAAAGCTTTACTACAGAGCAATTGTGTTAAAAACTGCATGGTACTGGTATAAAGACAGACAAGTGGACCAATGGAATAGAATTGAAGACCCAGAAATGAACCCACACACCTATGGTCACTTGATCTTCGACAAGGGAGCCAAAACCATCCAGTGGAAGAAAGACAGCATTTTCAACAATTGGTGCTGGCACAACTGGTTGTTATCATGTAGAAGAATGCGAATCGATCCATACTTATCTCCTTGTACTAAGGTCAAATCTAAGTGGATCAAGGAACTTCACATAAAACCAGAGACACTGAAACTTATAGAGGAGAAAGTGGGGAAAAGCCTTGAAGATATGGGCACAGGGGAAAAATTCCTGAACAGAACAGCAATGGCTTGTGCTGTAAGATCGAGAATTGACAAATGGGACCTAATGAAACTCCAAAGTTTCTGCAAGGCAAAAGACACTGTCTATAAGACAAAAAGACCACCAACAGACTGGGAAAGGATCTTTACCTATCCTAAATCAGATAGGGGACTAATATCCAACATATATAAAGAACTCAAGAAGGTGGACCTCAGAAAATCAAATAACCCCCTTAAAAAATGGGGCTCAGAACTGAACAAAGAATTCTCACCTGAGGAATACCGAATGGCAGAGAAGCACCTGAAAAAATGTTCAACATCCTTAATCATCAGGGAAATGCAAATCAAAACAACCCTGAGATTCCACCTCACACCAGTGAGAATGGCTAAGATCAAAAATTCAGGTGACGGCAGATGCTGGCGAGGATGTGGAGAAAGAGGAACACTCCTCCATTGTTGGTGGGATTGCAGGCTTGTACAACCACTCTGGAAATCAGTCTGGCGGTTCCTCAGAAAATTGGACATAGTACTACCGGAGGATCCAGCAATACCTCTCCTGGGCATATATCCAGAAGAAGCCCCAACTGGTAAGAAGGACACATGCTCCACTATGTTCATAGCAGCCTTATTTATAATAGCCAGAAACTGGAAAGAACCCAGATGCCCCTCAACAGAGGAATGGATACAGAAAATGTGGTACATCTACACAATGGAGTACTACTCAGCTATTAAAAAGAATGAATTTATGAAATTCCTAGCCAAATGGATGGACCTGGAGAGCATCATCCTGAGTGAGGTAACACAATCACAAAGGAACTCACACAATATGTACTCACTGATAAGTGGATACTAGCCCAAAACCTAGGATACCCACGATATAAGATACAATTTCCTAAACACATGAAACTCAAGAAAAATGAAGACTGAAGTGTGGACACTATGCCCCTCCTTAGAAGTGGGAACAAAACACCCATGGAAGGAGTTACAGAAACAAAGTTTGGAGCTGAGATGGAAGGATGGACCATGTAGAGACTGCCATATCCAGGGATCCACCCCATAATCAGCATCCAAACGCTGACACCATTGCATATACTAGCAAGATTTTATCGAAAGGACCCAGATGTAGCTGTCTCTTGTAAGACTATGCCGGGGCCTAGCAAACACAGAAGTGGATGCTCACAGTCAGCTAATGGATGGATCACAGGGCTCCCAATGGAGGAGCTAGAGAAAGTACCCAAGGAGCTAAAGGGATCTTCAACCCTATAGGTGGAACAACATTATGAACTAACCAGTACCCCTGAGCTCTTGACTCTAGCTGCATATGTATCAAAAGATGGCCTAGTCGGCCATCACTGGAAAGAGAGGCCCATTGGACACGCAGACTTTGTGTGCCCCGGTACAGGGGAACGCCAGGGCCAAAGGGGGGGAGTGGGTGGGTAGGGGAGTGGGGGTGGGTGGGTAAGGGGGACTTTTGGTATAGCATTGGAAATGTAAATGAGCTAAATACCTAATAAAAAATGGAAAAAAAAAAAAAGAAATCATATGAAATTGGGAGTGATAGAGTATTGGAGAGATAAAGAAGGATTGAAAGGGAAGGAATCAGGGTGGATTCGATTCAAATACATTATATACATGGATGTTAAGTAAAATAATAAACAATACTCTTGTTGCTCTGAAAAAAAAAAAAAAAAAAAAAAGAATTGGGAACAAAACACCCCTGGAAGGAGTTACAGAGACAAAGTTTGGAGCTGAGACGAAAGAATGGACCATCCAGCGACTGTTCCATAATCAGCCACCAAACGGAAACACTATTGCATATGCCAGCAAGATTTTGCTGAAAGGGCCTTGATATAGCTGTCTCTTGTGAGGCTATGCCGGGGCCTGGCAAACACAGAAGTGGATGCTTACAGTCAGCTATTGGATGGGACACAGGGCCTCCAATGGAGGAGCTAGAGAAAGTACCCAAGGAGCTGAAGGGGTTTTCAACCCCTAAGGTGGAACAACAATATGAACAATACCCCCAGAGCTCATGTCTCTAGTTGCATATGTAGCAGAAGATGGCCTAGTCGGCCATCATTGGGAAGAGAGGCCTTGGTCTTGCAAACTTTATATGCTCCAGTACAGGGGAATGCCAGGGCCAAGAAGTGGTAGTGGGTGGGTAGGGGAGTGGGGGGGAGGGTATGGGGGACTTTTGGGATAGCTGGATTGTTAATCGATACCTACATCACACAAAGACCCTACAAAGAAGGAGAACTTCTGAACAATGACCAGTTTTAATTATGAATAGTAATCCAAAAAAAAAAAAAAAAGAAAGAAAAAACAAACTCAATAAAATTCTTGCAGTCATGATAGGTTACTTTTTGTGAGCTCCCCATAGCCTCACTCAGTAACAGTGTCAGGCCTTGGGACCTCCCTTTGAGCTGGATGCCACTTTGGGCCTGTCACTGGACCTTATTTTCCTCTGGCTCCTCCCCATTTCCATCCCTGTAACTTTTTCAGACAGTAACAATTATGGGTCAGAGTTGTGATTGTGGTATGGCAACCACATTCCTCACTTGATGTCCTGTCTTCCTGCCAGAGGTAGGCTCTATAAGTTCCCTCTTCCTACTGTCAGGCATTTCATCTAAGGTCCCTCTCTTTAAGTCCTGAGAGTCTCTCACCTCCCATAGACCCACGAAACAGCTGAAAGAATCAGATGAAGATATTTACACCCAACCAACGGACAGACGAAGCTGACTCCTGTTATTGAATTAGGGAAGGCTGAAAGAAGCTGAGGAGAAGGGTGAACCTGTAGGAAAACCACCAGTCTCAATTAATCTTGACCCCCTGCCCCCCGAGATCTTTCAAACACTGGACCACCAAACAGGCAGTGTACACCAGCTGATATGAGGCCTCCAACACACATACAGTAGAGGACTTCTGGGTCTGTGTTCATTCAGAGATGATGCACCTAACCCTCAAGAGACTGGAGGCCCCAGGGAGTTTAGAGATCAGGTGGGGTGAGGGGGTGGGGACATCCATGAGGAGACAGGGGGTCTGAAGGAGGTATGGGATGTAGAACAGTCAGAGGGTGGGTGGGTGGGGGAATAAAATATGGAGTGTAAAAGATAAATAAATAAATAAAAAATATAAATAAACTAAAATTCTCGCAAACCAAATCCAAGAACACATCAAAAACATTATTCACCATGATTAAGTAGGCTACATTCCAGGGATGCAGGAGCTCAAAGGAAAAAAAATCACATGATCATCTTATTATATGTTGAAAAAGTCTTTGACAAAATACAACACCAAGTTTTGGAGAGGTCATGAATTCATGCCACACACCTAAACATAATAAAAGCAATGTACAGCAAACCAAGAGCCAAAATTAAATGGAGATAAATTTGAAACAATCCCACTAAAACCAGGTACAAGACAGGGCTGCCCACTCGCTATTTCTATTCAGTATAGTACTTGAAGTTCTAGCTAGAACAATTAGACAACAAAAGGAGAGCAAGGGGATATAAATTGGAAAGGTAAAAGTCAAGAATGATATCATTGTATACATAAGTGACCCTCAAAATTCTACCAGAGAACTACAGCTGATAAACAACTTCAGCAAAATGGCTGGATATAAAAATTAACCCAAATCAGTAGCCTACCTTTATACAAATGATAATCAGGCTGAGAAAGAAATTAGGGAAATAATACCCTTCACAATAGCTACAAATAATATAAAATATATTGGTGTAACTCTAACCAAGCAAGTGAAAGATCTGTATGCCAAGAACTTCAAGTCCTTGAAGAAAGAAATTCAAGAAGACCTCAGAAGATGGAAAGATCTCCCATACTCATAGATTGGTAAGATTAACATAGGGGGATGGGATAGAGGGTTTTCAGAGGGGAAACCACCAGGAAAGGGGATAACATTTGAAATGTAGATCTGCAACCCTGTAGGTGCAACATTATGAACTAACCAGTACCCCGGATCTCTTGACTCTAGCTGCATATGTATCAAAAGATGGCCTTGTCGGCCATCACTGGAAAGAGAGGACCATTGGACAGGCAAACTTTATATGCCCCAGTACAGGGGAACGCTAGGGCCAAAAAATGGGAATGGGTGGGTAGGGAAGTGGCGGGGGGGGAGGGTGTGGGGGACTTTTGGGATAGCATTGGAAATGTAATTGAGGAAAATATGTAATAAAACAAAACAAAACAAAACAAAACAAAACAAAACAACAACAACAACAACAAAAAAAAACAATAAAAAACATCCATAGTGAAAATGGACATCTTAGCAATTGCAATCTATAGGGCCAATGCAATCCCCATCCAACACAATTCTTCACAGACATGGGAAGAACAACTTTCATCTTCAAATGGAAAAACAAAAAACCCAGAATAGCAAAAATAATTCTCAATAATAAAAGAACTTCTGAGGGAATCATCATTCCTGACCTTAAGCTGTTCTAAGAGAAATAGTGATAAAAACCACATCATATTGGTACACAGACAGACAGGTAGATAAATGGAGTAAAATCAAAACCCAGAAATAAATAAACTCACACATCTATGGACAAAGAAGCAGAAACAAAACAAAACATAGCAAAGCAAAACAAAACAAAACATCCTAATACGACATTAAAAAAAATGTGGTACAGACCTAAACAGAGAATTCACAACTGAGGAATCTCAAATATCTGAGAAGCACCTAAAGAAATGCTCCAAGTCCTTAATCATCAGGGAAATGAAAATCTAAATGAGCCTGAGATTCCACCTCACACCATTAGAATGGCTAAGATAAAAAAAAAAAAAACTCAAGACATAGCACATGCTGGTAAGCATGTGAAGAAAGTGGAACACCCTTCCATTGCTGGTAGGATTGCAAACTGGTACAATTACTCTGGAAATCAATGTGGCAATTCCTCAAAAAATGGAAATAGTTTTATGTGAAGACCCAGCTATACTACTCCTGATTATATACCAGAATGTTACCCCACCATACTCCAAAATCCTGTGCTCCACTGTGTGCTTTATTTGTATTAATCAGAAGCTGAAAACAACTCAGATGTTCCTCAGCTGGAAAATGAAGACAGAAAATGGGGTTCATTTAACCAGTGGAATATTATTCAGCTATTAAAAATGAGGACATCATGGATCTTGTAGGCAAGTGGATGGAACTAGAAAATATGATCCTGAGTGAGGTAACCCAGACCCAAAAGAACATTCATGGTATATACTTAAGTGGATGATAAGTGGATATTAGCCAAAAATTCAAGAATACCCAGGATACAACCACAGACTGTAAAAGGCCCTAGTGAGGATGCTCAGTCCTACTTAGAAGGGGGAACAAATAACCATGAGAAGCAGAGGGAGGGAGAGACCTGGGTGACAGACCTGGGCAGGGAAAAACCAGAGCAGGAACAGGTACCAGGGAGACAGGAGATAGGTCAAGACAGACCTCTGAGCATGGGCAAACCTCTAAAAAGTCCCAGAGACCTATGATGTGAGAAGCCCCCAGGACTCAATGTGAATGACTTTAGATAACATGCCCAACAGTCGGGAGATGATGGAATCTGAAGAAACCACCTCTAACAGATAGACAGGGTCTACTGTGGAGGGATAGGGTCACCAACCTACCTTCAAAATTTTTGATCCAGAATTGTTCTTGTCTAAAAGAAATACAGGGACAAACGTGGAGCAGAGCCTGAAGGAAAAACTATTCAGTGAGCATCCCAACTTGGGATTCACTCTATGAACAGGCACCAAACCTTGAGACTATTATTGATGTAATAGTACTCAATGTACTGTAATAGTAATGAACCGTTGTGCTTGCAGAAATGAGCCTAGCATGGCTGTCCTCTGAGAAGCTCTATCAGAAACTGAGTGACAGATGCAGATATTCTCAGCCAACCACTGGATTGAGGTCAGAGGCCCCTATGGAAGAGTTAGGGGAAAGGCTAAAGGAGCTGAAGGGGATTGCAACTCCAAAAGAAGAACAACAGTGACAACTAACCTGAATTCTTCAGAGCTCCCAGAGATTAAGCCACCAAGAAAAGAGCAATAATGGGCTGGTCTGAGGCCTCTGTCACATATGTAGCAGAGCACTGCCTTGTCTTGCCTCAGTGGGAGAGGATGCACCTAATCCTGTAGAGACTTGATGCCCCAGGGAAGGGGGGGGGAACACTCTCTCAGAGGTGAAAGTGTGAGGGGCTGCTGTGAAGGACTTTGGATGAGGGTACTGAGAGGAGAGGCAAGATTTGTGATGTAAATAAATAAAATAATTAAAAAATAAGTGAGGACAAAATGAACTCTAGTTTATTGCAGTTTTGATTTATTTGTTCAAGAAACATGAATTAATGACCCATACAACACACCAGGTACTAAGAAGAATGAACAGCATATAAAGAACTTGTGGTTTCAGGGGAATGTGTATAAAATGTGATTTATAGGGCCTGGTGATGAGGACACGTGCCTACTATAGAGTAGAGCAGCCATTTAAAGTTCTTATAGGAGCTAATACTTATTCTCAGTAGGAGCGATGAGAAAAGTTAGAGGAGTTGTTCAGAAAGAGACAAGAGTGTCGAATGTGCAAGGAGTAGAGGTTTAGCTGCTCAGAAATGAATGGAATATGCAGATGGTTCAGGAAGACATGTATTATTAGATTAGAACCAAAAATCTATCTATCATTTAGGTATCTATGTCTATCATCTATTTACCATCTTTTATCTATTTACCTACCATTGATTAATTATTTAGTATCTATTTATAACTTCCTTTGTTGTGTTGAGTATCAAGCTATATACTTCCCTTAATATGTATAGAAGTCATATTTCATGTAAATAGGAAATGGTAGATTATTAAACAATGGGGTTAGAAACACAGATTAGTTCCACCCTTTTGCCTGTAACTTTCATAAACTAGAAAATTTCATAAACTTGATCCAGAATGAGGTAATTCAGACACAGAAAGACAAGCATGGTATGTACTCATTTAAAAGTAGATATTAGCCATGTAATACAGAATAAGCATGCTACGGTACAGAGATCCAAAGAAGCTAAGCAACAACGAGGTCCCAATGGAGGATGCCTGAATCTCATTGAGAAGGGGGAATGAAGTAGACATAGGGGATGTATGGAAAGAGGGAACTAAGTGAGGTGGGAATAGGAGGAGAACTGAAGGGGTCAAGTGTGTGGAGGAAAGAGGGAGAGAGAACTGGAATCAGTGTGGTGGTAGGGGCATCTCTAGGGGAAGCTAGAAATCTAAGACAAAGGAAAATACTAGGAATCTATGAGGGTGACTCTAGCTAAGACTCCTAGCAATAGGGGATATGAACTGTGAAATGGTCACTTCTAGTAACCAGGGAAGACTTGCAATGGAGGCATGGAGATACCAACCCAGCCACAAAACCTTTGATCTACATTTTTTCCTGCCTACAAGATGTGCAGGGATAAATAGGGAGCAGAAATTGAGGGAACAGGTTAACCTGTTACTGGCACAACTTGAGACCTATGCCATGAGAGAAAGCCCACCCCTGACATTATTAATGGTATTCTGCTATACTTCCAGACAGTAGCCTGGCATAAATGTGAATCTGAGAGGCTTCACCTTGCAGGTGATGGAAATAGATGCAGAGACACTTACAGCTAAACATTGAGTGGAACTTGGGGAATCCTGCAGAAGAAGCAATGAAGAACTGTAGGAGCCAGAGAGTTCAAAATATCACAAGAAAACATATAGAATCAACTAATATTGATGCATAGGGGCTTATTAAGTCCAAACTACCTACCTGAGAGCATGCATGAGATGGACCTAGGCCCCCTATACATATGAAACAGATATGCAGCTTGGTCTTCATGTGGGATCCTTAACATCAGGAACAGGGGCTGTCTCTGATTCTGTTGCCTTCCTCTGGATCCATTTCCCCTAACTGGTTTGCCTTATCTAGTCTAAATAGGAGAAGATGCACCTAGTCTTACTACAACTTGATATGCCAAGGCTGGTTGACATCCACAGGAGAACTTCCTTTCTATGGGGAGAGGGAAGGGGCGCAAGATGAGAGAGAAACATTTGGAAGAGAGGAGGGAGGGGAAGCTGTGGTTGGCATGTAAAACAAATAAATAAATCAGTTAATGTAAACAGGAAAGATCAGTCACCTGTGAAACTGCAAATCCAATCTGTCTTATGAGCTGTAGCACTTTAAGTGGATAAGACATTTAAATATAGTAAAACCATAATATATTTGAAAGCATAATTATACATATGTAATATTGTAGAATTCTAAGACTATGAAACAAAAATTGGAAAACATAGCACAAGGATTTGAAAGACAAAAGGTTTTAACTGATGATAAAGAAACACATACTCACACAGCAATACACCCTTAAGTGAAGCCCACAAAGAGAGTTGCCACATTTTATAACACATGTGTAGCCAAATGGCTAATTTGATTAAGTCACAAATCTTTCGAAAATCTTTACATAAATTTCCATTAAGAAAAATAAATAGAACCTTCACAGGACCAAGCTATGCTCCAGTATAGGCGAATGCCTTGGCCAGGAAGCAGGAGTGAGTGGGTTGGAAAGCAGGAGGAGGGGAGAGGATATAGGGGATTTTCAGAGAGGAAACTAGGAAAAGGGATGGAATTTGAAATGTAAATAAAGAAAATATCTAATAAAGAAAGAAAGCTTAAAAAGAAAGAAAAATGAATAGGGCACAGAGATGGTAGTTCACACAAAAGAAACTATAGATAGTAAAGAACTATATTTATAATAACTCAGTTTCTACAAGCAAGCAAATGCAAAGTGAGCTCACAGTGATCTTTACTTTCACTGATCAAATCAGTATATTCATGAAGACAGATCATCTCGACCAAGTGGAGATAAGGTATGAAAGTCAAACTTTGGCATGTACTTTTGAAGTAATCCTACACACACAAGAGGAAAGGTTACCTAGCCGAGAGGCCTGGCATTGCTGGTGAAAGGTAAAACTTAAAATCGGTTGGAAGCTCAACCTGGCTCCATTGTAACGGGAAAGCAGGCCGCCAGTTCTGTAGCCAGGAAATGCATAAGCAAGCATCCTGTCTGTTAAAAAGTCTGGAGGTCAAAACTCTATCCAGAGGCTGCAACAAAGTATTCATGAAGCTGAAGGGGTATGGAAGAAATCTCAAGGGACTGATCTTGATTAAGTTGTGAGCTGGCGGTGACTGAAGCCTGCTACTTACTTACTTCACTTTAAAACTATCAAACATTTCCCACATCAGCATCAATGGGAACTCTGAGTTAAAAACAAAGACTGCGATCATGTTTTGAAATCCTCATTTTCCCACCCATATTACAGAACAATTACCCTGTGACCTCCTGAAGGTTTTGTGGCATTCCTAAGAACCTCTGCATAGCCATACAAATGATGATCTGACTACATAATCTAGAATGCTCTTGTGAAGTGTTTTGAAGTTGCTTCTTAACACTATTTGCTCATTTATGTAGCAGCAGGAGACAGAAGGTCTGAGGTTGGGGATCAGATTCAGGTTGTCAGACTTGCCCGAAATTGCCTTTAACTTCAGAGCCATCTCATACCCATCTCTTTGAGGTAGGATCTCACTTTATAGTCCTGGCTGACCTGTAACTCACTGTGTAGACTAGGCTGATCTTGAACTCACAGAGCTCTTCCTGTTTCTGCCTCTTAAATGGTAGAATCAAGAGTGGCCTCTGTTAGGTTTTATGT